>NC_065436.1:19235368-19860368 GCF_024364675.1 Aethina tumida | reverse complement strand
CTTTAATTTTTTTGTATTATTTGTAAATGTAAGAATATAAAATTTAGGACTTTTCACAAAAAAACGAATTAGGTAGTAATTATTTCTATCGACCTCGAATGATTACAAACAAATTTGCCATAGAGCAAATGAAGAAAAGAAATATGATTGTCATACCCTGGAGTTCCGAATTATCCTATAAATATAACAAGAAAGTTTATTCATTTTCCTGCAAACTAATGTGCATATTTAAGTAAACGAAGCGATGCAGTGCAAACATAAATACATATTTCCATGGAAATTATTTTTTTCCAAGAGACAACGAAAAGAACGCAGCAGGAATTTGGCGTGATATAAATATGTTCCGAATGGAAATAAAACTAAACTGAGGGAATGTACGAAAATCCCCCATCTTGCATATTTTAGGGTTAGCAACAAAAATAGAGCCATATACGAAACTATATGGGAAACGTAAGTCCTCGCCATTGCGAGTCGCACACATAAAATTTGCTGTAGACCACGCACGCCGGCTCAATAAAAGAAACACAAGAAAAAAGACGAGACATTGTCCATGAATGTCTGTGCTTTTGATGATATTACGAAATTGTTGGTCGCAGGCAATTTCATATCGCAAATAGTGGACTAAAATAAACGATTATAATAAAGCATGGCACAAAACATCACACAAAAACGCAGACTGTTGCCATGGCGATGGATGATTAGTCGACATCTCCCCTTAATTATCTTAATTTATTGTTATTAATAAATTAATACCGATAAAGACATTCGTGAATTACAGTTATTTCATCGAAATGACGAGCGAGATAAAATCGCAGTAACAAGCTTCAAACAATTATGGTCCTTGTGTGTAATTACTAAATATAATTGATTGCAAAAGCTCACTAATGATCCGAAAAATAAATGTTTATTTTACAACACAAATGTCACGGCGTAATTGTTATTGAAATATCCTTTTTATTATTATTTGAATGTAATTACTATTAAAAAGCCCATAACGACATGAACCACTGTATTGTGTTTTAAATACATTTTAATTAAATTCGTATAACTAACTATTAGATTATCTTGTTTTTGCAATAAAAACATTGGTTATAAAATCAAGACCCGTACAGTTTTATTATTCATGTTTTAATCTCAGATTTGTGTCAAATTTTATGTTGTAGACATTATGTTCATTCCTAAATTGCTTCATTTATGGAGTTATTAAATGCATACAAAGTAAACTATTCCAACAAATGTAGTTTTGACTTTCATCCTGGAAAGTTTCGTTACGACTATCCTACATATTATCCGTGTGTAGCATTATAAATTTGTATTTAAAGATTAGTCGCAAAATCGACGGTAATTACTTAATGTAAATGCGGAACAGAAAAAACAACAACTAAAGTAAAACGTACGGTAATGCGACACGTACGTGAACGATATTGTTGGGTTATGGAAGCCGGGTCCCAATATTTACGTTTAATTCTTTCTACTTTGCGCGACACTTTCGCAATACGGCGCTGAATTATGGTCGGCCCGAGCAAATATCATTTCCCTTTATGGTGTACAAGCAGCGACACGGCAGGAAACGGAATGAAACTTCATGTCCTGCTCCATTGTGTCTTGCTTATGCTTACCAGATATCATTAAGGACACGGGGAGCGTCTTGTCTTCATGGAAATTTCTGTTCGTTAATGTTTTCGTTAAATTCTGCCCGCCCAAAAAGATTCGACGCTATCGTATTGAAATGCTTTAATTAGTGTAATTAATAAAAGTATGAAATGTAACTAGAAATAAATGACACAAATATATGAAATACATAAAAATTAAAACAAAAAATCTCAATGAAACGTCCTAAATTCCTTCAAATTCTCATATATTCATTCATACGTTAATATCACAGTACTTAAACAGAGATTCAAAATTCGTTGTGATTTCTGGAAGTGATATTCAATATACCTGTTTAATTTACAAATGAACGACCAACCATTAAAATTTTGTGTCAAACTTGCAAGCTTTATTCTATTTAGTTGATTTATGAGCATTGGAAGGAAAATATTGTTGTCGTAATACAATAATAACACCGTTATATATCAAAATCACCTAACCTAATAAAGAGTCCCGATAAAACTCGAATGTTTTTTAAATTTTCACACAAATCATGTATTGAAAATTATACACATTATTCGGAAGAAACATAAAACTCTACATGATGCATTTACAATTTATTAAAAAAAGGTTAAAATTGGTGAAACCTGAGTTAAAAACGGAGAGGTGTCTGTTCCCGTAAAAAAACCGTCAAAACTGAGTTAATTCTCTTGTTCATGGTCGACCAGCAGAAATGTTTTGGTTACTGAAAACCATATGTTTATAGAAACTATATTTTCAAACATAAAGTTACATTGTAAGTACATTAATTAGTTCAATTTATTTTTAACATGTATATAAAGGAAGGAAGTATAGTTAATTTCTGTCTGACAAAGATTAAAAAGGAATTTGACTATGGACTTGATTGCAAAAAATACAGTTCCACTGATTTTATTTTATTTTGAATTAAGAAAGGGTAAAGGAAGCGTATAAGATTTTCTTCCTTCAAAATAAAATCAAATTCAATCAATAAATCAAATTTATCTAAACCACTCTAATAAAGTTGTTTAGATAACTAACTTTCTCTTTCGTGAAAGTTAAAACAATAATTTTTGAAAAAATAAGCTTCATTTTAGCAAATACAAATACAAATATTGTAAAGTAGAAGCAACAAATTTTATGCAAAACTACACTTCTATTAATTAATTAAACATTCTTTATTAAACAATTTATTTAATATATGATTAACAAAAATAATAATGAATAGAATTGTTTTAATTAATTATGAACATGGTCGTAAAACATTGGAAACATCCATGGAAAATGTAGAACCTCATTGATAACCTTGCAAAATACTACAGGATAATGTCTGATTCCATATTAGGGGGGAGTATATCCAACATTTTTGTTAAATCAAAGTTAAGATGAGTAAATGAGTCTCTGGATTATTAAAGAAAATTTACTGGTCTCCAAATTATACTTAGAAAATATATCTATTTATTTTCAAATTAGCACATTTTCTCATAAAATTTTAGTAAATATTTAGAAAATTTCAAAATACGACAGGATAATGTCTGATCCCATATTGGAAGGGATTATTTCCAACATTTTTGTTAGATCAAAGTTAAGACGAGTCAATGAGTGTCTGGATTATTAAAAAAAAATTTAGTGGTCCCCAAACTATACTTAGAAAACCCATCAATTTCATTTCATATTAGCAAATTTTCTCATAAAATTTTAGTAAATATTTAGAAACTTTCAAAATATGACAGGATAATGTCTGATTCCATATTGGGAGAGAGTATTTCCAACATTTTTGTTAAATCAAAATTACGATGAGTCAATGAGTGTCTGGATTATTAAAAAAAATTTAGTTGTTTCCAAAATATATTTAGAAAGTCCATCTATTTCTTTTCAAATTAGCACATTTTCTCATAAAATTTTAGTAAATATTTAGAAAATTTCAAAATACGACAGGATAATGTCTGATCCCAGATTGGGAGGGAGTATTTCCAACATTTTCGTTAGATCAAAGTTAAGGCGGGTCAATGAGTGTCTGGATTATTAAAAAAAATTTAGTTGTCTCCAAACTATACTTAGAAAGTCCATCTATTTCTTTACATATTAGCAAATTTTCTCATAAAATTTTAGTAAATATTTAGAAAATTACAAAATACGACAGGTTAAAATCTGATCTCATTTTGGGAGCGAGTATTTCCAATATTTTTGTTAGATCAAAGTTAAGACGAGTCAATGAGTGTCTAGATTATTAAAGAAAATTTATTGGTCTCTAAACTATACTTAGAAAGTGCATCTATTTCATTTCAAATTTGCAAATATTCTCATAAAATTTTAGTAAATATTTAGAAAATTTTAGAACGGTTTTAATGGCACTACTGATTTCTATCTTTATTAAAAGATTACTCCTACTCCTACGCTTACTCATCTACTCCTACTCCTACTGCTTACTCTAACTCTCTTACTTCCTTACTCTTACTCTTACTCTTACCCTCTTACTCTCTTACTCTTACTCTCTTACTCTTACTCTCTTACTCTTACTCTCTTACACTTACTCTCTTACTCTTACTCTCTTACTCTTACTCTCTTACTCTTACTCTCTTACTCTTACTCTCTTACTCTTACTCTCTTACTTTTACTCTCTTACTCTTACTCTCTTACTCTTACTCTCTTACTCTTACTCTCTTACTCTTACTCTCTTTCTCTTACTCTCTTACTCTTACTCTCTTACTCTTACTCTTACTCGAATTGTAGATTGAAATAACAAGAGTGTAATTGGTACTATATTATGAGGTCTATAAACAATGTTTATTAAAAAATATTTCGACTAAATAAGATTTAATTGACATCTAAAATTAGAAGTATTTGAATAAATATAGTAACAGCTTACCTGTGAGTCTCAACTTTCAGTCATTCCTAGAATAATAAAAAATTGAAAGTAATGAGATAAATTCGGAAGAATTATTTTTGTTTTTTTAGCTGAATTAGAAATAAGTTTAAATAAAAATATTTATTTATTTCCCATCAACAATTAACACATATAATAATACTGTATTCACTGTATAATTTTGTTACCTAACAAATTAACATAATAATGAAAATTGCTACGTAACCATACTGACATGTGAAATGGGGAAAACAACTCGGAAAATAATGAGTCAGAGAATTGGCCGTATTTTCGCAATCAAGTCAGATAGTTTCATTTTTTAACTTTGAATTATAAATCCAATTTAAATTGTGATGAATTTCAAATTCAAAACAGGCGCACACTTTGCTTTTTTACATGTGCAACGGTAAAAATGCATGCAGTGCTTTATATTATCTATTCGATGATGAACGCCACAGTTTTTCATTGACGTAACATGCATATTATAAAGAATTAAAGGGATTATTAAAGCAGAATAAATTCTGGTGTACTGTGAATGGACGAAATTAATTTCATCGAAACATGTTAGGTTAAAAATCATATTTATCGGGGCATTGTGTCGAGTTGGCAGATTTTTCAATTGCAACTATAATTGTTTACGCAATAAATTTGTGCATACAGTGTGCGGCATACATAATGGATGGATATTTGAAAAAATTCTGTCGTATTGTCCGGCTTATGGTGCGAAGTTGAATAATGTTTGAATGCAGGACCGAAGACCTTTTGAAAAGCTCATTTAAAAAATTGCACGTCGCAGTCGGTAGGATTCGAACCTACGCTCCCAGAGGGAATCTGATTTCTAGTCAGACGCCTTAACCGCTCGGCCACGACTGCTCACGTTTTATCTGTAACGTTGAGGATTGGCGCCAAAATTTATTCCCACTTATTTAATAAAATAATCCATTTGTGAGTTTCCATGTCAAAAAGTTGTGTACCGCAGTCGGTAGGATTCGAACCTACGCTCCCAGAGGGAATCTGATTTCTAGTCAGACGCCTTAACCGCTCGGCCACGACTGCTCACGTTCTATCTGTAATGTCGAGGATTGGCGCCAAAATTTATTCCTATTTATTTAATAAAATAATCCTTTTGTCAGTTTTCATAACAAAAAATTGTGTATCGCAGTCGGTAGGATTCGAACCTACGCTCCCAGAGGGAATCTGATTTCTAGTCAGACGCCTTAACCGCTCGGCCACGACTGCAGATGTTTTTTTCTTGGAGTGTAAATTTCAGCCGCCGAGAATGGTCCACTTTCATCTCCGAGGATCCTTTCACTTTTTATGTTCATCTTGTGCTGTTAAAGTGGCTTGCCCAAGGTTAACGGCTAAAATAACGACGCGGGCGGTCTTATTAAAATAAATTTTGTGTCATTAAATACATTTTCATTATGTAAAATATTTTGTGAAGTGCAAAAAGGAAGATTAAATGCTAAAATTACATACACATAAAGAAGTGACAACGAAATAGTAGAAAATGAAAGGATTTTGACATATTTTATCGTTGGGTTAAGTGGTGGAACTGAGGGTGGTAAATGTACGCATCTGAACTTCGCTCAGGTAATATTTATTTACATTGTATCCCTAAATTATTTTAATCAGTTACATTTGATTACACATAGAAATAAATTTTCTAGGGTAAAATTTTTAATTATATATTTGACTACAAAGCTTTTTTTTCATTGTGAATAATAACTGCATCACTATTTGGGGTTTTTTATATATCATAAATTTACAGTAGAGTACAAATTAAAAAACATTTTTGAAAGGTTAAAATTATACAGTGTGGCCCACTTGAAAGAGAGAAACCTCTATAAAATTTATACTTTTTTTTTTAATTTTACATGAACATAAAAATAAGTTCTTATATACGATGTCACGTTTTTAGGACCCAAAATCAGCAGGTAATATTTTAGACATGAAATCTAAGTACACCGCTGTATTTGGCACCCCCAGAAATGACTATATACCAAATTTTAAGGTTATTATGACTTGTTCACTTCTAAATAATTCAATATTAAACTTGTTTGTGGTGAAATGGCCTACAAAATACCAAAAATATGCTTCCGGAGTACTCCCGGAGTTTGTTCACTTTGAAGTAATGAATCTGGAGAATCTTTAAGTCACACTCACCCGATTTGCACTCTCAGATTTACATTTATTCTGATCCTTACAACATTTTCTTAGTGGCAAAAAATTTGAAATTTTGGATGATGTCCAAAATGTCATCTCGAGATATTTTACTTAAAAAATATAATTGCCCCGGAATGGCAGAAAGTTACTGATAATGAAGGTAATTTTGTTAAATAATAGTTATTTAATTTATTCGTTTGAATTTAATGTAAAAAAGCGACATTACTTTCCGGTCCCTCTAATATTGTTTTGATTAAGTAGTCTATGGAATAAAGTGACAATTGTAAAACAAATTATCTTTTTTTGACAGATAAAATCTAAAATAATTATTTTTATTCTAACTTGTGATGATCCCTCCAAATATAAAATTTAATTGAAATTGAACCATAATTATAAGTATCATAAATGTTACTTTATAGCAATTTGCATATTTAGGTTTAATAATAAATTGATGCCAGATCTGATGTATTAATTAAGTGTACATTAAAATGGACCTGTTCTCGTGTGCATCGGTGGTCATACTCACCCGATTTGCACTCTTGAATTTCCATTTATTCTGATCCTTACAACATTTTCTTAGTGGCAAAAAAATTGAAATTTTGCATGATGTCCAAAATGTCATCTCGAGATATTTTACTCAAAAACTATTATTGTCCCAGAATGGCAGAAAGTTGCTGACAATGAAGGTAATTTTATTGTTGATTAAAAATAATAATTATTTAATTTATTCGTTTGAATTTAATGTAAAAAAGCGACTTTACTTTCCGGTCTTAATATTTTTTTAATTAAGTAGTCTATGAAGTGAAGTAAAACAAATTATCTTTTTTTAACAGATAAAATCTAAAATAATTATTCTTATCCTAACTTGACATCCCTCCAAATATAAAATTTAATTGAAATTGAACCATAACAAATATGACTCCATAATTATAATTCTCATAAAGTAGATGGTAGATTTCAAAACCAAAATCTAATTATAGACCAATTGAGCTGAATAAAATGTTATTTTATAGCAATTTGCATATTTAGGTTTAATAATAAATTGATGCCAGATCTGATGTATTAATTAAGTGAAAACCAGGGATTCGTGTAAATTGAAATGGAGCTGTTCTCGTGTGCATCGGTGGTCGCATTGGTCGAGAGAGGGAGTCAGCGCCGCAGCTTGTATAACCAGCAGTCGCCCTATTCATTACATTCATAGCAAGTAATTGCAACATTTTCATTATCCGACATTTTAATTTAGCCAAAACAGCTAATTCAGCGCGCAAACTGTGTGTAAAATTGTTAACATTACTCGGAACCGATCCATTTTTGCGATTTTCATTAGGCGAATTGGATTATTGCCCACTTCCGTTGATTATGGAAAAAGCGTGCTCGTCTTATTGCTTCGTCCTATATGGCTGTTTTCTGAGAGTTTAAATTTCTATTTTTAAATTATTAATCTGAGTGGTAATAATGAACTTTTTAATATTTAATTTAAACATAAAATATAACCAATTATAGGTTACACATTAAAATTTTAATTCCTTCGTTATTGGGAATGGCTTAAACATTTTTGAAATATATGTAATAAATTTGAAAGTAATTTAATAAATATTTATTTAGTTCAATATTTCCGACACTTATTGGTGAAATTTTGGTTTAAATTTGGTTTAAATTCAGTCGGATTTGTTAATATGAATACAAGGTGTTTTTAAAATAGATGGTCAAAATATGGGAGTGAATATTTATTAAAACAGTTAACTATTCATATTCATATTATATAAGACGATATGCAGGAATATATACTAGAAAAAAGTAGCAAAAATATAAATAAAAAAAAATGTTCTTTACTATACTCCATTCAAACTAGGAACGGAGTGACAAACAAATTTATTGTTTATTTTTATGCTAAATTATTGATACCAAAAGAATTTTTTTTAATATTTGTCTAAAAATATTATTTGGATATATTTGGTTTTAAATATGGCCCTTTCGACAATTACGCATACTAGACATGAATAGCGTATGACCATTGCTTACTTTATTCCGTACCTTATGTGAATACACTACAAAAAATGTTGATTAGCTAGGTACAAAATTTGATTATAATATTTACAGTGGTATCATAGATATTGTAAGGATAACATAATTTTTTGAAAATCGTATCGCTCTGTATCTTAAAATTTAAGACGTTTTGGATATATGATGATTTTTCTTAAAATGAACCTGAATGTTTTACTTTACTTTTGTAACACCCAATATAATAGAATGATTTTCTGTCAAAAGCTTCACTGAAATCCAATCTGTATTTTTCTGTTGAATTATTAATTAAAAAGCAACAGTTTCAACATTATTTATAATTTTTATTATCTATACTTTTATTATATTAAATAAGATTTCCACTAAGTGATTTTCATCTAAGATGAGATCTTATGAGCGAATAATTAATACGAACTAATAATACATATTACTTAAGACCAATTCTCCTTGACGGCTCTCTGTTAGATTCCGAACAGAAATGTTATTTAATTAAGGAAAATCATATTAGCCACAAGCATAGATTGTAGTATGCGTCTATCTGTTCTGTGGAAGGATTATCAATCACAGGGAAAGGACGATGTAACACAAAGGACAATCGAATGGACTCTAATAGAGCATAAACCAGAGTTCCGTTTGATCACAGTTTGCCGTGCCTAAGGAGCACTCTGGACGGAATATTAACAACACCAAGTAGGCAGCTTATAAAACAATAGACAACACTCCATCAAACAAGCAGTTTCTGCCGGATTTATTTGGAGTGACTGCTCACAGTTGTAAACAGATGAGTGGCTTTATGACGGCGCACTCTTTTAAAATGTTTAATTATTTCATTATGAGCTTGGAGTGATGAATTTACCGGTACACTTCAAGTGATTTTATTTTATGCACCGTGACATCAGGGACGACGGGAAGTTTTAGTGTGTCCAGTTACAAGTTCTGGATAGTTTCGGCGAACCCTCAGCAGGATCGTAACAGCAGTTGGTGATAGTTCCGCCGCTTATCTAAAATGCATCCGGTTTACTCCCCACCTTCGAGCTCAGCCGTCAGCCATTGTCGAGTGAGTCGGAACTAGCAATGCACCGTTGTCGGACAATCAGGTCACATTCAGTAAATTGTTATGGCATAAGATCGGGATATGTAAGTTTGTATATGCAGTTTCTTATTTTACATATTTGAACAAGGACTGATCCCGTGAATAATTCAATCGGTTCACCTGCACGTCTCGATTGCACCTTGAATGTGATTAGGGCCTGATCCCGGGGAGGAGAATGCACCAAAACGGATCTATTCTATGTAGAACAGCGAGGGAATGTGCACACAACAATAAATAGTAAATAACCAGAAGCAAAGGCGCTGATGCAAGCCGTAAGTTCCGCCGTGCGCAGCGAGGAGCGCGGTTTAATTAATCTTCTTTGTAAATATATTTGCAACAGATATTCATACGCGTTTGTCTAATTTGGAACTCGGCAGTGTTAAACAGAATTAAATGAGAATTTCCACTGTTCCGGTATAAATTATTAATGAATGTAATAATTAACAATAATAACTAGGTTTGTTTGTGGAAACTATAATAATATATTCACATATTATCATATGCTATAAATTCAAAGCAGTATTTTTATCATCAAAGAAAGTACCATATATTTTCTCCTTTTTGATTCGGTAATTACATCCTACGAAAATTTTTATGTATCCTTACTCGAAATTTCTGGAAGATTATCTAGAGACTGTAGTTAGGTAGACCTTGAATAAATTCTCGCTGGGTTTTAACAAAATAAAAGCTTTTTCTAAAATATATGGAACAAAAATATTGGCTATCACTGGCCACTACATTCTTCCATCTTTCTGGCAGTATTTGAATAGGAATTTGTGAAAATCGGATGGAGCTATGTTAGACGAATATGGTGAGTGAATTTCTTATTGAAGCGTTTTCAGGTAGATTTTCACTGGTTTTGCAATATGAAGCGTATAACAGAACCTACCAAATGCAGAAAAGAAGCTTCAAACTTCGGATTATCGTAATGTATCCATTTTTTATCGCCAGACTCGATACGGTGAAAAAAACATTTTCTGCTGTTGGAGCAGTGGTTCACAAGTAAGAAAACGCCATTCGACGTCTCTCAGCTTCAAATCATACGGTATCCAATGTTCCTCGCTTCTGGATCATTCTTATCACTTCTAAACATTTTCAAACTGTTGACTCATCTATTTCGAATCCATTTCCAAGTTCTGATATCGTCTGACATCGCTTTAGATAATTCCTCCAAATATTTGTCTTCAATTTTATTCAGTGCTCCGTGACGTTCTTTATTCTCCAATTCACAATTGTCCACTACACACATATATTGAAAAAATCCATGCATGGAGTATTAGTACTGTCATTTTTCAAGAAACAGCGAGAACTTATTCAAAGTCCTAATATTATATTGAGCAGCTCAGAACACAATTATTTATGTTTATGTATATTTTATACACAGAAGTTAAATTGATTAATGTTTCTAAGTAATAATTTTTAATACTAAATAATGTTATTTATATATATATATATAATAATTTAATATAAACAATGTACAAAATTATATTTGCTTAATTAGTCTATGTAGCAATAGAATAATATAAATATATAGTAATAACGTTTATAAATACATGTGCTGATAAATCCTCACATTTCAATATTATAGTAAAAAATAGCTATTTCACAAGAATTGGAAGGCTCGTTAGAGTGGTCTCCAAAATCACCAGATTTAACCTCCTTAAACTTCTATTTATGAGGATACATTAATAATCATCTTCAAAATAATGGAGAAGAATTTGAGCAATTAATTAATTAATTTTTTACATCACACTGACTATTAATTATTGCAAATGCGTATTTTTGGAAAATAAGAGACTATTTTTTCGCATTATCCCTTAAAGAATTAGACCTTTTGAACAAATTATCATATGACCTACATTGCCATTAAAGATTTTGTAGTTAGAGTGGCTATCCTCTCAGTGGTAAATCGGGGTGAGTTGTGCCCTGTTTTGGTTCCTTCTTCAACCTTTCGAAACGGGTTTTTCAAATTTTATTTATCGATTATTATGTAAGCAATATAGCATATAGCCCCACTGAAAAAAGCTATGGGTTTTCTTATTCTTTTTGTATTGATATTTAGTTCTTATAAGAATGTTTACTTTCTACAGGGGATTCTACAATACTTCGATAGTTTTCTTAAGTGTTAGATGAGTAATATAGATGCATAATAGAGAAAAGATGACCATGATCATTTATAATAACAAGCTTATAAACTGTAGCAATGAAAGAAGCTATATGTTTTCTTATCATCTTTGTGTCGATAATTAGTTCATGTAAAAATTTTTACCCTTAACATTTCCGCATCTGCAAGATTATTTGGTGATTCTATAGTACCTACCTCGATAGTTTCCTTAAGTGTTGTAGTGCAATATATTACATAATAGACAAATGTTTAACATTTATAAGAACACTCTGCCTGAAACTTATGAACTATATTAAAGAAAGAAGCTCTAAGATTTGGTCTCCTTTTTTTAATCATTATTTTCTATATTAATTTTACTATGTAATCAGAACTATTATACTAAGGAAATGCTTCAATAATGATGAAAGGAGACTTATCATATTAATCATATCTACTTTGGAAAATTTATTAAGCTATATAAGTTATAATATAACTCTATACATGTATAGTTGTGAAATGATCAATATTTTGATAATATTTATCTTTAGTTAACGTTATTTATTACTGCGGCTACATTAACCGGGAATGCACACAAAAAGAACAGTCTCTATTTTACGGCGGGTAATTTTTAAGGCAATTTTTTGCCGCATAAATAACTGAGTAGTCTCTTAGGGCCTAAGTGGCGTAATAAATTGGTAATAGAGTCTATCTTCTGCTGGAAAATAGAAACAGATTTGTGCTTGTCAACGTTCCGAGTTTTGACGGTGGTTTTTACAGTTGCCACTTGATGTTTTGATACCCGACCTTTTACAGTTGGCAAAGATTTGAAATTATTGGAATCATATCAATAAACAACAATACACGAACTTCATCACGAAACGAATGTAGTCAACATTCATTAAATAATTAGTGTTAATTTAATCAAAAACGAAGGTTGGCACGTTCCGGAAACTACCCTAATTGAAACTGACAGAACAAAGGGCGAAATAATTAGAGATATCGGTGTTGCTTATGTATTTCTATCGGAATTGGAATAAGAGAATATCGTTTCTGGATAAACGGCTGTCTTTATTAGCGAAAGAGGCGAGCTAACTAGTCGACACTTCGCCAGAGCGACTTACGTCAGACCCGCATCAAGATTCGGACCCCGAAACGCGTCTAATGAGCCAAAGTGCCTTTTGCACTTCTATGCTGTTATTTCATCATTGGGCTTTGATTGAATATTTAGGTTGATACGGGTAAATACTCCGCTGTGTAATTGGGAGTTTGATTTCAAGTAAATTTTTTTTATATTTTAATTCAAACGTATTAATTAATTGATATGAGATATATATTATTCATATTGACAAGATACATCACAGTTTGACTTTAGGCGACGCCTGATGGTAAAGTACATGTTCGGTCAGATGTTTGATAATGACCCATTCATCCCACCGGCTGTTGCCCAAAGGATCGATGCTTACATTGTTCTCTAATCAAGTTTGATGACAGCCTCATGGAGTGCATATATAAGACTGTTATGTTTGCAGGATTAACGGCGTTTCGCCAGGATTCCATTATCCTGTAAACGGCATTAGATAATTGAGGGACCATGTTGCTGACCGGGATTATAAGCGGAACCGTGTTTGTGGTGATTTAAAAATGTATGTGGCATATTTTAATTTCAAATCTGCATTTTAATAAAGATAATTTAATAAAGACACAAAAGCAAAGCATTAAGATTAAAATATTTCTTAGTCCATAGTTACATTTGCAGAATTGCTAATTTCTATAAACCCATACACAGTAGATAGAAATAGTTTGTAAATTATGTATATTATACATATGAGAAAAGTATAAAATTAATTTTATAAATCTTTGAATTTTGTTTTAGACCTTTTTGTAAATAAAAAACTAATTTATTATTTATTTATTTATATTAAATTAAAGTGAAAAATATCATATTTGATAATTTTAAAATATAAATATAAAAATTAACGTACATATCACTAATTTTTAACATAACATGAAGTATAATTTAAATTAACCAAAAATAATTTTAATAAACAATGTCCTCTGTGTTTATTTAGAACTGCTCTTGGTCATAAATAGAGATAGAGAAATAGAACAAAGGTCAATACCATTTTGAAGTATTTGAATGCATTCTGACAATTCGTGTTTAAGTCTAATGATGGTACAAGCCATGATAAAACTTCAGTTCCTTCATTGGTCTACGAACTTGTACAGACCAACAAATAGAAAGAAAGCTGATTGCAAAATATCATTTAGAAAAACGTTATCAGTTTTATCGTTAATAATGATACCATCCTAAACCATTATTGTGCCACTTCTATATGTATAAACTTTCTGTGGATGTCCTAAGATGTTCTAAATTTCCAGACCCTCCACACTCTCGTTTGATGAAATTTGGATCGAAACTAAATGGAATTCATCTGTTAATAAAACTGTGACCCAATCAATCATTTTCAACTGAGTTTTAGAAATCGTTATACGTTTAGTTCTAGTAAGAGGGGTGAATCTTATTCTAGAACGTATTTGGATTCATGTAATTTGTTTCTTACAGTATTACTACTGAAGATTCTCTTCAAATATAGATTCTGAATTGGTAGATTCAGCCAGATCATCAGCTTCTATAAACTAATAAGACTTTGGAAAACATTAAACCTCTCAGTTACTTTAATTTACCTTAAACCACTGCTTGATTCATTTATTCCAAAATTAAGTTCCATTGAAAACACAATAATTTTGATGCAATAGACATTTAACAACATCTTTATCTATACAAAACATGACAGGATTTTTATACTGATAGAAAATATATAATAATAGTAACAAAAAGCAAATTTAAGTAATTTATCTGGATTTTTATAAAATACATTTAGACTTTGCTTGGTTGGTTTTAGAAAATTTTAAATGTGGTCTATTATTTAGTTACAAATACAATACGATCATTTTTTATTTTAGTTTTAGGAATAACAAAAATTATCAACTTCTAAAATTTGTTTATCTACGTTGAATAAACCCTTTGTTTAAAAATAATTAAAATTTTTGAAATTTGTTAGTGTTTATACATATGTATATGTACAATTGTATTATTTTTATTGTAATTCGCCTGCCATTTCATGCTGCAATGTTTTGTTTTTGTTTTTAATGAAAAGCTCAAATGTGATTTATTATTTATTAAAAATATTCCTTTCCGACTTTATAGCTCAATGTGCGCTCGATATTCGTTGTTCCTGAAATATTCCCATTTCAAACGAAAAGTGATATACGTAATATAAAGAAAATATGAAAATATATAATAAAATTTCAATCTATTCTCAAACCTTACAGCTATATATTATATATTTAAAATATCTGCTGTGTTCTCTACCGAAACAAACAAAAATAAAAATGAATTTGAAATTGGACTCGAAGCCTTGAATGAAAACATGGTGCATTTCGAATATGTATTACCCACTTAGATATGAATTTGAAACTGCTTTATGAGTTTATTAGTTAAGTAATTTAAAACAAAAAACTTTTATTACTTTGGCAAATTTCTGATATATTTATTTAGTCTGACTTGCCTTATTTACATGAGCATTAACCAATTTTTTTCTCTTTTCGCAGGTCCGGTTATTTCACAATCGAACAAAGAAGGATGTAGTTTCACTGCATTATAACTTGGATAAAGAATATTGTTTGTCCTACACAAAGAAAACTCTCATTGTCTGTCTGACAAATTTGTACTCGTTATGGTTAAAGTCGAAAAGCCCAGCAGCCACATTTACCTCTAGATTAGTCCAGGCAATTCCATAAACAATTATGCCTTTGTTGGAGCACGATTTATGGTTTCTACAGTCTTTTCTATCACAAACATTCGCTTTGAAAATAACCATTCAAAAGATCGTACGACCAGAACTGGAATTTGTTACGTTATATAACTAATCTCATTTAACCCTCATTACATTTGCAGTTTTACAGCAGTATTAAAGTTTACTCGTCCATTATAATTTTACCTTATAAATTGTTCGTTAATAAATCAATCTGTTGGTTAGACCCATATAAAGCTGTTGTTCTAATAGTATGTAAACAAGGCTACACATGCAACGTGAAATTCCTCAATTTGATAACATTCTTTTGAGTACAATTTAATTAATAAGAATTGCCGCCATTTAATGCACTTTGTGGTCATGAACACGGAATATGTCATGTCACAACAGCAGCAAAACGGATTGCCATTAAGCGGCGGGTCGAATGATTTATTGGCGAATGAGATCTAATAAAGAAATGTGACATGATAAATGTGGCTTATTTACATACTGTTATTAAAAGATTAAAATTTATAACAGCTCTTAATGGTACCCATATTTAAACGTAAACCGCATGGCACAATCGATCAGTAATTATTGATAGTTGTTTTCAGCCCGTATAATTGTCGTATCGCCAATGTGACTCACGTAGTGAATAATTTAAGAAATTCTATCTTGTATCTTCAGGCGTGACATTCCTTTAAAGTATTTTTTATGTAATCCATAAATAAAAAATTTAATCATATTGTTAAAGCACAAACAGTTCCAGTTTGTTACATCAAAGATAATATCGGGGATATTAAGATTTTAGTATCGTTTTAAAAGCTGTTAAGTTCGGCATTAAGTGCCATTTAATACGGTTGTAATACTGTGTGCAGCAATAACGATTAGCTTGAATACACTTTCGCCAGAATGGTTTCAAAGACTTTCTAGTTAGGTAAATATACTCCCACATCATCAATATCATTTTTCCATAACTATTGTACAATCAAACAAAAAAATCCGAGATATCAAGACTTCGAGTTATTAAATAAAATACATACGTAGAAAGTTATAAATGTATATGTAAGTATGTATTAAGCTAGATATTACAAAAAATATTGCTAAAGTACACATTTTAATAACAAAAAACATCATTTTGAAACCTACAAAATATGTAATACATAATACCTTCAATTCAATTCTTCAGATTCTTTAGATTCTTTAGATTCCTTAGATTCTTTAGATTCTTTAGATTCATTAGATTCTTTAGATTCTTTAGATTCTTTAGATTCTTTAGATTCTTTAGATTCTTTAGATTCTTTAGATTCTTTAGATTCTTTAGATTCTTTAGATTCTTTAGATTCTTTAGATTCTTTAGATTCTTTAGATTCTTTAGATTCTTTAGATTCTTTAGATTCTTTAGATTCTTTAGATTCTTTAGATTCTTTAGATTCTTTAGATTCTTTAGATTCTTTAGATTCTTTAGATTCTTTAGATTCTTTAGATTCTTTAGATTCTTTAGATTCTTTAGATTCTTTAGATTCTTTAGATTCTTTAGATTCTTTAGATTCTTTAGATTCTTTAGATTCTTTAGATTCTTTAGATTCTTTAGATTCTTTAGATTCTTTAGATTCTTTAGATTCTTTAGATTCTTTAGATTCTTTAGATTCTTTAGATTCTTTAGATTCTTTAGATTCTTTAGATTCTTTAGATTCTTTAGATTCTTTAGATTCTTTAGATTCTTTAGATTCTTTAGATTCTTTAGATTCTTTAGATTCTTTAGATTCTTTAGATTCTTTAGATTCTTTAGATTCTTTAGATTCTTTAGATTCTTTAGATTCTTTAGATTCTTTAGATTCTTTAGATTCTTTAGATTCTTTAGATTCTTTAGATTCTTTAGATTCTTTAGATTCTTTAGATTCTTTAGATTCTTTAGATTCTTTAGATTCTTTAGATTCTTTAGATTCTTTAGATACTTTAGATACTTTAGATTATTATATAAAGCATTTTTAATTTCATACTCAAAAAAGCTAGGATTAAACCATTGCAGAATAGCTTTATCGACATTTTCATACATAGGTTTTCTCACGTCCAGTAGTGAAATTTAAACATTACCACTGTAGTAGTTGTCTTTAAGGCATTAAATTGGAAAAACTCTTAGTAAAATGTACTTCCATTTAGAATTTAGGATATTGCAATTATGTAAACACCATAAACTAAATTGTAGGGGTTTCCGGCATTATTCTAATCAATCGATAATTGGTCTTAGAATTGTTGTTGGCAGGGAATATCGTTCGGGAATAATAGCCGTATCATCGGAAAGGAAAACCTCGAGAGTTTAGATGAGACAGGAGAAATTCGGCTTATCGAAGTTTGTGCCAAATATTTAGCTCGAGTTGTCAAAATAATCGAGTATGTCGACTATATTTAAGTTTTCAATATCTGAAATTTATCACCAGCTATTTCTATTTGAAAACGGTGCTCATTAATATTTAAAGTTTGAGATCCGATTTTATTACAGAATTTATCTTCCAGATAATGCTCATCGGAGTTTTAGAATCGGATTTAATGTCGTCCGGAACATTGTTGCTGCACTCGCTAAATCAATTACTTAGTTGCCTTCGATGTTGTGCACTCATACACATTGACTTGCTGCTGAATGCGACGTTACGAATTTAGAGAAGTTTTACAAGGCTTTATGTGGTAAATAACATTAAAATGCGGTTTTATCTCGTGGCCTGTAAATTATTTAATAATGGCGTGTTGTTTTAAGGCCGAATTACCTATAAATTTTACGAATGGTGGTGGTAATTAAGTGTTCATTTAATTAATGTGAAGCGTTTAATTAATTAATGGTGCATCAAGTGTGAAGTTATCAAATTATCTATAGTAGTGTTACAGATTATAATCAACAAGCGTGAGATATAGACGCAGAACTCAAAACGGAGGGCAACAACGTTGTAAGACGTACAGTGTCAGGAATAATCTGCAAGCTCTGATTTGCTAGTCAGGCCGACTAGTCTAACTGCAACTGACTAGCTTTAATGTGTTAATTAATGGCCGGAAATTTGCTTAAGTTATGAACAAGATCAACATTGCAGCAATAACTTAGGGGTTGACTTACATACATAAGCCATGACTTATGCGCACACCTATAAATCAAATTATTACGAAATTGTTCGAAGCCATTCTGATGTCACAGTTTGGCCAACTCGGATCTCACTAGAGGCGTTGGTTTATAATTGTAATTATTAATTATATTTATTGAATTATTGACATGTCGATTCGTAAATACTGTCACGATCGTATTAATTTAGAAAACTGCACAGTTTCGGTATCAATTGGTTTGCAAACGTACGAGCCAAGGAAAGTCGCAATAAGTTAGGCATTGTTTGGGCCACAGAGAAACGGCAACTGAAAGCCAAATGGTCGACCGATCCACGACAGTTGGAAAAAGAGTCTTAACAAAACCGAAATTACCCCACCTCGGAAACGGTTGTATTTATTTATTGCCGTTCTGACCGTCGCCGCAAAAAAGCCGTCGTAAAAACACCAACGTCAGTTTCGACTTCTGGACCGTTCCCGTCCAGTCCGTTAAGGACTGTTTCTCCTGCTCCTCGATACTCGTTTCGGGCGACTGTTTTATGTCCGCCATCCGTCTTTGCAAATTAGAATTGGGTGGAATAACTAAGTATGATTAAAACAAAGTAATTTTTTTGCTGGAGCTTTAATTGCAATAAATGGCGTTTTACATATAAACAAATAAAGTGAGAACCAAATTAATTTGTTCAATGAACGTTCACAATAGAAAACAATCATTTTGTTTTAAAAAATAAATTTTATAAAATATATTAGTTATGCATATATATATTTGGCGTGTTTTACAGTTTCGAAATTGATTTGATGAATTTTCCATGTGGAATCACTTTTATAACTGCGTCGTTCAGTCGACTGAAAATACAAAGCATAAAATGTCACATTGTGAATACACATGAATATGAGAAGAGTAAATTTGTTCGGCATCGACAATTAATCAGCAATTACAGAACAGGACCGTTCCTAACAATTTATGTTTGACTTTTTTACGGCGGCCGACTTTTTCACAAAATAATGATATGATGAACATTGAAAAACGCGGCGAGCAAGTGAGCGCAAGTAAATCAGCGATATCGTCATAAATTCTGTAGCGATTTGCGTGTGTCGGTCGTAAATAACGGGCGGCGCACATCGAAAACCCATAAAATATTTGACGAAAATGATTTAATCTGGTGCCGGTGTTAGTGGCGCTGCCTCCACGCCTGGATTATGTAGTGTTGCACGTTCCTCTACGTTTTACTGCCCTCGTCCAAATTATTTTCCACCACATTTACATACTACTACCTGACCTCTTCTGACAGGATTAATTCGTCTACTGATATTATGAGCGGATTGCAACCAAATCGGGTTTACCGCAAGTGCAATAGTCATTAGGCATTTCGGTTTAAGTTTGGACGTCAATTTTGATTCGGAATTCGATGTATTTGACACACCAAATGATTTAATTATTATTCAGACTATTTAATCCATTTATGAATATATTTTGAATATATTGAATATATTTCCATCCATAAATTATTACAACTATTATTTTATTTATCTCGTTTCAATTCATACTCATGGAAGCGTAAATATTACAGCTCTTATACGACAGCCTGAAGTGTATAGTATCATAATAGTCCTGAAGCTGTATCAGTCAAATTCAGGAACCATCAAAAGAATTCCAGTAAAGGAGACAGTAAGACAGTAAATAAAATGCCTAGATCAACTTTTTTTTACAACTGATCTACGGGTATATTTCTTTATTCTTCTCTCTTCTTCATGATCATTCTTTACTGCATAGTTGTTTATAGTAAATTATACCAAAAGTACTGTCTGTGATCTGGGATGAACCCATTAAACATGTGACGATGATCACTAAATATACCGGTTTATCATCACCTCTTAAAACCTTTGATTATATAAAAAGGAAAAGATCTTGGTGTTACAACCCTTATGCAGTTACCTAGAGTGTAATGTACCACAATGATTTAAGATTTTTGTTTCATTTTTTAATCAATTACTATTTTTCTAAAAAAAATCAATTATATCTAGGTGATGCGATTTTTATTGCACGTAGTATATAACCGTTACTTCAGGTCCAAAATCTGTTTCAGTTTATTTACTGTTGTTTTGAAATTCTCCTGATGCTCTTTCAATATGACTAATACAGATTTAGAAGTTCTGTGGTACATTGCACTCTAGGTAACTGCATAAGGGTTGTAACACCAAGATCTTTCCCTTTTTATATAATCAAAGGTTTTAAGAGGTGAGAGATCATTTTTTACTCCATAGTTGGTTATAGTAGACTACACCAAAAAAAAGTTAACTGTCTGTGATCTGGGATGAACCCATTAAACATGTGACTATGATCACTAAATATACTGGTTTATCAACACCTCTTAAAACCTTTGATTATATAAAAAGGAAAAGATCTTGGTGTTACAACCCTTATGCAGTTACCTAGAGTGTAATGTACCACAAAACTTCTGAATCTGTATTAGTCATATTGAGGGAGTATCAGAAGAATTTCAAAACAACAGTAAATAAACTGAAACAGATTTTGGACATGAAATGACGGTTATGTACTACGTGCAAAAAAAATCACAACACCTAGATATAATTGATTTTTTTAGAAAAATAATAATTGATTAAAAAATTAAACAAAAATCTTAAATCATAAATTGTAAGATGCTAATAATGTGTCGAACTCCCTCTTTGATTAAGAGACTCATTGACGCGTCGTGGCATCGATTTAATGAGACTATCGACATCTTGTGGTATCACATCCTACACGAACAGAATCTAACGTCTTACTTCATTAAGAGTCCGTGAAGGGCGCCGTAAATTCTTTAACAGTCATCCCATCATATCCCACATGTTCGATTGGTTAAAGGTCTAAAGATCTAGGTGGCCAAGGCAGTAAATTCACATGGGAGGCTTCTAGGAAGTTTAATTAATGTATTCATGGCAATACGTGGACAGGGATTATGTTGCTGACAAGTTACTCCGAGATCTCTTCTTATGTAGGGATGAAAATAAGGCTCCAGAACGTCATCCACATATCGCAGAGACGTCATATTGCCATTAATGAAAACTGAATGTGACCTTATTTCTTCTTTGTACTCTAGGCATGTTAAATTTTTAGTACAAATTACTAAATAAAACAAATTGTGACAAAAACTAAGTATTCACTTGTTTGAAACAGTTTAAAGATAAGAAGAAAAAGGAACAAAAAACCGACAATACGTTTTTCCATCGACTTCAAATTTTAATCAATTCTTATTTCAATAGGTATCTACTTGTACACCAAATTTTTTGAAAATATCTGAATGCGTTCTGGAAGCTACGGTTTTTTTACAGTTAGTATACAATAATTAAATTCTTATAATGAATATTTTGATTCGGACTTGATGATTACCAGGACTATTTAAACCATTCACGAATATATTTTGGACATTTATCTCACAGTACATCCCTCTTTCCACATATAAAAAAAAACACAGTATCCATAAATCACATCATTTAATACGAGAACGCCCTTTTTATTTTTCTCCTTTATATACATATTTATGGAAGCGTTTTTGAGATTTGGCGTGCCGGAATACGTATAAGCAGAATATGAGAATTTGTACGTTGTTCGGTATTATGTTCTTTGAAATTTGTTCTATTAGGCCAGGCACCACAACTGTCGTCCCTTTTTTCACACAAACGAGTTCCCATTTGTGCAAAATTGCATTTGCTTTGCTTCCACACGATCGTCACAAAACCACTAGGCAATGATACAATTGTCCCATATACGCGTTTAAAATGAACACCTTTCGACTCAGGAACGTACATATTTATTTCCTTTCCCATCACATATTTTTAAACATATATAGGACAACTTACATTTAAATTTGCACCCAGAGTACAGGTCCTGAAAACTATATTCCAGGCCCGAAAACACGATACGTTCAACTTAAGTTTACTAACATTAAAACTCTTTTTTATGGTTATTTTTTATAAGAAACTTGTTGAAGATGAACATAAAGGGAGCCGTACTCGAGAAGTTTCATGAAAAATACCTGCCGTATCTATAAAACCTAAAAAAAATATTCGCAAAGTGTATTTATCGTTTGACGCGCAATTTATATTGTAAAGCTTTTAAGGGAATTTAATCCAGCCACTTACAAAGGAGGTTTCTTTCTCATTTAATATAATATATACGGTTTTGTAATGCTGACGATATTCAGCAACGATTCAGTTTTTTGTGGAAAAATTCCAAGACAGAAATATAGTAGCCTCGTTAAAGTTCACACAAATTAATTGCTGGAGCTTATAAAATTGTTGTGTTTTATGCCTTTCTTTTCATTTTGTTATGATGAAATATTACCTGCAGTATATTTCGTATGACGTCCTAAATCATTTTGTCTTCACTTATAAAGCTTGGTTTAAAACAGTTCAAATGGGCCAAGATAATTTAGGACCAAATACAAAATAACATATCCAAATAAAAATTCTTTAAATTGGAAATTTAAAATGTTTTATAATAAATGGATTTCTTTACAATTGTTTAGCTAAATTAGCCAAATTTGGGAATAGAAAAGAATGGTTTGACGCCCTCAGAATAGTTTCAACAAATGTTTTTGATAATAATTGAGTTGAGGCTCTTCAAATGTAAGTACTGAATCATATAAGGATGACCAGATTTTTCCATTTTTATAAAATTTACCGAAACTGTCCACAGTTGATGTTTATCCAATAAATACCAATTAGTTCAGCGTCTTGTAACTTGAGACATAAGCTTTTAAAGGTTGATACGTTCTTTCGTTGTGTACTTTCGGATTGCCTTCGTACATTGTATCTTTAAACCTAGTTCTACAATTCATAAAATATAAAGGAAAAAATCACAAGGAAACATTTGTGTTTAGAGCTATTTTTAGGACATCAATGTAAATTCCTCATGAGGCATATTTGATACGTCAGAGTTATTATTAAATATATGAAAGAGACATGTTTATTGTGTTTATGTTTTCACGGGACATGTCTAGAAAATCGTCCTTGTCCTCTTGTTACACTAACACCATGGAGATGTGTCCCTAAGCCATATTATACTTGGATTTTTATCACCGCATGTAACTGACATATCTCGGTTATAATATCGTCGCGTTCCATTTTATGGACATATTGTCACACTGTGAATGTGTTATTTTTAATATTGTATATCCCAAAATGCCACATTTATTCGCAATCTATTCATGAACATGAACATTATGAAAATATATGCCTGTTGGAATTATGCGTGTAGTAAATAAATTGATAACTTGATAAACGTTCAGAGAGTGAAAAGTTATTTTCGGTAACATGAAAGTGACATATCTGATATTTATTTTTCTTTAAATTTACCATTGAATATAAAAGTTAGTGGCACAAATTCTTCAGATCATTTGTTGCGTTCCGTTAGACATTTTTACAAAGTCGGTCATATATTCGCTCCCAGATTCGTGAAAGAAAAAAATGTCAAAACCAACCGCACGCCAACAGAAGCTCTCCGACGAACGGAAATGGAAACATTTCGGAATGCATTTCCTGCCTTGTCTAATAGGAAAACACTCTAGATTTGCGGATATGTCCCGACAATTTTTTAAATCGAATTTATTTTGTCCGTTTAGAAACGCAACAAGAATTATGGGATATTTAATTACATTTGCAAGATTTTTAATACGTCAGGAAATTAAATGTTGAATCAAACAAAGAATCAAGAACCAAGGGCAAATTTGTCACATAAATGGAGGTCAATTAATCAGTAAATCAAAAATTAATACATGTCCATGCAGAAGCAATCATAATAAAGAATAATGAGAGTGGTGAAGAAAGATTAAGTAAATGTATCCGGGTCAGAGGGAGACTTTCGAAAATTAATAGTGAAGGAAATATGTCCTTGTCAGTGACAGTGGAACGCAATAAGAAGTTTTCAGGCCCGTTGGCCGGCTGGTCGGGCTCAGAGGTCATCATCAAGACACGAATCATAAATAGTTTTTGAGAGTTCAGTGTCCATAACGGCTGTATAATGTCAGAGTCAAGCGACCGTCTAATAAATCATAGCCGCCACCCGCCCTCTGGGCAAGGACGAAGCCGTTCCACGACTGGACCGATGACAGGATAACGGTTGGTTTCTATAAAGATTCACTTTTTTCTGCTTTTATTTTATTATGTGTATCGACGACTCGGGGATTTTTCCGTCTGAACACACGGTTCACTTGACTTGACCCAGTTCCTTACGGCTTTAACTGGTGACTGCACAATGAGACTAAATTCTACTTTTAATATAATTTCGTCGATCACTCCCCAATTCGACCTAATATTAATTAAATCACGGACCTAGTAGCCACAGCATAAACTGCAAACAATTTCTTAAAAGTAGTTGAAGGCATCCACAGAACTATTTAATTAAAATCGCCGTTGAAATAAAACACAGGCTCGATTGACGTTTCGCATTTAAATGATCTCATAGATATCGAAATCTCCGCATCGCCTGGAACAATCACATAATTTAATTGGGCTGTTCTTTGTGCGCAACAATTCCAATTAGTTTCAGAAACATTCCTCCTTAGAGAACGTGCACATGCACAATGGCCCCCATCGAATGAATCACTCACGGTTTCTTAAGCAACGCTGCGAGCCCGCTCAGGTTCACATATCGTTGATATTATCTGCGAATTCAATTAACGCGGTGCGATATTACTTCGGGATTTAATTTTCGCCCGGCTCTCGTAGTCACATAAGCAAACCGGTTCAGTTTGCTCAGTTATCCATAAAATTATTTAGGTTGTGTCGCACATGTGGGGTCCAGACGGTGTATTTGCAGTTTAGAGGGCATTTAAAGGCTCTCCATAAGACCGCCGTAGAGCCTCGGCTAGTCCTTTAACGCCTCTACGTTACGCATTTCGCTAATCTTTTATATCAACAGGTTTAATATTACGGGGCGTTCACATATAATTTATATCTTTATTGGCAGCGAGATTAAGATGGGTTGTTGAACAGGCTATTACATAAATTAATGGTTTTTATTTATCTAAGTTGTTGAATCAATATTTTTGTTTAATTGTATGATATGCAGTCGAAATTGATAAATTTGTTTATACATATTAAATGAGGCAGAATTTCGTGTGGGTTTAAACAGAGTGTACAGTAAATAGCTGTTATATGTTATCCAAATATTACCCATTTTAAATATATTGACAAAATAAAATTAATGATTAAACTGGTTAAGACAAGATATATTTAAACTTCTTCCATAGAAAATATTTATCCTAAAAATGATATATGAACACATGGTTTCTAAAATTTTTGGGACTTTGTTTCGGTTTTCAATTCTTACGTGATATATTCATACACCGTATTCATACTTAGTCACTTAGAAGGGCTTATTATTATTCAGGAGCTAATATGGGATAAAGACAAAAGGTGTTAAAATTAATGTGATTTTACAGAAAAACTCTTATCATAGAAAAATAAGAATGTTCAAAACAGGTGGTACTTTCATCTTTATTTCAATCAAGTTTGAATGTTTGTTTTGAAACTAATTTTCTTTCATCTGAATAACATATATAGTTTGTCATTGAAAGGGATGTTTATAGTTTATAAGAAACTTGTCATAATGTGCTCATATATAAAAATAAGTTATTTCATTTGAAGCTACATTTTATAGTGCTATTATATTAGTTTTTTCAGGGATTGATATTGATAAAAGATATATACTATATACAGTGTGATAGATATAACAACAGGTGAAATGGGTATTACTTTTTGAAATTTTGGAATCATATTCGGGGGATGAGTCCTGTCTAATTAATGTATGTCAATAATTAATTGATTTAATAGTACAGCTTGGTTTATAAGCAAATCATTAAAATTGCTACTGATTAAACTCATTTATTGACTAAATTATGGGAAAACATATATATATTTTTTACTTGTTCATTTTTTAGTTATTTATATTAGAATTTTGTTTTTGATATCAAATTTCAGGAATATTATTTTTATTTTAATGATTTTAATATTAATATATTTTCTATATTATATTATTTTTTCGGCGGCTGATGTTAAAAGATATATAAGTATATATATTGTGTCTTAACATAACAACATAACAAGAGGTAAAATGGGAATTAATTTTTCGAATTTTAAAATGATATTTGGGGGATGATGTAATTAATGTATGTCAACATTAATTGATATAATCATAAACAGCTTGTTCCATAAACAAAAGCCTTGAAATTGCTACTGACAAATGTCATATAAATTATGAGAAAATATATATATATATATATATTTTTTACTTGTTCATTTTTTACTTATTTATAGTGTAATTTTGTTTTTGATATCAAATTTCAGGAATATTATTTTTATTTTAATGATTTTAATATTAATCTATTTTCGATATTATATTAGTTTTTCAGAGACTGATGTTACTGATAGATAAATAAATATATACAGTGTGTCTTAAGATAGATGTAACAAAAGGTAAAATGGGTATTAATTTTCCGAATTTTAAAATGATATTCGGGGGATGAGTCCTGTCTAATTAAAAACTAATGTATATATAATATTAATTGACATAATCGTAAACAGCTTGTTTTATAAACAAAAGCATTAAAATTGCTATTGATTAAACTCTTTATTTACTAAATTTTGGAAAAATATATTTTTTTATTTGTTACTTATAAATAAGTCAAAAATGAACAATTTTTTATTATTCTTTATATTAATTATTTCATTTTTTCAGAGGCTGGAATAAAAATATATATAATATATACCGTGTGTTTCAGGACAAATGTAATAAGAGGTGAAATTGATATTATATTAATTTGTCGAATTTTGGAATAAATTTCTGGTAATGAGTCCCATCTAATGAAAAACTAATGTGTAAAAAAAATTAATTTATATGACCGTAAACAGTTTGTTGCTACTGACAAATGTCATTTAAATTATAGGAAAATTATATTTTTTTTACTTGTTCATTTTTTACTTATTTATATTGGAATTTTGTTTTTGATATCAAATTTCAGGAATATTATTTTTATTTTAATAATTTTAATATTAATTTTAAATAATATATTATTTTTTCAGAGGCTGATGTTAAAAGATATATAAAAATATATAGTGTGTCTTAAGATAGACGTAACAAGAGGTAAAATAGGTATTAAATTTTCGAATGATATTCGGGGGATGAGTCTTGTCTAATTAAAAACTAATGTATGTCAATATTAATTGATATAATCGTAAAGAGCATGTTTTATAAACAAAAGCATTAAAATTAATACTGATTAAATTCTTTATTGACTAAATTTTGGAAAAATATATTTTTTTATTTGTTACTTATAAATATGTAAAAAATGAACAAATTTTTTATTATTTTTTATATTAATTATTTTATTTTTTCAGAGGCCGGAGTAAAAAGATACATATTATATACAGTGTGTCTCAGTATAAATGTAATAAGAGGTGAAATGGATATTATATTAATTTGACAAATTTTGGAATAATTTTCTGGTGATGAGTCCTATCTAATGAAAAACTAATGTGGTGGTGTTGTGTGGTGTTCATTTTTTAAGTAAACACATTTCAATCGGTAGATTCTAACCATAACTTGGCTACCGATATATTATATCTACTAAAAAGATTATTAATTAAAATTAGATTAAGAACAATTAAAATAATTTGTTGTTCTCCTTCGGATGAAATAATATTAGCAACTTATTTTCCATTATCAGCACTATAAATTCAAACAACTAGTGAAATGTTGGTCCGATTATACTCCTATTAATTTTCAGAAAAAATAATTTAATTCTATACAATTAAATAAGTTCCATTGTATATATGCTGAATAATTATAATTGGCCTCCTGCTATGTTTATTACAGCTTCTATTAATAGAAGTGTGTGGTATAATTTTCATGTGGCGGCAATCAAAAACAATTCCTCAACAAGCCTAATACCACTAATTTAGTTATAATGATCTATAATAAAGTGCAAATATTTTGCAACTGCAGCATATTTTGGTGCAGAGAATCCGGTACAAATTACACGTTCGTAAACTGCGCATTGCGTGATTTACTTTAAGTTACATAAAACCCAGTCGTGTGTAACACATGCGGAATTAATATGTTTATTTAATACCTGTGTAATTTCTCACTTTGCAAAAAGCGGTGATCGATGTCGTGATAGCGCAAAACTGACACAGCGCGGCAATTTAAATGGTTGCAACAAAAGAACGTGCCGCGTTTTACCGTTAAAAGTCGTGTCTCAACAGTTCCCAATGCCAACTGCATGTTGGGATAAGGATTTTTTTAGAGAACACCCTCGTGACGGGGGGACATTAATTTTATCGTTATACGACTTAAATGTTAGAATCCTTGGATGTAATATCAAATGGGCGATTAAAATGTAATTAGTAATTATTTATACTGGCAAATTCATTTTTTATACTACTATTGTATTAAAAGACTATTATTTATAAAGAACATAATTGAAACAGACAAATTAAATGCACTGATGACGTATGAACCCCATTGTTTAGAACGATTAAACAACAAAACTGGAGAACTATATTTAACTGCCCCAAAATTAATTGGAGTTAGAAGTTAATAACGTGTTATTTAGAGTAAAATTTCCTCAAGTCGTGAGGGTTAAATATTCCCAGTCAGAGTCGTCGGTCCGTCTATATAATACATGTTAGCATCATCGGGACTACTTGGTATTAATGATGAGGTCGCTTGATATGCCCATACCAAAAACAGAACACAACACAAATAAGGGATAATGCACAAACCCTGTAAGGGTTGTATTAACGTTTAACGTCTTTAGGTCGGGACGGGGCTTTTTGTACACGACCTGCAAATTGAAATTAGACCCGGCAAAAGTGAATGCAAACTGTTTCTGATTATAAATATTAATTATAACGCCATTAATCATATTTTAATAACCCGGAGGGAACGCCTATATATTTCCACTAGATTAATTTGGATCCGTTGGGTTGACAGTCGATATTTTGTTAGATTATCCATACCAAAAAAATTGATATTATAGTTGCTCTCCAATAAAACCGTTGAAGAAATTTAATTTTAAGCAATAACAAACTTTTTGTCAGAAATTTTACTTCTAAACATTTTTTTTGGATCAAATATGTCTGATTGTTAGTTGTCTCCGCATTTTCCAACAGGAGACATGTTCAGGAAGCTTTCCGAACTAGTCGATTTCTAAGTTGCAACATTGTTTATAAACTAGACTGGTGTTAGGAATGCCATAAAATAAAGCGAGGTAAATTGATTCACAATCTCGAAGGTTCTGAATTCGTAACTTGATTTAGGGTGACATTACGAGTACATTCAAGTGAACAGTTGGTAATCAAATTTCTACGACGGCGTTCTTCCATCGATAAACACTTTCGAAAACTACAACTATGTTACGGACTTTCTCACTTTTTTATCGGACAACTTGAATATAAATAAATAAATATGTAAAACTGGAGACGATCAAATTATGTTCTTCACGCTGTTCGAGCAAAATTATAACAAAGTTGTCACATGATTTTTGGTATTTACTTCTTGACATACCCAAGTGGTAAAATATAATTAAATTATTATAATATTAGTAATAATAATTTACTAACAATTTGATAAAATTGCACCCATGAATAAGGATAATATTAAATCTGAAACAAAATCAATTAATCCATTAATCAAATATATACAGTATTGATAGAAAGTAGAGCAACTTATTTAAAATTCAAATAATATTTGTCCTAGCTATTACGTTCAAACAAACATATATAATATATTAAAAATTAACTTTAACTGGCAAAAAGTAAAGCAACTTATGCTATTTAAAATTTTATTATTATGAATAATTTGTAATTAATATTTTAATTAATTCTACACTAATATATTGTAAAATTTCCATTATTATGAATAACTTCCAAATACCTTTTTTCATTGAAAGCAACAAATGATCAACAATATTTGGATTCATATTTTACCAGGCCTCCTGCAGAACTGTGAATAAATCTAGCTGTTTATTATACTTTTTGTTCACTATCTTATCTCCCATAAGTTTTAAATGCAATTTAGACACGGAAATGGACATAATCAGTAATATTCACTCATTATCTTGTTGAAAATAATGTTTTAGTGGCATATTTTTTATCTGAATACGAAACCATATTGTTCCTCAATATTTCTTTATACATTAAACGATCCATGACTCCCTATTCAGAAGAGGGAACACATTCCAAATCCCGAAAAACAATGAGTATGGTAATCTTTGGGTTAAACCTTTCAGGAATAGGTCGCCTTACATTTAAAATCCTATCAATGCTAACCAGATTAAACTGGTATGTTTTTAAAGTTGCTCTATTTTCTTTCAATATTGTATATTATTCCAAGGCTTAAAAATATATTTATTATATTGTATTATTTAATATTCAAATTAAAGAACAATAGTATGATAAAATGCATACAAGATATTAATGAAAAATTATAAATTTCATATTTTATATTAATTTAAAGCTTTTGATACTATTTATTTTTATTGGGAGATTTATTAGAATCATGAAAATTGATAATTGTATTCGTTTTTTTATTAAATCTTTCAAAATATTAATTTTGAATTTCTTGTCACATATTGGTTATATAGAGTGTGTCCCAGGATGGAAATAACATGAGGTGAAATTGACATTAATTTTTCGAATTTTGGAACGATCTTTGTGGGATGAATCTTTGCTACCGTAAAACAACCTCAAATAAACTCTATTTTTTTATTCGTGTATAACAAAATTTTGGCTCATTCCCCAAAGATGTATTTGAAATAAAATTTTGAAATTTTTAGGACATATTTTTTTGAGGTAATAAACTAGAATTATAAAAAAAGTGCCAGTAAAAAATCTTCACCGTTTGTCTAAAATAAACAAATTAATAAATATTTCAGAAGTAGACAAAAAATTAAATATGATCTGAGCAACCAACGTTTTAAAGTTAATCCAATTTTAAGATGTTTTTAAGAAAAATCAATAGAAAATTAAATTACTTATAATTTGAAACATAAAAACCTTACAGTCGAGTAACTAGATCTCCTTAAAAATTCTTACTCAGACAAACATTAGAGAACAGAAATGGGAATTAATTTCATTAGTTATTTGAATAACGAGAATCAAACATCCAAGTTTTCCAAAATTTTTACGGCAAACATTGCATAGAAATCCGTTTATTATATAGCTTCCACTATTAAATATTCATACAGTAAACAGTCTTGCTTAGTTGGGAATTTGCTTTGTGCTCAGCTGTTTTCTTTAGAGATTTTTTTTATTTTTTATGTTGTGTGCACTGCTAATTAGCAATGTGGAAATGGCTTTGTTGCAAATACATTGTTTTAGGTCTGATTTTAATAAATAATTACTTTTACGTGGATATATTTTCCAGTGGATATGAATGTTAATGTTGTAGCTAAAATATATATATGAAACTACAATAATTCTAATTATGACTATAAAAATTGTATTTTCTTGATACGGTTGTGTTACATTGATGTAACTTATGTGGGCTTCCAATATAAAATTTATTAACCCAGCAACATTTTATATATCTGAGTTTAGTACTCGTAGCTTCTAAATATCATTTTTATATGAACGACTGGAGTTTATTACAGACATCCACAATTTCCACTGCCAGATTTAGCCTATTAAATATTATAGCCAATATAGCAAAAGATACACATAAAAAGTTAATTTGTTTCTACAATATTATCTGAGGTAGCAACAGATGTATTAGACTATTAAATTCTTTGATGGCATATTTATTATTGCCTTATTCATGTGGAACAAAATGTTTTCTATAATCTCCAACATTAGAAAATAATAGAGATACAAAGTTACTTTTAAGAAAGTTAACGAACACGTATGAAACATTAAATTGGTAATTAATATATGCATAGAAGTAGCATAGGTTTTATTAATAATTAAACATCGGATACTTTGTAAGTTACGTTTAAACTTTGTCAAAGAAACCATCTTATTAAAGTTACCGAAGAGTGAGGACGAGAAAGTTCAGCAGACTCCTTACACATAATTAGTAATTTATATCGACGTGATCGAACTCAACGTCAGCGTCTGTCTTAATGAAGCCTGAAGTAACATGTTTCAGCACACATCGTGCTAACCAAATAATTGTGAGCAAAGTGGGGTCGCGATCCACTCTGTTTTGTTATCGGTATAAAGGGGATGCAGGTAGGCTTCATACTTTGATACCGTCTAGTAGATGATCTTTTGATAATGGAACGCTTAATGTAACTTGTTAGTTATATTAAGGTCTCTTTCAAGAACAAAGGCAGATATAGCTGCCACTTGTTAATGCTTTTGAACTAAGCGTTTGATATTCCAGACAATTTATATTAAATTATATCCTGGAAAACATACAAGAACACAAATTGCTATGACATGTTGTAATGTGGATAAGGGTTGAGCATTTTGGCTTGATGCTCACCAATTTTTTAATTATATTGTAATTATGTCGTGGAAAAGCAAACATCAAACTACAAACGTTTAGAACTTTGGAATTTAGTTGGTGCAAAAACGGTAATACAAACACGGGTAATGATATAAGAAATTTCTTTATTGACATAAAAGTTTGATTTTATTACTTTTGTTTGTCTTTTTTCTTTTGCCCAGACGGTGCTCGATAGAGCAGGTCTGCTATAATTTTTGTCTTCTCTCCTTATGTCAACACTAGCTCGTTGAAAGTTCTTGAATTACTAAACATAAAAGGAATACGTATTGATCAGTTCCAAATTCGTACTGTATGTTTAACAATTTTATTGTTGGTTAATAATATAAACCATTTATCTCTAACTTTTTAATTAATTTCGTTAAAAAATAAAGTAATTTAACCCTAATTTCCTATATAGATTCGCATAGTGCATTAATTGAAATGTTCCTATAATAAATCAAGCTTATTTACATACAACAATATCCTCGCAGTAAAGCGCCTGGTATCATTATACCACCATAAGCGTTATTAATTCAACCGCAACACGAAAAGCAGTTATAAATCAGTTAGGTCGCTTCAGAATAATTAAGCGGCGCTAAAATTGTTTTAAATTGAGATCTCACACTTGTCTTAGATTAAAATCGATTTAATTGACCATCTGTAAACACGCAAAGGCAGTTTTAAGGCACACTTATCCTCTCCAGACCACTTACCTACCATTCGTAGGTCCCAGACAGTTTGCTTGTTCACCACTCCACGGTTCCACGTCAAATGGGCAAACGCAAAAGCTGTTTACTTCCGGCTTGTTGTTCTTTGATTAATTCCAAATAAATTCATTGGTACTGGTAGCGGTTTTAAGTCCGCTGTTTTGATATCGATTTTACATGCTGCTTGTAATCCAACTGTGTTTTCAAATTCTAGACATTTTGATTTAATTGTTCCATGGCACTGTCTGTTTCACAATGAATTACTAAAATTTATCAATTAACCATTACATTTGTAATAACTAAAAGAAGACCAAAAAATTATTGTATTTATTATTGTTGCCATTTACCGAACAGAATTTTTAGGTTTCTTATAACGATAAAATGGGCAAACGCAAAGCTTCTTATTTTCTACGTGTTTGTCTTTGATTCATTCAGAATAAATCCATTGATACTGGTATAGTGATTATAAGTTAAGAGTATTTTGATATCAATTTTCATACATCTTGTACGAAGCTTTATTTTCAGATGATAGAAATTTTTGTTTGGCTATTCCCTAGTATCATTTATTGACCATTAAAAATAAATAGTATCAATAAATATATATCTAAAATTGATATCTAATAATAATATGTAAAAATAAATCTTCTTTCATCCTGAAATTCAACAAAAAAATCTGTATTTATAATTCTTGACATTCACCCAATAGAATTTTTAGTTTTCTTGTAACGATTCCATATAAAATAGACAAACGGAAAGCTTCTTACTTTTTACTTGTTTGTCTCTGATTCAGTCAGAATAAATTCATGGAAACTACTAAGTCATAAGTTAAGAGTATTTTGATATCAATTTTCATACATCTTGTACAAGGCTTTATTTTTAGTTGATAGAAATTTTTGTTTAGCTATTTCCTAGTATCATTTATTGATTATTAAAAATTGATAGTACTAATAAATATATACCTAAAATTGATATCTAATATTAATAAATAAAAATAGATCTTCTTTCATCTTGAAATGTAATAAAAAATATGTATTTATAATTGTTGCCATTCACTCAACAGACGTTTAAGTTTTATTATTACGATTTCAACTTCTTTGTCTTTGCTATGTTGGTTCTAAATCTGAGTATATTGATATACAGCTTATATGAAGCTGTTTAAAATTTGATGAGACTATTAATTAGTTTTACGGTAAGTCTTCTCCTCCTCATTCCAATATAAAATTGCCAAAAACAAAATAGCTGACTTATCAATAAACATAAACATTAAATTTACAATAACTAAAAATAGATTTTCGCCCTTCCAGAAATGCAATAAAAATTTATGTATTTATAATTGTTACTGTTCACTGAGCAGACATTTCAGTTTTCTTATTAGGTACTTACCATTCTAGTATAATTGCAGTAAAAATACAAATGACCTAAATTCTTTAAGAAATGCAATTCTCAATAATAGTCTTAACAACTCGACTTAACTAAGAATCAATTAATCAACAGATTGCATAATAAAATAAACGTACACAATCAATCTAATAAAACAATTATAATTTATTAAAATGTATGATTGGACAACTGTTGAAATTTCCTGTCCGTTCTTGGAGTTTGTTTCGCTAATGAACAATAAGAATCAAAGCGCCACTTTTATCATCAGAATTCTGTGCCAGTTTATAATTGCTTTCCGATATTTCAGAAATTTATTATGCCCGATAAAGCACAATCAATTATAATTTACAAGTTGTGAGAAAGTAAGACAAGGCCCCGCAGGTAATTATTTATTTCCTTATACGCAGTACGCGGCCAATTTTTCTCCGGCGTCGTTATAATAACGTTAACAATGCGACTGTTAATTCCACATAAAATAATTGGCCGTAAATATAAAGCAAGTGATCTAATTATCTGTCTCCCGATATTAATGTTTATTGCCTTATGTGAGTCACAGCATTGTTTGAAATATATACTAATAGAGGCTGTTTATCTGCATTATGTGTGTTTATTCAAACAGCGAACTGGGTGTGTTTTTATCATTTCTCCTTTGAAAATACGGTTACGTGTACCGCATACAATTCAAATTCATATAGAAATATTTTGAATTATGTCAACCATTTTAGCAGTGGTATTTTAAATAGACAGTTTTTTCATTATTGTTTTATCATTTTAGAGTTCCCCATATTTCGAACTTTTAATCATCGTCGGGGATCAAGATTTAAAAAAGAAATGCACAAGTAAATTTTTATAATCAAATAATACAAATAGAAATGGGAAAAAAATTGCAACTTCAAGAAAAAGGTGTTCAAATTTAATATTCTATTGGTACCACCTCATTGAATACTCCTAATATAATATTCATGTTTTACCAAAACAATATTAATCCCCTTCTTGGTGTTGCAATTTCTTTGTTACTGAGAATATTTGTAATATTTTGTGAAATTATAGATTGACTAAATATCATTTTTTTAGTTTAGGAATATTTAAGGATTTCTAATAAATAATTAAATTAATAATTTAATGTACTAGTACATACATTTAATTATAATACTCATTAATTTTAGCCAGTTTACCACAATTACTCACTATTGTAAAAAATCTTCATTTCAACACGGACATGGAATAATAGATGTGATAAATTAAATTAAATAATTAATTAATTGTAATTACATACCACACTAGGCTATAACAAAAAATTTAATTATATCCTTTGTTGCGGCATATTTACATAGTATAATATATCAAAGCATGTAATAAAGTATTCAATTACCAATTATTCAGTTGAAATTCACAAATAAATAAATAACAACCTACAATTACTAATGAAATTTCGAATATGCTACACTTTAATCTATCAATTCAGATAATTGAAAACTAATATGCATTAAAAAATATTTCCTGCGACTGTCTAACTCATATAAATTAACTCGTTACTTTTGCAAGCGTACCACTTACACTGACTGTGACATGAAATTAATCATAATCTTGATTAATGTTGGAAAATGTAAGGATATAAGTTACTGTCAGGGCGACCATCGTATGCACAAATAGACCCTATCTAATAATGCCATCGCAGTAAAATGGTTCGTTTGAATAAATTAATGTCTGTTTATTGATTTTTTTTTTATACCTTCTGTCACAATTGGTATATTTTATTACACCTTTTGTTGAAGAAGTGATTTATATGTATCACACTGAGAAATGCTCCAGATTGCAAAAATTCCACTTGTTAATTAACATTAAGGAGTGTTTTCTTTTGTTTTTGATGTGGAAATGTATGCAATATTTTACGTTGCAACTTTTAATAATCAAACTTTGTTTTAATGACACACCACATTTTAACAACCTTTCTATTTATGTAAGTACGATTACAAAAAAAAAAAACATTGATTCATGCATTAAACATTCCAACATTAATAGTAATTTATAGCAAGTTTTAATTGAAACGGCTGTTATCCTATCGATCTGTGAACATGTCATTCTAATTAAATTCCCTATATATAGTCACAAAAAAATTAAAATACAACATCTATTGTTCATGCTATTAGTCAGCAAATCAGGCCTAAATATGCGATCTTTTAAAACCTTGTGCATTCCCAATGCAAAATCCAAACAACCGGACAGTGTTATTAACCAGCGACATAATTCGGCTATAAATCTCCATGGAATGGCACAAAATAAACTTTTTTCAATTAATAAATTACCTTAAACCGACGACAGTGCCAATAAATCTGCATCAATTCCCGTTCAGTAATATCCAGTAGACAAACACATTTCGATTGGTATTGTAAGCCCATTTTAATTATTGTTTGGTTTGGGGCGACACGGATAATTTCAAATTTCCAACATACATTAAGACGTGTTTGTTTAGGGAGAAGCTATTGCTCGATATTAATTATGCCGTAATACAAAGCGCAATGATATATTTCACTCAGCGCGGTCCAATTTGTTTCGACGTTGCTACGTTAAAATAGGCAAAATTAAAATGACAATTATTGGTGTTGAATATCATTTAATAACGGGTAATTAACGAGTATAAACACAAAATCAACACACATTACGCTCTAATCTGCAGGCACTTCACATTTGCATTTTCAGTTTCAATTATCGGAACGCTCTTGTGGTTTGCCGAAGTGTTTGTTACAGACGTTCAAGTCTGCTTTTAACGTAACAAATTGTAGCAAATTTTGGTGGTATAATAAAAATTCTAATTTAGAATTTAGAAGTGTTGTCTGCATTAAAATAAAGGTTCAATAAAGTGTAAATACGGTACCACTATAATTGAAAGTGACATTCGTTTCAGGTTTCTAAACGATTTATTTTGCAGTTAGAATTAATTGTATAATGAATCAATGTACTACCTACCACCCAGCAGTTTGAAATTAGCTATTTTATTTTGCACATGTTGAAGATTTAATGCTGTTGAGCTGGTTAAAAATTATTGTAAATAAATAAAATTGCACTCTTTGTCTTTGGAAATGAATAATTTATTTATTTTCTTATTCACAATGTCAAAGACATTATATAACATTAAATGTGATATTATAATTAGTTTTAATAATGTAGACTTTTTGATTTAATTGTTCCATGGTATTGTCTGTTTCACAATTAAATCGATATTACTAAAGTTTATCAATTAACCATTACATTTGTAATAATTTAAAGAAAACCTGCTCCCCTCCAAAATTGCAACAAAAATTATTGTATTTATTATTGTTGCCATTCACCCAACAGAATTTTTAGATTTCTTATAACGATTCCATAAAAAATGGGCAAACGCAAAGCTTCTTATTTTCTACGTGTTTATCTTTGATTCATTCAGACTAAATTCATTGATACTGGTATAGTGGTTATAAGTTAAGACTATTTTGATATCAATTTTCATACATCTTGTACGAAGCTTTATTTTCAGTTCATAGAAATTTTTGTTTAGCTATTCCATAGTATCATTTATTGACTATTAAAAATTAATAGTATTAATAAATATATACTTAAAATTGATATCTAATAATAATATATAAAAATAAATCTTCTTTCAGCCTGAAATGCAACAAAAAAAATATGTATTTACAATTCTAGTCATTCACCCAACAGAATTTTTAGTTTTCTTATAACGATTCCATATAAAATAGACAAACACAAAGCTTTTTACTTTTTAATTGTTTGTCTTTGACTCAGTCAGAATAAATTCATTGAAACTGGTATAGTAGTCATAAGTTAAGAGTATTTTGATATCAATTTTGCATGCATCTTGTACAAGACTTTATTTTCAGTTGATAGAAAGTTTTGTTTAGCCATTCTATAGTATCATTTATTGACTATTAAAAATTGGTAGTACCAATAAATATATCCCTAAAATTGATATCTATTATTAATAAATAAAAATAGATTTTCTTTCATCTTAAAATGCAATAAAAAATATGTATTTTTAATTGTTGACACTATGTGTCTTTGGAAATGAATAATTTATTTATTTTTATTATACAACATTAAATGTGATATTATAATTAGTTTTAATAATGTATAAATAAATAATCTCCTGCATAAATTAAACAAAATTGCATCAACAAAAGAACTTTTAAACCAGTAATAAAACTTATATCACCAACTTCACAGAAAAATTAATAAAAGAAAATTAATGACAATTAAAAAGCAATATTAATTGCTATATTTTTGCAGCAGTACTTGGACGATCCCCTCTTGTTCTATATACAACTTCCACCCTCTTTGACATACTCAAAATTAGTAAACGAATAAATTCTTGACCCAAGAACATTGGCAAGCTTCTCCAAATTTTGAGGTTTAGAATCTAGATAATATACAGAATAAAATTGTATTCAAATTCACAAAATATGCTGTAATTTTAATTTAATATTCTTGTCGTTTGGAGCTACACACATTCAACAAATATTATTGGTCAAAACAAAACATATAAAAACATGAATATATTTAATTCTATTTAATCCAGGAAATTCAAATTATCCACTTCAAAAGATGCACAGTAATAAAATGAACTAATATTTATATATTTTTAAAATTGAGGTTTGTTAAATTATGCTTTTAATTTACTTAATCCTTTTAAATTATTGAAATTATTAAATTAATATGAATCAGCTCGTTATATTAAATGCAGCTTAACAGACTAACATGTTTTGTACATTGCGGTTCCGAAAAATTGAATAAATTTAGCATATTTTATGCATTGAGACTCAAATTTATTTACGTCCGTATATAGACAAAATGATGATTTATTTTCAAAAGGTTTTTATTAAATGATATTTTAAATGCAATGATATATGCACGCAGCTAAATAATTCAATCATCGTTATATGATACGTATATTCGTTCAATTCGAAAATGGAATAAATTTTATTTTAATAACTGCATCAGGGGATTAACCCAATTATGCGTATACGTTGGACAAAATGCACAAATCAGTTCATTATTTATTATTGTGATATAAATATAATAAATGTTTTTCAAGAATGCACCTGATAACATGATTCACATATTTAAATTACCATAATAACGAAATGGCTGAATAAAATATTGCCCACAGGATATGCAGATTAACGTCGTGCACACATAAAGGTTAAGAAAATGGAAAAAAACTGGCACTATTTTATGAAAACATTCGCTCTGCTGGATTTAGTAATTAATCCCCGACAACGGCACGTTTTCATGCAAATTATCACGTCATCTTACCTATAAATCGATCTATAAATTTTAATGGCTTATTAATGATTTCTTATTGATGCCCACTCTTAAGACAAGTCTGGATGCATATTAATGTGCGAAAAATGGGATCGGTAATTACAGACCAGACAATGTTTAGCATATATTTGCATTTTGTTGTTGGTGAATTTTTTCCCAATAAATAAGTCTGGGTTATTTTTAGTTTTTCATTAATATCATCATAATTTTCAAGGGGTAATATTAGTAATTAACGCAAATTGTTGTATTTTAATTGCAGGTAATAAATTTAATTTGAATATTAATTAATAAAATACTTAATAGTCGGTTTGGTAAACAAAATTAATAATACCTGTCTGTTTATTGCATCTTTTCTATTCAGCCCAGGGATAAAAAGTCCCTCGTCGTGGCTCGTCTTAATAATTAATAAATTAAGGCCACCACATTTATTATAAATTATAATGATTAACGTCGCCGTTTAATTTTTTATACGATAAAAAATAAATCCACGTCCGTTTATAAATCAGGATACGTGTATCATTTTTCTTTTGAAGTTGCATTATAGATAAAACAAGTTTTTATTGATAATATTGGTTTAAAGTTTCAAATATATCGACGTTGGATATCCACACACACACCAGGGAAAAACTGAGGATGTATGTAACGTACGTTATTTGGTATTTGCCCTCAAGACAGCCGTAGAGACCATCCGTATTGTATCGAATTTATTCCTGCACCGAGTTGTCCAGTCGATCTTCAGTTTTCCCGGTGAAATATTTTTACGATGCCGCGCTTCGTCGAACAAAAACCAATGAAACCGCTTCTCGTTATTTTACCCTAACGATATTGATTGATGCCCCTTTTCATGACTTGCCTGACGTAATGGAATCTTCGCTTTTATTTCCCTTTGTACATCGTAAAGTAACCGCGTTCATTTGTTGTTCCAAGGTGGGGGCGATGTATTTTGCGCAATGTTCAAATTTTATTGATGTTTTCCGAGGTTTTTATTGGCCGTATAATGCGGATCTGTTTATTTCGAAATATATTTCACGCTATGAACATATCGATGTTTCTTTGGCATACGAAAAAATGTTGAGTTATAAGAAGACACGTCAACTTTTTCATTTAACCAATAACTTCGAGAAGAATTAGCTTAACCTTAATACTAAAATTTATATCTAACCTTGAGACTCAACTACATATAGCTTAAGTTTATACTAATTTATTTATTTATCGATTTGGCAAATAACTCGTTGAACAAACATGGTCCCAATGCTACACATCCCCGGCACTTGGCATTAGTCTGTATATTTAATTTAACGAACATAAGTTTGAGAAACTCCCCAACTTTTAATCCTTTAATTAAAGTTTATCTTCGTTTTAAGAAGTTGAATTTCCAATTTGAAACGGTGTAGTTTTGCTTCGATAGTTTAAAAGTTTAAATTAGCGAATGTAAAATCTTGTCAGCAGAATAGGGTCGAGGAAGCGAACCTGAAAACGTGTCTCTTAAAATAATGAAAACTTTATTTTATAATTACACAATTGCATCTTCCACCGAAACGTCATGTTGTCGGGGTGTGTTATTTCAGCGAAGATGGCAAAGTTTACAGCGTCACTGGGTTAAATGAGACGCGAGGCAGCGGATACTTGAAACTTTTACAATTTTGCAACGGTTTGTACACGAATCAATAAACCAGTAATTTTGAATCAAACAATAAAATTAATATCTAGAGCATTTACGAAGGTTAGCCGGAGTAATAGTGAACATAAATTTAGCACGTCCACTTGAAAATAATATGTAATTCACAGCGAACAAGTCGGAAATGCAAACACAGGTGTCTGAACACCTCGGAGACCAATAAATTCCACAATATTCCTGCTAGAAAACCAAAGTTGGCAACGGGGAGTGCCGATTGTCATAAATTTCCGTCGCTTTACATTAAATAAGATTCAATTGCCGAAGCATGTTCAATTTGACCTTAGAAAACGGCTCAGCGAAAAGTAAAGGACGGGATAGTGTTTAAATCGCATATTCGTAATGGGTATTCGACGAAGTAAATTACATTAAGGCGATTTTGTGCATAAAAGTTTAGATATTTGGGTAACATACTACAATTTATTGCAGATAATACTGATCCCATGGTGTTAGACTATTTCAAATTAAAGACTAATGAGATATTGTCAGAAAGATAGCAGAAAGAAGATATTTATTATTATTAAATACTTATTATTTATTATCAATCATTATCAATAATAATATCAATTGGAAATGATTTCAAAATCTACCCAGAATCGTTCTATTACCATCAAATTCATCAAAAAGCTCCACAAATAACAGTTTTTTCTAAAAATCAAATAAAATTCGATTGAAAAATAATAATAAAATAAAACATGAAATTATTATGATAAAAAGAAATCACAAAAAAATGAAAAAAAATATTATTTCTCCACATAGTCCTCTTTTAGCTCAATACACTATTCCCTGAGATATTGATATTAGATTAACTTTTCAAATTAATATTAAATTATGTAACGATGATAATGTTTACAAAATTTACAGGGAACATCCGCCGTTGATGGTTCCCTAATATAAACCAATTAAGCTACAAATTATATATAATATATATTATACAATACAATATTATATAATAATATAATATAATATTAAATTCAGAGTATTAAGAGAACTTATAATTTTAAGAATATTTAAATATATAAATAAAAAGATACGAATATAAATATTGGGGAATTTAAGAATATTAAGAATAAGTAAAACAACTTTCGAACAAAAATTTAAGAAAATTAAAAATACAGATTTAAATATTGAGAATATTTAGAAATATTCAAAATATTAAAACACATTTTTAGAATATTTGAATTTAAATAATAAATTCTAAGAATTATCAGAATATTTAGAAATTTTTGACATATTTAAATGACTTATATAAAATATTTGAAATCTTATTTAGAACTTCCATGGTATTCAAAAATAAATATATAAAAAGTTGTGTATATTATACAAAATATAACAATATAACAATATATATATATATATATATATATATATATATATATATATATATATATATATATATATATATATATAAAGTAACAGATTTAAATATTGAGAATATTTAAATCTGTTAATATTTATAAATATTTAAAATATTAAAACACATTTTTGGAATATTTGAGTTTAAATATTAAATTCTAAGAAGTATAAGAATGTTTAGAAATTTTCGGCATATTTAAATGATTATCAGAAAATGTAAAATACATATTTAAATATTGAGAATATTTAGAATAAATATTCAAAATATTAAAACACATTTTAATATTTAAATTTAAATAATAAATTCAGAATATTAGGAATCATTATAATAATATACAAGAGTTTTAAAATGAATATTTAAATTTTTAAATTTCTAGAATAATTTAAATTTAATATATACATATTTATAATATTTGCAATGTCTTGAAACTTGGGACTTTAAAGGTTAAATTACCACTTATTCGTCAAGTCGAGTACGTGGAAATGTACTCATAAATTTTAAAATATTTCCCTTTGTGCTATTTATTTTATATATAAATTTATTTACTTAATTAAGTATTTATAATTATGATAAACAATATAAAGATAGAATTATTTTAACTATTTTGTTTCTTGCCACCTTCAACTGTAAAAGATTCTTTTAAAATAAAATATAATAGTTTTGAATACATGAAAAATTATGTATTATATTATTTTATGATATGTCATACATACAATATATTTTGTATTGTTCGAAAATAACTCTCCAGAATTGTTATCAAATTTAAACACGATTAGAACAAAAGTTATGAAAATATTAGAAAATACAATTTTGAATTTTAAATATGAAGGGCCGTGTTTACTTTAGAAAAAAACTTAAGATAAACTTTGTATTGTATTATCTTCTATCTCCTTACTCCTAAATTTTGACCACGTATTTTAGAAACATCTTGTACTATATAACACAGGAATTTTTTTTTGTTCTTAATTAATTATATTCAAAATATTATTTTTGTTAATTTATGTTTTATAATAAACAATAGTTAAGAATTATTTAAACAATTTTTAATGTTAGTCGTCTTTAACTAAACAATATTCTTAAAATAATGAGTGCATGAAAATTTGAAAATAATTATAAATTTTTATACTTATTCAAAGTTTAAAATTATTAACATTTTTTCATTATTATAATGCAAAGATCATTAGGATGAGAAAAGTGAACGCAGAATTCCAAAAAGTTTAAAATTTTAACATTGAATGATATTTTCAAATTAATATCGTATAAATAATAAATTTTTATTAGTTCATATATATTAATTACCATCAATTAGGAAAATGGCTCAACCCATTGAATTACCTCAACGACACACAATCCACAAACGAATGCGAAATTTTAGTACCGGCGTCAGCAATTCTGACTCAGCTTCGCACACTACAATATGCCATATTAAAAAAGTTTAGTAATTACTGTAATAGTTCGGCGGAAGCAGAGCTTTAGACGTTTGAAGCGCTCAGTAAATATACATTTATATTCAGAGAATATTCAATTATTAACAGAATTAGAGTTTAATAGTGAAATTTCCCATTGGCGCGGCAGTTAAGTTTTCATAAATGTGCAGAAAAAGTGGCCGGTTGAACCGCAAAAACGGACTAAATGTTTCCCCCGTTGCAACCTAATATCCCTTCTATACGGTTCCCTACTTTCTTTTAATACCCTGAATAGACCAACGGACACTGGGAACTTTGATAATTGTTTCGTGGAAATTATCAGCACTGAATCCTTTTAATATAATTGACATAAATATCTAGTTGAAATAGTAAAAGCTGTTCTATAAGTGGTTTATTTTTATTATCTCGACAAAGTTTTTTTGCTAAATAACATTTCATCAGGAACACAATGGAGTGAAATGATTACCGAGACATTTTCATAAACCAACTTCGCCCGTTTGATTGGACTAGAGGAGCATAATTAAGATATTTCGGGGGGAGGACTATCAAGCATTTACCGCATCTCGACTACAGCTCTATTAGAATAGTTATCTTCCTAATGTTCAAACTTTATTATGATGTTTTGGAGCAGTCAACTATTTTCATTCTGTTAATTTATTCGCACATGTTCACTCGCCTAATTTAAACGAAATTGCTCTTTACAAAGTTAAATTATTTGATACATTGGAGAACAATGCTTCTTTGTGACATCGCATATATAAATTTTACATTTAAAATTTATTAGCTGCTCTTTGTACCATGTCATAAACGATGTAGTAGGTTTTTCACTTTTGTAAGTTTTAGTAATGAAGTCATTTAAATTCTCAAAAAGCGACTCGTTAAAGATACAGTGGTGACCAGAGAAAGAACACGCATTGCCATTTATAATTAATTAGAAAATAATTTATATTTAAATACCATTTGTACCTAAATCAAATTAATTTCTACTTAAATCTTAAACAAATTAAATGCTCAATATGGCTTGAGACATAAAAAGTATATACATATTAAATGATTTAAATATAGCTTTAGAAACACTGTTAATCTTTGGTTTGGTACGTTATAACCGCTTATAAACAACGAGGAACAGATTCTTCGATGTCAGCATCGTTTGTTTGATATTAAATTCCCCGACTCTTCAATTAATAAGTACAATTCGCCTAAATCTAATGATTATTGATGTTCTATTCGATCTTTTAAACAGTTACAAGTTGTTCATTCACACACTGATATTGTGTTACTCAATCAATTATTTTTTTTCCTAAAATACAAGAAAGGATTTAATTTACTAATTCTCACATTTGTCTGTCAATAAAAGGAGTTGTTTCCTCTTCCCATTGAAAATGACATGATATTCAATTCTTACTATTAAGTCTATTCTTAAATGGTACCTAAAAACGTAAATATACGTGTTCAATTGTGAATGAATCATGACTATATATACTTAATTACAAAATTTTATGTTTATTGGTCCAAAACCAAAACCTACACGATAATTTTTTAGACATGAAAATTGAAGAAATCATATTGTCAAATTTTGTCTTCAAAATCTAACATCACAGGATTAAGAACCTTCTGAAATGGGTATATATCAAATTTCATAAAAAAATATTCATTATTCTGTAAAAAAATTAAAAATCATATCCTTTTCCTCAATTTATTTTTGAAGTGAAAACATCTTTAGCCGCGTTGGGCACTTTTTGGTAGAGAAATATTATGCGTTCGCGTCATTGACATGCTCATGACTGGCGCGTGCGCAGTGTGCTGTGTGCCTTAGACACTTTTTGGTTTGGCGAAATCTCGTGCGTTCGCGTCACCAACATGCTTATATCAGTATATCTGTAGCTATACAGTTGACGTATCGTGCTATGTATATCTTATAAGTGAAATTGGATGGATTTAGTGAAAAATTTATTTAAATATGTTTGTTTATAAGTTTTCACTTCTAATTTTTTCAATCAATTAGGCTATGGAATGTATTATCAAAAAAGCACAAATTATCTCATTTTTCAAGAATATGTTATATTAATAATTGATACTAATACACATTTTATTTATATCCACCAATCGACAATTCAATTTATTATATATTTTTGGTAAGTGATTATCTTTTGCAACTGTTCTGGGATAATTTCGACAAGAACTTTGAAAATTAAATTAATTTTGAAATTTAAAAGTATTAATAAAATATTAGTAGTATAATTTTTCCACAGAATAATGCACACACATAATTTTTTTACGAAGCTTAATATATACCTACCTATTTCATAAGGTGCTTAATACAGTAATGCAGTTAGATTTTCTAGTAAAAATTCGCCAAAACGATTTCTTTAATTTTCATGTTTGAAAAATTACCCTTTAGGTTTTGGTTTTGAACAAAAAACGTGGCATTTTGTCTATAAGTACATATTTTCATGCTTTACAATTTAAATATATGTTTGTTAACATTGGACAAAAAACACAAATTTTGTGAGAGTTACCTTTCATATGGGCCACACTGTATTTGAATGTACTGTTTCCTTAATCTATCGAATAAGAATTTCCGTCTCATTTAAGATAATATAAAAGGATTTAATTGAAATTTTATCCAGTCAATATATAAAATATATTATATATATATATATATATATTCTATACCTTTTTCTGTTTTTTTTTTGTAACACATCAATTTTTAATTTAAAATTTTGTGCTATTTTTTTCACCAGCACTGTATACTTCCAATTAACCACCATAAATATTCAGTTATTAATTTTTCTCTAAACAAGCTCATTTTCAAAGAAAATATTTTACTCATTACGTTTCGGTAGGAATTATGTTATCATGATTTTTTGTAAACTCCAAAATAACTGACTCCTTATAGGAAGGATTAGTACACGGAAGAACCAGTATTAGTATCATTGGAAGTTTATGCGTAACAAACGTGTCTTTCATAGTGACAGCCTCATCTCAAAAACATGACAGGAGCTTAGGGAGCGGTTAAAGCTTCGACTCCACTTTGTCAAAGATTGTAATTAAGTCAAGCCGACGACAACAGATGGTGCCGTGAGTGTACATGCATGGGTCCGGCGTCGAAATGCAGAGGAGCATTCTAACGGTCGACTGGTCTGAATTATGTGCATAATAACTGGCAGCCAGCATATGAGCCGTTGTGCCATGGGCACTAATGGGCCGACGGTTAACGTAATTGTGCATTACTGACCTGCATTACGTTGTCGTCTATGAGAAATATTCGCCACTTTGTGTGGACGGTTCAACGTCGAAACGGTTATTTTCTTTCGCATAACGGCGCCTGCAAAAAAAAAACACAACTTTATATCTTTATGCGGATAACAACTTCGCGGCTGCTGCGGAGCTTGCGGGGATTACCCGGAATGAATGTTATAAGGTGAGCTGCACGTTAACGTGTGTAGTGTTTAACCATCTTCTCGTATTACCACTAGAATTTACCTTTGGAGCCTAATGGCTTTTATTAAAAGAAATGTATTTTGTGGTCCTAGTTATACTTAAACGTCACAGTGTCTGAAAAACTCATTTACGGTTTGCACAGTAAATTATGGAATAAAAATGATGAAATATTAAAAATTTTTCATTTACAAAGTCTTATAGAGTACAGCACAAATAACTGTCTTAAATTCAATTATTTGTGAGCAAGTTGGAAAAAGCTCTCAGGATAATGTACCGCGAAATTGCAAGTAGGTAAACAAATTTTACATAAAACTATGATGCACTTCATCAATTACATAAAACCCCGTCGGCAGCCAGCTCGTGAACGATAAGAAAATTAAAAAGTAAAATGAAAATAAGAAAGATGAGGAGCAGATACTTTTATAAGAAAGAAGTAGGAAGGAGCGTGCATCATCATGAGTAAGTTTCGAAACCTTTGATGGCCTTTGTGTTCCTGATTAGACCTCCACTTTACTTTGTCTTTCGCTCATTCTTTCATTTTCAACGGTATAAATTGCTTAAAGGAGAATTGAAAGCAAATGATATTGTAAGGCAGCTTCCCTAATTTCAATTTATTTGAATTTTATTTTTCCTTAAACCGTTATTAAAACAATTTAGTTTCGATTTACATTTTAAATTAACGCAAATACAGTATGCAGATTGGGCCTTTGTTACTTTTATGGGGCATTTCACAAATGAAGGAATACGTTATACGAAAATCTGGTCGGAAATTTAATTATAGAGGAATGCAAAATTTAGCTTATGGATGCAAATAGTTCTTATAACAAAAGCGTTTATTTCATATGAGCTGGCATTTTTTACTTTATCGCAAGTAATTTAATTAGCAAAATGTACATCCTTGGATCTACGTATTCAAAAAATATTCTATTAATATATTATATAAAAATTTTATGCTATAAAAATTTGTATGAACCAAGTTTAATAATCTTTTGTAGTAAATTTGTTCCTAAGAACAAAATAATATTAATATTCTTAATATTAATTATATTTTTATTTTAGTTTACGAATTAAGTAACAGTGTGCTTATTCCAACTTGGAATTTGTTTCTTTCAAAAACGTGCTGAATGCTTATGCAAAGCCATATTCAGATAAAAAGTCCTTTTCAATTAAAACATTAACAATCAGCTAATAGGATTAGTGCTTCCATTGTCGGCGACTTTTTCTATAGACGTAAAATAACTGCGAGGCAAGGCACATGCAGAAGTACAATGTCAACATTTCATCAGATTTAAAAAGAACGAGACAGTCTATGTACTAAGTTTTATGTCAACACAGACTATATGATTTGCGACTCTATCTCAAACAGACGATTGTCTGTGTTCTTTTCTATTCTCTACACCTAATGTTATTTCTGTGTCACGAGGAGATAGAATGTTGCAGACAGAAATTACTTTGAAGAGAAAATGTGATTGGACGCTCCGTGAAGCTAATATTTACTATCATTTAATGTTACACTTGATAAAGTCCTCATTATTTTATTAAATAACATTCAACTTAAGAAAAAAATTAAAAATATATAATTAAGTATAATAATACGATTTTTTTATTATTAAATATTTAAGATATACTAAATAATTTAATAATTTCACATTTCTTTAACTGAATGGAAAAACAATATTATTACAGTTACACACATTTTTCATATAATATCTGTCTGCTTGATTAGGTAAAAGTTCAAAGTTGTGTACAATCCTCAAGAATCAACAATTATTATAAATATGTAATTAATTTTATTTTTGATGATTTATTTTATTAGAGGATATTCAATTTAACTTGAATGATAATATGAATTGGTATTATTTATACGAATAACCATTTCCTAATATTCTTAAAAAGTGTCTAGAAAATATATTAATGAATTTAATAATTTCTTACTTCATTAACTAAATGGAAAAGCAATATTTTCACATATATTTTTGACATAATATTCGTCAGTTCAATTACGTAAAATTTCAAAATTGTGCACAATCTTCAAGCATCAACAATTATTAGTATTATGTACATTAATTTTATTTTTGTCCAAATAAAATTGAACGTTTAAAACAGGTATAGATGGTATTCAAATTTATTTTTAAAAAAAATTACAAAAATATTACATATTTATTATGTTGTAGATATTATGAATATCTATTATTTGTACAAATAACCATTTTCTACTATTCATAAAAACTGCTTTTAAAACATATTGTTGAATTTAATTTGTTATTTCTTTAACTGAATGTAAAATAATATTTTCACAACTACAGATAATATTCGTCAGTGTGATAAGGTAAAGGGTCAAAGTACATATAAAAGTTACATATAAATATTTAAAATAAACTTAACTAAAAAAATATTTTATTTATTTTATTCATCTCAATAAATACACAGTTTCATACCAGAATCATACAAACGAGATTAAAAGCTGTATTATTTACCATCTGCATTCACAATTCAAATACAACATGATCATGAATATTTTATTCTCGGGCTGTAGATGTAAATCAATACAGTAAAATTGCGGAAAAATTATGCATTCAGCTTAACAACTATGAATAATTAAGGACCTGGCTGATGGTACAGAAAATTATTATTCACATGGAGCACCTGTTCGACGCGAATTATTCGATAAAAAGTTTCGTGTCGGCTCAAAGGGCCGTAACACAAACAATATAAGAATCTTGGTAATATAAACTGATTAATTCAGCACGATTTCAGACAATTATTTTAAATAATCGGCCTTTCTGATCTAATTGGATATAAACAGATTTTAATTTTCTTTATTTTTTATGCATTGATAAGCGATGTTTACGTGTTTACCAAATTCAACCTTCACTCTAAGATTTCAGGATAATTAATTTCATGTTTTCGTAGAATGTTTCTCCCACACATCGTTCTTCACCAACAACTTTTTATTACAAGTTTCATCGCAGCCAAGAATTTTTTCTTAATAAAAATTCGTGTACGCGGCGTAGTTTACGTAATTTTTATATTTACTATATATCACGCTGACGTTTGATAAATTATTTTCTATGGCCCAAGGAATGATGGATGATGGAAACGGGATGGAAGACCGAAATGCCATATACGTCACGGCATTTTCATCTTCATTGTGCCGCCCCATCAGTCCGGAAAGCGGTTAATTTGTAGAGAACGCGTCGATTAACCGCGTACATAGTTTCACACTTACAATAAATTTATTATTTTACTGGTCCCGCGTGTGGTGTATGTGTGTTTTCAGTTTCGGCCGTGGCTGACCCCACGGGGTCGGACGCTAATGGACTTGAAACCGGGTAGGGTGCAATTTTTACTATACCGCTACATGAAAAGTTACGAGTGACGGGCTACGTTTCGCCTGCAATTGGTTTTAATTAAAATTTAATTTACATTTTTTTGACTGTGCATTGACAATGTGCAATTTATTTTCAGCTGGGGACCCATGAAAGGGTTAAATTCGTACCATAAGAACAGATATATATTAATAATTAATGTATACATGTTTTTCAGTAATAAAAACGTTTATTTCAGTACATTTTTTAAGAGATAGTTGTTTAGAAATAGTAAAGTTTTCAAATTTGTGAAGCACAATTAGTTTTCTAGACGACCACAAAAACATTAAGAAGTAATACCATAAAGTTTTTAGTGTTAGCACAATATGAAACAAGCAGAAATTTATCAGTCATCAAATTAGTGTAACCAGAGTGTAATGTTAAGTTTTTCGGGGCCATTAAAGTAGCACAGAACATTAAAACTTTTGTTATATTCTAAATGAACCACATTAAGTCCTGATACTATTTTTCTTTATTTACCGGACTACTTAAGTGTATCACATCACTTTATGTGTTTTTATTTATTTTTGCAAGTAAACTTTTCACATAAATTTTTCAAGAGCACTCTATATTTAAACTAGATTTCATAAAACTTTTTCATTCTGAATACACCACTTGCAGTTTTAGGAGTAAATGCTGAATTACTTCCGTTTCTCATTTTCATGCAAATTGTAATTTATTTTCATTTTGTTGACGAATGTTTCTCCCTTGAATACCAGTTTAAAATATTTTACTATTTTAAACTTTCTGAAAATTGCACTTGACTTTAAAATACGAATTTCCTGAAATCGTATTTAAAAATGGGTTTAATAGGAATAAATAAATTTAAAATTAAACGTGCTGTTTGTGTGATTTTAGTTGTTGGTTTTAATAAAGTGAAAAAGTAACTTACAAAGCAATAAAATCAATAAAACAAAAGCATAAATTCAAATAGGTCATAAAAGGCGTTTTCCTCAGTTTTCGCTGAATTTGGCAGAAACCGTATATAGAAAAGTGCCTGCTTATATTCACTCAATTATATTAGGCATTAATTTAAGTTTATCATCAATAAAAACTTTGAAAATGCGGTTTCAGTGCGAGGGGATAAAGTTTATAGGCCTTAAAATAGGTTTTAAACTAGCCATAGATTGCCATTTAATCACATTGTTTGCTTTCCGTTCTGATTGTTGCCATTTGGAATTTTATTGTGCAATGTGTTTGCGTTAAGCTTAATTGAAGTATTGTGTTTTGAGTTATTTTGTATACTTACGAAAAATTTATTGTCCGGAGTCGGTTTTATTTAAAATATTTTATATTCAGGGCGTGTTATAAAGTTAATAAACACACACATCAAGTTATTGGATTGTCTAGCGGGAAAAATTGTGGCTGTGAAAAAAAAATGTTTTATTAAAATTTACGGCTACAATATGGAATTTTATACGAAGTAAAATGTTGTGGTTCGTCAATTTCTGACATCCTAAGTAATATGATAGGGTGAAGTAGACTGAAAAATAAACTTTTCTAAAATACGATTACGCGTAGCCCGGCTTGTACCTGTGGCGGAATATAATACGAAAAAATATGTGCGTTTGGCGCAAAAGTGACACGTTCCCCGAAATTCCATTTATATTTCTTTTGGCCGCCGTAATTCGTTATTTATAATCATGAAAATCACTTTCGGGCACATTTCGCCGACACTCTCATTCACATCAACAACACGAAATTCCAAAAAATATAAAATATATCTCATATCCTATTCAATATCGCACAATTTCTCAGCGTGAAATAGTCTCGATGGCAATCTGGGAGACGTCGCGAGAGAAAACGTAGGAAAACCAGCCCGTTATTTATTCCACGCTACCGGTTGCCTGCTGCTTACTACTTTTGCCTTCATTGTACTGCCAGACGCGAATTCATAGTTCATGACGGCGCCCAATAATTTTTCGACGTCTGCTACGAAATTTCGATGCCGTATTAAGTATCAATCAAAAATACACAGGGACAATTTACCCATAAATAGAAAAAATTACATTCCTATTTCATGTATTGTACAAGCGTTTACCAAGTTAGATGTGTTTTTAATTGGAAGAATTCTGTGACCCACATCTGGTACTAAAAATTGTATAGAACTAGCCTGAAGGATTCACCCAGCAAATCTATCAAATTTATATATTATGAGCTAGTCACAATGAAATAGGTATCAATGTTTAGAATGTAAACAGTTGGCATATTTTTGAGATAACCATGTATAATCTTGTAGGCATTATTTAGATTTAATAGTACATTTTAATATTACAAAAAGCTTTTTTATTTATTTTTTTATATCTGTAGAAAAACTAAAAATAAATTAATAATAATAGTCTTCACCGTGCTGTAACATGAGCAATGATTCTCTTGTCCTATTGTACAAAGAAGACATCTCAATCCACATAAAGTTGTTAAAGCCCTTGCACTTCTGCAAGAAGGTCGATCGCAAAGGAACGTTGTAAACTTGCTCCAAACAAGTCAACCTATTAGTCACTGAATCAATCGGTGCAAAGAAATTGGTTAGAAGACCATATACCAACAGTACGTAGCATAAACTTCATGAAGTCAATTTACAATCAAGATGTGCAGCTGTTATTGCTGAATTTAATAGAGCAAACAGAAGAATGAAAAGAAACTCGCTAATATACATATTAACTGGAACATGAACCAATGGAGTCAGATTCCCTTTACGAATAAATCCAGGTTTTGTTTAAAAACAAATGATATTTGAATACAACTCTGGCTGAGTTAAGAGCTTTTGGAGGAGGATCTGCAATGGTATGAGGCGGTATAACTTCAAACCAACATATAATCCTTCACACACACTACCAGAATAGTTCAAAAATTCTTTGAAGACTATAATTTGGGGGTTTGATCTTTGATTCATTTTGATATATTTATTAAATAAATAATTAAAAATAAAAAGTTACATACTGTGACTAACTTAGACCTATCGACCCTTTTGTTACTTAACAAGGAAACTACTTATAGCTCTTCCACCATTGTCTGGAGAGTAATGCAGCACATTATTCCTAAATCTGATTACCCTGTCTCAGGATGTGTCAAGAGAAGAACAGAAATATAAAAAAGGGAAACAATTAAAGGTGTGTTTGAAATTTCTATATAAGGAGCTGAGAAGTGGTTTCATTCTATTGTCTTAAATCTTTGCAAACCTTGGCAAAAACACTTTTCAATTGAGAGGGAAATATGAAACAAAGGAAGTACATTTTAAATGGAATCCAAATCAAGAGGTCTCTATGCCTCTCTTGGCTAGATGTCTTCCAGTTCTTTCTTCTTCACGGTCATGCCCTACATAGTAGACTTGACTAAATACGAGTACAAGGTACTGCGAATGTGGTTGTTCTTAACATTCATTAAAAAACTTTTAGCAACAGCAACACATTAAATTATAACTTGTATAATTATTTATGTTAATTTATATCTGTCAATAAACGATCATTCTCATTACTCCTTAGAATACAATTTATGTCGTAGTCATTTTATATTACAGATCAAACAATTACCAGTAATAAATTCCATGGTTGATTAGTATTAATTTAATAACATGTAGCTCAACCTGTCAAAATTGCCAACTGGGTACTTCATCGAATACAAATCATAATCATTCCTCGCATAAATAGTTATAAACTTTCATTAATCAACATTTATAACGCTAATTGAAAATTTCAAATCATAAATTTCACGCAATATAGCCTTTAATGGATCATTAGAACAAAATTTAATCTGAAATGCTTGAAACAGTTGAATATCGAAGCTTATTCTCAACCTAACCATTTTTTTAAGATAGTACCAGAGGTTTGATAAGTATAGATACTGACATGCATACTCAACTTTACTCCATGTATGGAGAAAATTACAGGTAATATTTTTAATTACATCAATCAAATTAATTTAAATCTGTTTCCTTCTTTCCTACAAGAGTAAATGTTTCTAATTGGTGGGAACCTTTGCAGAATGTTAGTTAGTAGAAATGTTATAAGGAGGACATTACACACCTGAAGAGCAATGCATTACACTACTCCGGAATTTGGGAGATTCAGAATATGTCAAAAGTAGAACGGATATATCAAAAAAGACAATGTAAAATACACATATTTCCAGACAGATTTTGTAACTGAGGAGTATTTTTGTTAAGGACTTCCTCTTAAAAATGTTAAAACAACAAAAATACTTCTCAATGAAGAGTGTAGTGTTAAACAAAATAAGTGTTAAATCTTGGATTATAAAAAGTAAAACCGAAGCTAGGAATTCTGTAGACTTAGTAGCTTCCAATTCTACGGTCTTCTACAGCCTCAACCTCCATGTAGTAGATACGAACAGCAAAGTATAAAATACATTGCGAAAGTGCTTGTTCTTAATATTAATTAAAGAAACATTTTGCAACAGAGAAAGGTTGAATTGTTCTATGTACCACAATTATTTATGTCAATTTATATCTGTCAATAAACGATCATTCTCTTTATTCCTTGGAACACAATTTATGTAGTGGCCTTTTTTTAAAGATCACACAATTACCACTAATAAATTCCTATACTTGATTAGCATTAATTTAATAACATTTAGCTCAACCTGTCAAATTGCCAACTGGGTACTTCATCGAATACAAATAAACTTTCATTAATCAACATTTATAACGCTAATTGAGAATTTCAAATCATAAATTTCACGCAATATAGCCTTTAATGGATCATTAGAAGAAAATTTAATCTGAAATGCTTGAAACAGTTGAATATCGAAGCTTATTCTCAACCTAACCATTTTTTTAAGATAGTACCAGAGGTTTGATAAGTATAGATACTGACATGCATACTCAACTTTACTCCATGTATGGAGAAAATTACAGGTAATATTTTTAATTACATCAATCAAATTAATTTAAATCTGTTTCCTTCTTTCCTACAAGAGTAAATGTTTCTAATTGGTGGGAACCTTTGCAGAATGTTAGTTAGTAGAAATGTTATAAGGAGGACATTACACACCTGAAGAGCAATGCATTACACTACTCCGGAATTTGGGAGATTCAGAATATGTCAAAAGTAGAACGGATATATCAAAAAAGACAATGTAAAATACACATATTTCCAGACAGATTTTGTAACTGAGGAGTATTTTTGTTAAGGACTTCCTCTTAAAAATGTTAAAACAACAAAAATACTTCTCAATGAAGAGTGTAGTGTTAAACAAAATAAGTGTTAAATCTTGGATTATAAAAAGTAAAACCGAAGCTAGGAATTCTGTAGACTTAGTAGCTTCCAATTCTACGGTCTTCTACAGCCTCAACCTCCATGTAGTAGATACGAACAGCAAAGTATAAAATACATTGCGAAAGTGCTTGTTCTTAATATTAATTAAAGAAACATTTTGCAACAGAGAAAGGTTGAATTGTTCTATGTACCACAATTATTTATGTCAATTTATATCTGTCAATAAACGATCATTCTCTTTATTCCTTGGAACACAATTTATGTAGTGGCCTTTTTTTAAAGATCACACAATTACCACTAATAAATTCCTATACTTGATTAGCATTAATTTAATAACATTTAGCTCAACCTGTCAAATTGCCAACTGGGTACTTCATCGAATACAAATAAACTTTCATTAATCAACATTTATAACGCTAATTGAGAATTTCAAATCATAAATTTCACGCAATATAGCCTTTAATGGATCATTAGAAGAAAATTTAATCTGAAATGCTTGAAACAGTTGAATATCGAAGCTTATTCTCAACCTAACCATTTTTTTAAGATAGTACCAGAGGTTTGATAAGTATAGATACTGACATGCATACTCAACTTTACTCCATGTATGGAGAAAATTACAGGTAATATTTTTAATTACATCAATCAAATTAATTTAAATCTGTTTTCTTCTTTCCTACAAGAGTAAATGTTTCTAATTGGTGGGAACCTTTGCAGAATGTTAGTTAGTAGAAATGTTATAAGGAGGACATTACACACCTGAAGAGCAATGCATTACACTACTCCGGAATTTGGGAGATTCAGAATATGTCAAGAGTAGAACGGATATATCAAAAAAGACAATGTAAAATACACATATTTCCAGACAGATTTTGTAACTGAGGAGTATTTTTGTTAAGGATTTCCTCTTAAAAATGTTAAAACAACAAAAATACTTCTCAATGAAGAGTGTAGTGTTAAACAAAATAAGTGTTAAATCTTGGATTATAAAAAGTAAAACCGAAGCTAGGAATTCTGTAGACTTAGTAGCTTCCAATTCTACGGTCTTCTACAGCCTCAACCTCCATGTAGTAGATACGAACAGCAAAGTATAAAATACATTGCGAAAGTGCTTGTTCTTAATATTAATTAAAGAAACATTTTGCAACAGAGAAAGGTTAAATTGTTCTATGTACCACAATTATTTATGTCAATTTATATCTGTCAATAAACGATCATTCTCTTTATTCCTTGGAACACAATTTATGTAGTGGCCTTTTTTTAAAGATCACACAATTACCACTAATAAATTCCTATACTTGATTAGCATTAATTTAATAACATTTAGCTCAACCTGTCAAAATTGCCAACCGAATGCCCCATCGAATACAAATCATAATCGTTCCTCGCATAAATAGTAATTAACCTTTTCATTAATCAACATTTGTAACGCTAATTGAGAATTTCAGATCATAAATTTCGCGCAAAACGGCCTTCTATGGATCATTAGAAGAAAATTAAATCGATGCGTGCAACTGGCCTGCATGGCATAGTTGTTGCCACTGAAATTTATTGAAATGATTCCAACAGATTGTCACGGTTTGCAGATTTAATTGATTTAGTGCTAATTAAACGATCTCCAATCGCTTGTCTTTTATTTAATTATCAGAAATTACGTTTTCAATCGGACAATTCTACTGCGTCCTGCGACTATACGACTGGTATTAGCATATTTAATTTGACACGAAGTTGAAAGTAACAAATACAAACCAAACACCACTTTGCCTTCAAAAATGTATATTAGTTAAATCTTCGTCAATATTAAACTCCATAACGATTTTACTTTTAAAAATTTTACTCTAAAATTGTTATTTTAATTTTATTGTGATCTTGATTATTGAGTGTCTTATAGTTAGCTACTCAATTATGTATAAATGTCAGCCCGACAGCCGTTGTTGCTGTGTGAAATCCGCGAAATCGAGAATTAATCGTCCAAATAATTTACTCTGATAGACAGCTGAACACAGCACTTCATTAGTTACCTAAACTGAAATTGACAATAATTGAGATATCGTCAGCGGAGTTCACCCTCCAAAAACATTGGGAATCAAACCAGGCTTAGCAATAACTCTTTTACACCCAATATTTTGGTTACAAATCTTATTCGATAACATTTTTTTTAAGTTTGAGAACCTTAAATTATAAAAACGTGTGTGGCGATGCGAAAAAATCTGAGGTGACCTTATTTGTCGCAGGACCTGTTGACAGACAATAATTTTTCAGCAACTCCGACGTAATTGACATAAATAATGGCGGTACAAAGTCAACTGGAAAGTAATTTAGTCATAAATTTGAAAGAAAATCAAATTTCGATGTAAAAATGAAAATCTAATCCCGGGAAGTGTTCTCACCTTTGGGATTTATGACGGCGATGGCGTGGAGCCGATCGCGGCCTCCACACTACACTGCATGTCCCCGGTCCCGTACCATAAATCTTCCGATAACTGAAAACATTCACCTGATTTTTATACGGAGGGCACCTTCCGCCGCCGTTCGCCCAATAAAATTGATAGGGCCTCCCTTCTTAGATGCCGAGGCGGCGTCGTGTGTAATGCATAAATAATCTTACCCCCGTTTATTCATATTATTCCGTCGCAATTACAAGTTTTCCCTTTGGTAAGTAATAGTTGTGCCGGGCTTTATATTTAATAAACGTCAACATGAAAAATAGTAAATGAACGACAACACAGAAGGTATAAGTATGAAGATAGGAAATTTGCTGGGGACAGTGCGGGTCATTTATCATCTTTCTGGAGGCATCCTATTCCGCATCCATCTATCAATATAAGAAAAGATAAGGCTTTCGTTCGAGTGCTATTCGATGTGGAACATTGAGACAAAAGGTATTGACGCGTTTAATATTATATTACGCTTTGGCATTTACGCTTTCATTAGAAGTGATCTGAGCATTATTCAGTTTATTTAAAAGCCATTTACCTAATGCAAATCCTGCCTATTCAATGGAAATCTGATGTCACAAACTGAGGCCAGAATTATGTAAATTCGAACAAAAAATCATTCCAATTTATTTATGACTAAGTTAATAAATTAGGATATAGGGAGAAATTAAGAAAGGATTTCATCCTTTGTCTTTATTTGTGACCCAAAATGGTTGGTAATCTTGGAATGGGGCTTTTAGACATTATTTTGTCCAGTTAATAAGTCTTTGTTGCCCTCCCCATACGTGTCCTTTCAACCATGTCGTAATAACGGTTGTGTATCCATTCTCGAACTACACCGTAATAGGTTGTCGTTCCAGGTCCCAACTTATTGCAAAACGGCCCCGTATCGTAAGCAATGTAGATGATCCCCTTTCTGCATATGAATTCGTTCGGGCAGGGTCTCCATGCCGGCCATTTCCATAACACACGGCAACGGAAAAGTGAGAGCAATTCCCGGAAATGGACGCGGAATGGCCCCGCAATCATATTTAGGGCAAATTGGACAACGGCAAAGGGTTATTGTGTAGTTGTCTTGATTGCCAGTCAAGCAATAATTTGCACAAGAATTGACTCACTACGATGCCATTATGTTAGTTCTATTAACTTCGGTTTTAGATATAACAAATTTAGATCATATTCTATTCAATTTCCATTAAATATATGGCGTATTCAGTTCGAAGAACTGTTCCATCACTTGACGGTCTGAGTGAAATAATGACAAGAGATAAATAATGGTCTTCCTAATAGACAAAACCATTTTTTTTTTCATCCAGTTGTTTTCTGTAATATGCGCTCGAAGGAAGTATATTTGTAACGGACGGAAACTGGTGATAGAAATCAGTGGAGTGCAAAGAAAAAACAGATAAAATATTTATCCATCTATGAGAACAATAGACTGACACGAGAAAATTGATATAAGTTTATTATGTTTCATTTTCTGAAACAGTTTCTAAATAAATACATGTCAGCTGCCAGATATTTGTACGAAATACGAATTTGTTTTCTCTTGGTGTCTATGTATCTGTAGGCGTCGAGTTGATCTTGTTCCTATTTCAATCTAATTACGCCGGGATTGCTGTCTTATATTGAAATGATTTATAACCTTTCAAAAGATAAGGGATGATATGAAATAAAATAGACAACTACATTTGTTTTTACAATTTAGATTAATGAACAATGCATGTATGAAGTCTATGTTCTAACAAGAAGATCACACAACAGACAAATCTTTAATTTAAACATAATGTACAAGGTGTTTTAAAACTAAGATAAAATAAAATAAATAAATGAGGGTCTTAGGCTCATTTTAAGAAAAAACTTCATATGTGCCTAGTGCGTAAGGTAAGGAGTGAAGTAAACAATGGTCATTTAGGCCAGTACACGTGATTATCGACAGTTTTTAAACCAATAAGTATATTTTTAGACAAATATTCTTTTCGACTCAATAATTTTTTTATTATTTTCCGTAATTTTAAATAAATAATAATAGTAATTTAAATAGATATGTAACTGGAATAGTTTGATGCCTTATGCCTTAATGCTACCATACTAAAAATGAAGTATGAAATACATTGACCATAATACATGGAATTTCTTAATTTTCTATATTTGAAAAATTTGTACGTTAATATCAATATTATTAATATTTTAAAATATGATAGAAATTTAATTGTTTGGTTGGACAAAAAAACTAGTTTTTACAGTGAAATAAATGTTTTAAACCTTTATTTATACGCCCAAATGTGTTAATAATCTAATTAAAAAGGGTAAGGGCAAATTTGTTGGTCTGGAAAACATAATAATAAAAATATTACATTTTTATAAAAGTGTTAAGCAAGTGGACAATTCGAAGTATTTGGCATTAAGGCCCAATTAACAATTTTAATGTTCATAAGTTACGTTTTAAAACAAATTTTTAAAAAATTCCAAGTATTATGGCCAATACTGTAGATATTAGCAGCTAAATTTGTTTATATATTTGTACCTAGTTTGAATAGGGTATAGTTTAATAAGAAATATATTCCATTCATATTCTGTACTATAATAGGATTTTTATTAGAATATATTATGTTTATAATAATATAAATTTTTTGAACAGATCCATGATTGAAGAAATTTTGTTATTAAGATAAATCCCCTCAAAATTAAATTTCAAAAATTGTAATTTTCTCATATTTCCCTAAGCAACATTATGTAACAAATTACTAGGCTATATTGTTCTTCATTTACCTCACTTATTTATTACAAAAGTTGCAACCACTTTAAAAATCTAATAAAAAAAATATTAATTTAAGGTTATTTAGCGTTTTATTGTGCACAGTAGATACTTAAACCCAACAATGCCGTTCCAGGACGACAATATAACCGTCTCCATCGAAATAACCAAAGCTAGATGGCCTTAGACAACGCCCAATGTAAATAATTACGTCCAAATTAACTAAAATAGACACAAACGGCGGTCGGAAAAAAGCACCGTAATGGCAGAGACCGCCATTACACAAATGAAGGAATCGCGAGGCATAAAACGAAGCAGTCCGCCCGATTATTATCCCATCGTGCGCTGTAAGTTCCACTTGTAATTAAATAGTTCAACTAAATGAATTCATTAATACACTTTTAATTAAACTATGCTCGCAACTTCTATTCTGGAGATTTTCCGGAACGTGCCGTTAAATTGATTTTTTTATACCCGAGAATCTTACATTAACGGTGTAAATTACATTAATTTCTGTTTGTGGGGGAAGGGAATATTTATTTTTTCTCCGTGCTCTCCAATAATAGTTTAATTAATGTCTGTCTACACAGTTTAACGTCTATTACAAACCAGTGGTTATGTCAGTGGTCAACGAAATCGATTTCGATTCGCATTAGGTAAATAAACACTTAATTTTGCCACAGCAAAGAGTAATCGTTACTAAATTTCAATAATTGAACATAATTATTGTGTCTGTCAACATGATTTAATTGAAAATCTAATTAAAACAATATCTCATGTGAATTTGCCGGTTGACTGGACCGGTCTTCATTTTCAAAGCGATAACAGTAATAATTTTGCGTTGTGCCACATCAAAATCTATGACTAATCACTTAAATAGTAATTACCTTTAAATTTAAATTGAATTCAATTTAACTTGACATATTAATGTCTATTGCTGATGTAGGTGTACCTGGAAATGTTTAGGTGAAATTGTGCTGCAGGCGGAAATTTGAAGTTTCAATACAATGAATGTTGATTTGGTTTCTAGTTCAAAGACGAGTTTCATGTTTTAATATGCAATTTACTCCATTAATATTCCACAGGGTGCTTCAAAACTAATGAAAAAATTCTTTTTCTTGGGTCCTTTTTAAGTAAAAAACTTCATACTCAATGACAATTAAGGGTTTAATATTCTTTTGGTAAAATATAGGTGTCCAGGTTTTACCAAAACAATATTAAATTTGGACACCCCCTTCTTGGCAATTTCTTTGTCACTGAGTATAGTTTTCAAAAAAAATATATATATTTTTATTTTATTACATTAACCGTTACTTCAAATGTCTTCAAAATTTGATTAGTTGAAATTTTTACGCTGACGAAAAATGGACACAAAAAGTTTTTAAACGTTCAAATTAAACTACAATTAGTTTAATAACTGAAACGTTTCTAAATCATAAAAGAAGTTAAGGAAAGTAGCAAAAATTAAATGTTAAAAGTTATCATAAAATATTTTAGATGTTTTTATTTTATGTCACTAAAGACTAAAACTTAAACATAATTAAAACAAACAATTAGCTTGATTAAAAGATAAATATACATAGTAATTTCCCATTTACTTTCCACTTGAAAAATGCAGAACAAAGCAGTAAAAACAAAGACTGAAGACTTCACTGAAGGAGTTTATAAAAATACAGTGCAAAACACAATTTAGATAAGACTCCGCCCAGACACCGGAAAAAAAAACAATAATAAATGAAAGTCGCATCAATCTTAAGGTATGAAATATGGCGATTCGTCCCGAACAAAGGTTTAAGCGTTTCGGAACAATTTTTACAAGGCGAATATCAATTTTCTTTATTAAATATCATTACTGTAACAAAAGCCGAAATCCTACGCATCCATCAACCAGATAAGGGAGTTCGAATGTCCGGCCTTCTTCTAACTTATTATTATTATTAAACGATGAACGGTGCTAGTCCAACAACGTTTATACATTTTCGGCCGCCTCCTCCTCATTTCCCAGTGTCAAACTATAAAGAAAGATAAATTGGATACATTTTTAAAGTTGCTCGTTACTATTCATTTTGACATTTTAAAATGAAGCACCGTTATGTCCGCTCATTTACGCTAATGCTTTATTAAGATTTATTTTGAAAATGGTCCGTCCAAAGAAGAAATGAAATAGACATGCCACCTTTTAAATGTACAACGCGCAATTCAACTAACTTTTTAAATTTCTCACTCAGCAGAAAGCGTAAACAAAATATTCACTTTATCTCACCCACACCGGTACTTAAATGTCCTAATTTCATTCCCGCTCACCGCATACGAAACTAGAACCTTCCACCTAGGATCTAATTGAAATAAAAACCGTCATCTGATAGCTTGAAAAAAAATCAGCCGAGAGTACTTGCGGCAAGTCTAAACACGTCCCCACCAATTTATTATGGAAATGTTCGTTCCGAATTCAATTGGAACGTGATCAAGTTTAAAATCAGGGCATATTTTACACGTAGGACTGTCTTATCCACTGCATCGCTCACTTTGCATGGCCATTACTTGAAATTACAGGATGTCTAAAATGGCATTGTGTTCAGAAAGAAATAAATGGGTCAGTGCAGGAGCTGCCATTTAAAACTTATTGCACTTGAAGACGACATTGAATAGACTACTCCTAACATTTTAAATTTAACCACTGAACAAAAACAAAGTTTGATTCATTCACTTATTAAGGGGTGTAGTTTGGGGTTGAGAGAGCTTAAAAAAGATTGGGGTAAATCAAAACTCAGTATTTTGGGATGGTTGAACGTTTGCGAAAAAGGATTAGTAGCATTTAGCTGAGTGATGTATTCTGTGCGACGCAAAGCGTTCCATTAAGCCTTAGTTTTGGCTGTATAATAAAGAGGGGGTGTTAGTGGCCTGGAACGCGCCAGAAAGTCTCTTATTTAACAAATGACTCGGCCCGAACGACCCTTCAAAGTTTTACAACAATTTCAATCAAAATAATTACGGAATTAGTCATTGTATAATGCGAGACTACGCGGAAAGTGCTACACTGCAACAAATGCAATCAATATTAGATTTGTCTTTTATGCGAAGTTTCAACGTTTATTCAAAAGTAAGTAAGCACTCTTATTGTAAATCAATATCAAATCTAAATTGTAATTTACAAAAATAGACTGATAAATAGTCACTTTGTTGAAGAAAAATAAAAAACTATTCAATAACTTACTCCATAAATTATTTTCAAAAATTTATGGAGCAAGTTTGGCAAGTTATTACATTATGTCAGAAGTGTGATCGAATCAAAATTGTTACAAAATGTTCAAACATGTTGCAATACCTTTAACATAATTTCAATAATCAGCTAAAAACAGTCACCCTTTCACTTCATATTCATAAATTTTTATTAAATTGTATCATTTTTTGATTTTTATATTTTTCACATAAAAAAGTAAATGTAATTTATTTAATTTGTACAAGTTTTCGAAAATAATCTACACAAAAAACAGAAAAATTTGTATAGACATTTTATTTCAGTAAAATATTTTTGGTTAACCTATTTTTTAATTATAATGTAATTAATGATAAATTAAAACTTTTAATTATTCTCGAACTTAAAAACTTTGATATCATTTTCATAATGTTCCTTATAAATGTTAGTTTGAAATTTCTTATTATATTTATTTCCCATATAAAAATATGAGTTAAAAATCTTTTTTTTACTTGCATATATTTTCCCAAATTGTCCGCATGAAAATATTATTTTTATAGATAATTTATTTCAGTAATATATTTTTTGTAATTCTATTAATTAATAACTGATAAGAAATTAGACATTATCTAAATCTCAGCTTAAAATCCGCCATTTTAACGTCATTTTCAACACATTTCATATAAATATTGATTATATTTTTCTTGATCTTTTAGTTTAAAACTTCTTACATTTATTTATGTATATTATGTCAGAAGTGTGATCGAATCAAAATTGTTACAAAATGTTCAAAAATGTTACAATATAACATAATAACAACAATTATCATAACATAATTTCAACAATTATCAGCTGAAAAACTGACACCCCTTCACTTCATATTCATAAATTTTTATTAAATTGTATCACTTTTTGATTCTTATATTTTTCACATAAAAAAGTAAATGTATTTTAATTAATTTGTACAAGTTTTCGGAAATAGTCTACACAATAAAAAAAAAGAAAAATTTTTATAGACACTTTATTTCAGTAAAAAAATTTTTGTTAACCTATTTTTTAATTAAAATATAATTAATAATAAATTAAATTTTTCCATTATACTCAGCTTAAAAACTTTGATGTCATTTTCATAATGTTCCTTATAAAAGTTTGTTTGAAATTTCTTCTTATATTTATTTCCGATATAAAAATATAAATTAGAATATTTATTTTTACTAGCATATATTTTCCCAAATTATTCGCACTTGAAAATATTATTTTTATAGATAATTTATTTCAATAATATATTTTTTGTAATTCTTTAAATTAATAACTAATAAGAAATTAGACGTTATCTAAATCTCTGCTTAAAAACCGTAATTTTAATGTCATTTTCAACATATTTCTTGATTTTCTTGATTATATTGTTCTTGACCTTTTTAATTTAAAACTTCTTACGTTTATTTTTCGTATCAAAAGCTGAGGGACTTTTTTTATTTCCGTAAATTTTAGAAAATATTTTGTATAAGAAATCATTTTGTTTTATATTCCATTCATTCCATAATATATAATTGATTATATTGTCTTTGACTTTTAATAGTTTAAAACTTTTTCTCATACTTATTTTCCATATAAACAGTTATCTTATTTTTTATTTTGGATAGGTTTTCCTAAATTATCCGTATATGAAAATATTATTTTAATAGATGATATTTTTCATATCAAAATTTGAGTTTTATAAAATATTTTTTATAAACCATTCATTTCAATAGTTAATCACAAAAAACAATTATAACAATATAATTATAAATATGCTTCAAAATTTTTGATAATGTCTAATTTATGATTAAACTGGCCAAGAATTTTTATTAGAAGTTTGTAGATTTTTTAAACGATATTTTTAAATTTTAAAATAAGTAATACAGATATGATATATGTTCAAACAAGAGAAGAATAATAAAATTAGTTTTAATTAAAATAAATATTGATTTTAGTTAATTACTTTAATAATAACATGTTCTCAGACCTGGAGTAAAACAGACTGCTGAAAGTTTGAATTTTAAATCATTTCAAATGCTTAGATTTAACGTTAAGATTATTAATTAAGAACTTCCCTTTCAAGAAATTAATTCAGAGGTAAAAATCTTCTTTCGAAACTTGATATACAATATAAATCTGTAGTTATTTGTACACTTTTATGTTAAAAAAGTAGTCTTGTGGTTCTGGGAATTTAATTTAAATGGTGGAATATTCTAAACATATTTCAAAATAAAAAATGATTATCAATAATAATCATCTAATGAAGGCACAGAATTCAATGCAAATATTTATATAAGAATATTAAACCAGACAAACCTAATATCAGATTTTACTAAAAGTATTTTTAAAAAAATATTCGAATATCTAAACTAAATATATCAATATATTTTTAAAAAATTTGAATATTTATATTAAAATTATAGTGCAATTTACTTTAATTTGAATATTTAAATATTCAAATTGAAATTTCCTAATTATAATGGTAATTAAAAGCACCACACATTTTTCAATTAGATCAAATTTCCTTTCGAATAAGCTTCCTTTGAAATAATTCTCTGTGAAACAAACATTTTTGGAACATATTTCCTTGAAATAAATGACTTTCGAACATAATTCCCGATACCGCTAAACGTGTACGTTGTTTATATCAAATAAACTTATTCAATTTAAATCCTATCCGGACGCAACAACAAAAATAAATAGTACATAAACTCGGCACGTCCAGCGACATGACAAACACATTTCTGGCTGGTAATACAGCGGCGCAAAGTTGTGTTTGAATTCCGGGACCAAGCTTTGGTGAAGGGTCCCCATGAGAATATGGCAAACGAACAGCCCCGACCTCAGACTTATCACTCGATTCCAACTGTACGACCCAGACCTCATATCCCGTGTACCGCCTACCTTGGAAACGAAACACTACGCCCACACGTCTCGTTTTTCGCATACACGGTAACACAGAGTTAATTATTTTAATTTCTCTTGGTTTAGTTTGTCTGTTTTCAATTAAATAATTGTACCTGCAAGTCGTTACGGCATTTTCTCATAATTGAATTTTAGTGGGTTCGTTATCCTGTAAGGAGCAATTTTTTTTTAATGTAAAATCCCACGTTTTGTGACAAGAAATGAAACTAACTGGGGGGAACAAGAAAGCATCGTTTAACCTTTCCACGGCAGTTCGTAGGTCGTTTCGATCAATTTTACTTAAAGGAAATTGATGTATTGGGGAGCTTGTTCTCGGTTTAAAACTGATTTGTGGGTGCCTCAATTTTCTATAACTAATTTATTACGTTCGATTAGTGTGAATTATGGGTGTTCTGTCATTTTTCAATATAAATTAATTAGAAATTATTTTTAATTTTCTAAAAAAATTTATTATAACAAAATATAATTTGATTATCCACAGAGTTCCAATGTTTATTATACTTATAAAAAAATTTAAAGTTGGCAGTTATAGAGACTACCGATAGAAGTGAAAACTTTGAACTTTTAGTATTAATTTAATTAAATTTCATAATGTTTTAATTAAATTTATCAACATCAATCTGGTTTTCACATCTATTGACACTCCGAGCAACAATTTTATGCATGTTTATATGGTTTTTTATTATTTAAATATATTACGGGCTGTACAATATCATGATAAAATATAAATACAATTCAATTGAAACAACAATTAATATACAATCATATTATTTATATTTACTTAAATTTCAATGTACTTGATTTTTAACATTATTTTAATTGTTTGCATCATGCATGCTCCTTCGATTGTAATTGGAACTAAAATATATACAACCGGTCACTTAATTTCAATACTGATCTTGAACGATTATTTGGGAAATTTACCTTCTAAACTTACCCCCCACGATATTGGTGGTAAGAGATGGTAAGAGAATTGGACGCCGATTTTTTCCTTGTAAGTACATCAGAAATAAAGACGATCCTGAAAATGTCGAATATTTCTATATAGAGATTCCTTTCAGATGGCATTCTCCTCTATGAAACTTCCACTTTCAAAACAGTAATAGATTGTAGCGTCAAACTCATTTCCGGCTTAACGAAACCACTGCATTAGTAAAATTTGACCTGATGTAAATCATCCTCTAGTTCCGGGATTTTATCTTTAAGGTCTAGTTTTCGGGTACCTCTTGAAACGACACATAGTTTGTTTGTCTAGTAACCGAGGTTACAGCCAAATCAACAACTTTTTTTCTTTTGTCTGAATTTATTAACAAAAGAAGGACGAGCATGTCGGTGACGCGAACCCATAAGATTTTTCCCCTACCAAAAAGTGCCCAACGTGGCTAAAGAAGTTTTCACTTAAAAAAACATCTAGATATAATTGAGTTATTCAATTTTTTTTTAGAAAAATATTAACCTGTTACCGAATAATAATTGATTAAACAATTAATCAATAAACTTAACCATAAATTGTTAGAAGCTAATAATGGGTCGGACAAAAAAAACTGGTGTAACCGACTTTAAGAAAAACAATTTCTTAAAATTATTCCATACTTTTGACCACAACTGTATGTAAAGAAACGATTATTATATTTTATAAATAAAATATAAAAAACCTCATACTAATGAGATTAAGAAGACTGATATATCAGACAGTGGATAGAATAGCAGTAGTTATAATCATATAAGGGTTGATAATCCCCCATACTTAAGGAGGCCATTAGCATAAATTAGTAGCAATTATTGCTGTTTGTAATTATTTATTAAAAACTATTTTGCACATAATTTAAAAGCGTGTTTATCTGAAAGTTTTCCTTTCATAATAAATTGTCACGTAAGAGACGTGCCATAAATATGAAAAACTGTTATTAATAAATTCCATGGGAGGATAGAATTTCGTTCGTAATTACTTAATAAAGGAGGCAAAACGACCCTATTAAAGAAAATCGCACGGAACGCTGCGGCACACGTAAGCAAGTGGGGGCACATATCTGACGTTGGCAGGGTCGCACGTAAAACAACCAAACCAAAACCAGCGAGTACAAAAGAGCCTTACACACACACACACACACACACAAAAACGCCGGCTCCAACTTCCACCCAGCGACGACAATTAGCGAACGTAAAAACGCCCGTTACGTGATCCGAATTGAACAATCGGGAAGCAGGACCCAGCAGTAATACCCGCCTTGTTTTATAAGCCAATGTCTTACGACAAATGTTCGGTAATATGTGCAAAAATTAACCTGTTTTACAACGAAAACAGTGATGAAATTTAAAACTTATAGAACGTGGAAATAATCAAAGGATCAGTTACAAAATGAAGATAAATGACAAACGAGGTCTAATGTAGCGTTCGGATTCTGATATCATTTGTCGTATGAGTAAACCAAAACTCCCACGGCGAAAACAAACAAAACCGACAAATAAACGTTTATTCGCCGTCGGTTAAGATCAAACGGTTCGTCTTTAATGTGTCGGTCTTTTGTCTCAATTAATCCGTTGACAGGCGAGAACCTTTTTGCGTGGGTGTAGGTCCATCCGAAACAAAACTATTAGAACCGGCCCACTCCGACGTAATCCTTCAAGTGTTATCAGATTGTACAGAGTCCAGCATTACGTACCACAACTCGCCACAAATTAGCACTTCAAAATGAAGCCATTAGTCGTGGAACAGCCTTCCATATTAGGAGCAGCCAGTATCAATTAGTCCGTTTAACTTGGTTATGTGCGCTCGCCCTTTCGAATAACCAGGATCCCCTTGGATAACGCCGATGGAATTTATATCTATTATTTTTTAATTAAGCTATTAAGATAATATAATAGATCCTCTAGATTAATTTTCTATAAATACATCTCACAATAATATAAAACGTTTTTTTTTATCGGAGTATTTAAATATAAATAATAGTGAAAAATTACATAATAATAATGATAATTAATTAACTTTTATAAGGCAGGGGGAAGAAAATTTAATAAAGGCTATTTTTGTTAATTTTCTAGTTGCATGTAAAAAGTAAAAATTGTTGAATATCTCTAAATATATTATATTTTACTATTTAAAGGTTCAAAAAATATATTGAAAATGTTTTTGCATTATAAATGTATATGTATTTATAATTTACTTTATTATGACATTTAGTCACATAAAATTTAGTCATATAAAATTGTAAAAAATGACTATTATACCTTTTTGTTTGTTGTTCAAATAAAATTTTAAAAAATATTGTTTTTTAATACCTTTAAAGTTATTAAAATAAAAATAATTACTATAACTTTTTAAAGGTCCAAATATAATCAAAAAATTGAAAATTTTGAATATAAAATTGTTTAATATAATTGAAATAAGAAATTATAGAAATTGTTTGAGTCAATTTAACACTCAGGTTTAAACCATTCATGGTAAATGGGTGACACTGTAAATAATTACATACTAAAAATGTATTATAGATACATGTAAAAACTATATAATTATAGAATTACGATTTTTTAAAGAAAAAAGTGTTAATTTTTAATAATTTATTTTTATATAAATGATACAAATTGTATGATACAATTTAACATACAGGTTTAAATCATATTATGTGTTAAAATAATACACTCCAAAATACAAATTTTCAATTATCTAGGTGAATGTCCCAAATGGAAAAAAATATGATAAATTTATAACTGATTAAAACAGATAAGGTATCATAACTCATTATGACATTTACCAACTTTGTTGATTAATATAATTGGAATAAAAAATAAATGATAGAAATTATTTGAGTCATTTAACACACAGGTTTAAACCATATTATGTGACTACCAAAATGATAGACCCCAAAACACAAATTTGCCATTTTCTAAGTGAATGTCTCAAATGAAAAAAAAAAAGATTATAATGAATTATAATTGATGAAATTATAAATACATATAATTATAATGTATCAAAATTCATTATGGCATATGCCTACATCATTGTTTAATACAATGAAATAAAAAATAAATGATACAAATTGTGCGATACAATTTAACATACAGGTTTAAACCATATTGTGACTATTAAAATAATACACCCCAAAACACAAATTTGCCATTATCGGTGAATGTTCCAAATGAAAAAAAAATATGATGTACTTATAACTGATGAAATTATTAAAACATATGATTATAAGGTATCATACATAACTCATTAGAACATTTACCAACTTTATTGTTTAATGTAATTGGAATGAAAAATAAATGATAGAAATTATTTGAGCCATTTAATACACAGGTTTAAACCGTATTATGTGACTACTAAAATGATACACCCCAAAACATAAATTTGCCATTATCTAGGTGAATGTCTCAAATGAAAAAAAAAGATTATAATGAATTATAATTGATGAAATTATAAATACACATAATTATAATGTATTAAAATTCATTATGACATAATCCTACATAATTGTTTAATGTAATTGAAATAAAAAATAAATGATACTAATTGTGTGATACTATTTAATATACAGGTTTAAATCATATTATTTGACTACTAAAATAATACACTCCAAAACATAAATTTGCCATTATCTAGGTGAATGTCTCAAATGAAAAAAAAAAGATTATAATGAATTATAATTGATGAAATTATAAATACACATAATTATAATGTATTAAAATTCATTATGACATAATCCTACATAATTGTTTAATGTAATTGAAATAAAAAATAAATGATACTAATTGTGTGATACTATTTAATATATAGGTTTAAACCATATTATTTGACTACTAAAATAATACACCCCAAAATACAAATTTGCCAATATCTAGGTGAATGTTCCAAATGAAAAAAAAATATGATGAATTTATAACTGATGAAATTATTAAAACATATGATTATAAGGTATCATAACTCATTATGACATTTACCAAATTTATTGTTTTATATAATTGGAATGAAAAATAAATGTTAGAAATTATTTGAATCATTTAACACACAGGTTTAAACCATATTATGTGACTATCAAAATGATACACCCCAAAATACAAATTTGCCATTATCTAGGTGAATGTCTAAAATGAAAAAAAAAATGATTATAATGAATTATAATTGATGAAATTATAAATACATATAATTATAATGTATCAAAACCACATCATTGTTTATTGTTTAAACAATGATGTAGAAATAAACAACAAAATAACAAATTTTACATAATTATACATTCCAAACCATAAATTTCATTTTTTAGATGAATGCCCCAAATGAAGAAAAATGACTATGATGAATTATATTATTATTTTTTGTTCCAGTAATTCACAGTATAAAAGAATGAAGTGAATTGAAATATATCTTATTACACCAATAATAGATAAATAAAAATGTTGTGGAAACCTTTTATAGTAAATGGGTGACACTGTAAATAATTACATACTAAAAATGAATTATAGATACATGTAAAAACTATATTATTAAAGAATTATGACTTTTTAAAGAAAAAAGTTTTAATTTTTAATAACTTATTTTTATTTAGTTTTACCTATATTATGAAATATAAATAATATAAAGAGTGGGCCACGAAATGATACAAATAATTTAAGACAAATTAACACACCATATTATGTGTCTACTAAAATGATATATTCCAAAACACAAATTTTTTAATATTAAGGTGAGTGTTCCAAATGAAAAAAGTGAATATGATGAATTATAATTGATGAAATTATGAATACATATAATTATAATGTATCAAAATTCATTCTGACATTTTCAACAACAAAATAACAAATTTTACATGTAATTATATACCCCAAACCACAAATTATTTAGATGAATGCCCCAAATGAAGAAAAATTGACTATGTTGAATTATATTATTATTTTTTGTTCTAGTAATTCACAGTATAAAATAAAAGTGAATTGAAATATACCTTAAATAAATGACACCAATACTGTTTAAAATGAATATAAATATCTACAATCGTATTGAGATGTTTCCCAAACTTCAAATATCTAATGTTTACCCTGTAATGCTGTAACATATTTTAACAATGTCAACTAATTGATCAGGTCATTAAATACACATTGCTTACTTACACTTAAAGCGAAATTAAAATTTTATATATTTTATATTTTAATATGATGCTTCTTAGTTACCGCCAAAACAAACTTATATTTTACTTCAAAAAATATATAAATTTATAATTTTTATTTTATTTATAGAAAATTTATTTATATAATAGGTTTAAAACACAACTGTTGATTAGTGCAAAAGTAATGAAAACGAATATCAGAATCAAATTACTATGTAACTTAACCTAACAAACAGTCCCAATTAAATATATCCAAAATCTCTCAGATTTACATAAAAATCCTACCTTAAAATGACACAAATCCATCAAAGGTAATGAGCACTACGCAACATATTTGCTGCAAAGTCAACACAATGAACAATTTGTGAAAAACATCTAAAAATCTAATAATCGCGGACGCGTCCCTTAAAAACGCACTCTGTCTCCGTCTACTAATAAAACTGCAGAATACCGGTTCTTATAATTCCTGGAAACGGATCATGCACGTGTGACCTATTTAGTTTATTTGCATTTAATTTGAACTATATTTGTGAAAAGTAAGTCAAGCATATTCTATAATTTAAATTTACGTTTAAATACATTAAGTAGTTTAAAATTCATTTAAAATATATCATTAATTAGACTATAATATTTGACTTCTTTAGTTGCCGCCATAACAGATTCCTAACCAACCATAAATATGTTGTTTCAAATTTGCCGTTTTCATTTTGTTTATTGGAGTTATTTTAAAACCCGGTCCAAAGGATAAAAAAGTAAGTGTCGTTTAATACATAGTACAATTGTTTAATACATTAGTAATAATTTTGTTTTGTCTCAAAATGAAATTAGTTCATAAACTAACTTAATATAGAGACCCAATAAAACATTTTTTATTCAAATTTTCGTAAAATCTTACCTTACACAATTACACAAATCCCTCCAAGGCAACATTGACCACCATCGCGACACATTTACAAAGTCAACACGATAAAAAATTCGTGAAAATTAACGAAAAACCGTTTGGAGTCCGCGGACGCGTCCCTAACTCATCAAAATAGGTTAAATTGCATTAGTTCATTTATTTGCCGTCGACCAATAGAACAGCAGAACACCGATTCTTGTGATTCTTGGAAACGATGCATAAACATTGGCATGGCTTATTTAATTTCAAGTAAGATAATAATATTTTTAAACAAAATACCTGAGTAACAGTTGTAAAAGTTAAATTTAATGTTACTTTTATTTATTTTTACCCAAAAATGTTATCTATATTTTTAAATTGTTGTTAGTCTAAAAACACCATAAATAAATGATACAAATATACAAAATACTTGAATATAAATTCGAACACAAAAGTACCAATTAAATACGCCCGAAATACTATAATAATAATTTTCATAAAATCATGTACGTTATTAAAATCACACAAATCATTCAATGAATGTATAAAACGAATAATAGCAGACGCTTTGAAATTCAATAAAAATGCACTTGAATAACTACTATCGACGAATTAAAATGAATTTAATTGTTTTGATTACAGAAAACAATAGACGGTGCACCTGTTTAATTTACAAATCACCGACTAACCATAATAAATATGTGATTTCAAACAATTTTTATTTTATTTAATTTAATTATTATTATTTATTTTACATTCAGAAAGTCAAGAGAATAATTGTCGTAATACACTGTTGCCACTGTCAAAATTAAATAAAACCTAACCTAGTAAAGGAAACTTACCAGTAATTTCTTCAAATTTTCACATATATTCTGCGTTGAATAACACACATCAAGATTGTGGAAATATAAAACATCACTTGATACATTTTCAAAGTCAAATCAATTAAAACTGACGAAAATCTAAGGTAAAAACGTAGAGGTGTCTTGTCCCCGCCGAAAACCGTTAAAATCGTATTAATTCACTTGTTCACCGTCGACCAGCAGTGGTGTGATTCCTGGACGCCAATAACGATAAACCCATTTTATTTATTTGCATTCTTATTTTTAAATGTGCCTAGAAAAACTGCATTTACAAAGTATTTTAATTAGTTTAAACTGAGTTTTTTATGCATATGACTAAAAAAAGAATAAGTATTTCAGTTGTTTTGATTAATTTGTGGCTGATATACACTCCTGGACAACAGTTTGGAAACTCTAAAATTGAATTGCTTATTATTCATATAATTAATAAACATTGAATTATTTAAATAAAATTACTGTTCCATCTCCTGTATAGGGGATTTAAAAAATGCTTCTAGAAATTGTATTTACTTAATTATTATAAAATAAAATAGAAATTTATGCAAAATTGAACTTTTTTTTGGACATAAGTTTGGAAACCTTATTAAATAATTTAATTTTCGAATAACTAACCAAAAACAAATAGAGTTAAGTTTGTTATCAGTTTTTATGACTGCTGCACACCATTTGTTCACGGAGTCAACCAATTTTGTGATAAATTCTTAAGATATTTTTTGTCATTCCATTTGTCCAAGTCTTTTCAGTAGCTCTCAGCTTATATTTTATTGTGTGTTACCGTTTATTCCTTTCTAAATCATGCCAAAGATGTTTTATAGGGTTTAGATCCAGTGGTTGCAGTGGTCCTTTAATGTGTTTCTATAAACAAATCGATCAACTTTTTCGGTAATATGGACCAACGGACAAAAGCCATATTGATTGAAATGTTAAGTTTATCATAACATTGCCCCTTCCGTGTTTAACTGACGATAATTGGTATTTTTTATGGAACCGTTTGGCTGCTGATCGCCTTACAAAGCCCTTTCCATCATTTCCAAACAAATTAAACATAATTTCTTCGCTAAATAACATCAATACTTACTTTCATTAGACCATGAAATATGCTCTCTTGCAAGACTAACCCTGTTCTTTATATTTTTCTTTGATATAAATGTTTTTTGCGGATTTTCTTCAGTTCTGGTGTATAAATTTTTTACATTACCCTGCACTAATTCTAGTTAAATATCACTGGTTGTTAATCTAAGATACCGTCTTTCAAGAATTGTATCCTTTCTGCGAGGTCTACCTGCTCTGGATGGATCCAGATAAATGACAAATTTATTCATAATTTTGGATATAGTCTGTATAACTTTTTTCAATATTCAAAAAAATTGTTCAAAAAATTGCATTTAAACCACAAATTATAAATATGATATGTAGCCCCTCAGAAAATATATTATTATTTCTCCAAATTAATCTAAACTATTGCTGAAACTGCTGCTTAAGTATAAAGAGTATAAAGTAAAATTGAAAATTATATTACGAAAAAAAATCTATTAAATGCAAAGTTCATAATCAAATATTCAATTCTAATAGCGATGGGTATTACATATTTAATAGTGGGAGCAAAAGTTCTTTAATTGTTTAATAAGACTGTTTCAAGATATCCTCTCTCGGGGCTCTGGAATTTTAATTTAAAATGCTAAATTTGGACGCCGCCTGAATTATTCATACCCCTGATAGTTCATACTGGTATCCCGTTCCATTTCGCACGGTTACAAATTGAAAAGGAAAACAAGAAAGAAAACAAACTTTGTGTAAACTTATTTCAATCAACTTTTGTTAGGTCAACACCTGACACATTTTAAATATGTAAACGTGTTATATTTTAAAATTAAAAATTATATCAACAAATAGTTAATGATTGAAGGTATTTTACAGGCCACGACCACCATTATATGAAATTCTGCTTTCAATGTTGTTAACATGAAAAACTTTATTCGTTCATTCTTTATGGGATTTATTAATGGTTTAAAATTAAGTCGGGCAAATAGTTTATAACATTGGATTTGACACAATCGATTATTAGCGTGCATTGACCAAATTTCCACGATTCAGTTCAAACCAATTGCTTAATTACCAATTCCGGATCCGCACTGAATCCAATTACGTTATGAATTACAGGCGAATAATATTGCATTGTCGAAAAGGTGATCTATTCGGGACCGAGGACGGAATGCGGCATCGAAAATTTGAATTCGAATTGCATAAATACACGCAGGACAGGTATCCGCGAATTTCCCTTTGACTGCTCGACGAGACGTGTTCCGCAGCGAAGACGCTTTGTATCTCCCATCGGACAGACATCCAGGCAAATGAGATTATCGCCGGAGATTACGTAACCCGCCGGCCCCCCCCACGGTTTTCGCATCGAAACAGCCCGGATCGAGCCACTGGTCGCATTTGCATAACATTGCGCTTTATTAGATCACTACTTTGTCTGGAGTGGTAATTTATGGTCGTAATTTTTAGGGACGTTGCCCGATCTACGATGTGTTTACCATGTAGTTCTGGAATATTGAAGTTTATTTTGGTCTGTGAAAGAAGCAATGTTTAAACAAAAAGTTGAAAACTAATATAAACCATATGGCTTCGAAATATTGAAGATTATTTTAGTCTCTGAAGTAAGCAATTTTTTAACAAAAAAAAAAATAAATTAATATTAGATTAGAAGATTATCATTATCAATTTATTATAATATTTTTTATTTATTTATTTATTTAGTTTAGTTAATATGATGATGTATCATTATTATATTCAAAATTATAATATTTAAATTATGTTCAAATTATTATTATCAACAAATTAAACTTCCTAAAAGTAAATTAAAAAAATCTAATTATGATAAAAAGAACAAAATGTAATGAATATACTAATTTGTATTGAAATAAGTTATTCATTATTATTATTTATTTAATTTAGGTCTATTTTAATAATTTTGGCGGATGCACAAGTATTATAATTCTTATAATTAATAGGTATAATTAAGTTTTGAAAATTTGGTAGTTTCAATATTATATCTTTTAAAAATATCTGAAATTCTATCTATAATCTTTGAATGTAACATATAAGACATAAAAAAATGTTTAAACCATAGTTACATATAAAGTCGTATACGCTTATAACAAACCTAACCAATTATATTAAACAATAAACATAAAGGAAGATTAAAATTGTAAAATTATACTCAAATAATTATATCTATTCACTTTCAAAGTAGTTATTTATTATTAAATTTAGTTTAAACATAAACTTTTAACATTTATCATTTGTTTTAATAAAATTAAAACAAATGATAAACATTTTCAAATTTTGCTAAATACTGCTATGTATATAAATAAAGCTTTTAAGCTTTTACTGGATGCACTTTGTTAGAAAGATAAAAAGATAATTGTATTTATTATTCATTAATTTATTTTAAAATTGCAAAAAAAACACATAGTTCGAATTTCTTCACATTTTCAACTTCCAAATGTTAATTTTTAAATAATTATTATGCAGAATTTAAAGTTTATAAAAAAAAACAAAACCTTCAAAGCTATGTTTTAAGATTCTGACAATCATAATATAAATTTATTATTTAATTTAAAATCACAAAAAAAGTTATTCTTCATTTTCAGCTTCAAGATTATATTTTAAATTTTGGCGAATGCGCATTAAATAGAAATTTCTTATAAAAAGACTGTTTGAAAATTTTAATATTTATTTTATTATTATCCAGACTTTAAACTCTATAAAAACATTATTTATATATTATAAAATTGTAAACATTTTAAAATAAATAATTTGATTTACTTCACTGCATAATTGTTATATGTTTTGATAAATGCTCCCGTATTGCATTATTTAAACTAAATAAAATAAACCATTTATAAAATCCGCCAATAATCAATATATATTTTAAATAAATATTTAAAAATATTTGAACATAAATATAGAAAGGTGCTGAAAACAATTTTGGTTAATTTACTTAGGTGATCTAATAACATAAGAATTTTGAAAATTTGATGACAATTTATTCACTGAATAAATCTAAGAACGGTGTTTATTGTGTATTATTAAAACATTTATTTATATAAAAGTGTATAAAACAAAATTAGTTTAAGTAACTATACTTTTAGCCTCAAGAATATGTTTAAACTTTTCACAGATTTTCTTGTATTTCCCCTAAAAAAATATTTTTTTAGTAATTATGTAACATTCTCAATAACCTAAATATTAATAAAACAAATACATTTTCAAATTTTGGTGGATGCGAAATACTAATATTAATATTTAAATAAAATTTAAAATGACCAACATAAAACAAAAACTAAAGATCTTCAAAGCTATATTTTCAAATTCTGACAACCATAAAATAAATTTACAACGTAACAAAAAGTTAAAAAACTAATTTGAAATACACTAATTTGAATCCACATTTTCAGCTTCTAGATTGTAATTTAAATTTTGGCGAATGCTCAGGCTACGTTAAATTTACTTAAAAGTATGCAAAATTTTTACACTTATATTATTATTATTCAAAATAAATTATATAATAAAATAATTTTATTTATTTTTCATTGTCAGCATTAATATTTAATGAAAAATTTTAATGGATACTGTAACTAGAAATTTTTTTGTAAAAAGAATATCTACAACATTTTAATATTTAGGTAATTAAACATTATATAAAGAAAAAAAAATTAGTTTTTTTAGGTGCTTTTTTCAGATGTTTTTGGAAAGGTGTTTATTATGTATTGTTAATTTTATTAATTATTAATTTATTTAGTTTAAAACTATAAAAATAATATTAGTTTGAATTACTTCACAATGTCAACGTCGAGTTTCTATTTTAAAAGTTTTGATAGATGCTCCCGTGTTGTGTTACTTAAACTGAGACTATCAAAAGAGTTTATACAATTTTTTAATATCTGACTAATTATCATTCACTATTTAAACTTTATAGAAATAAAACAAGAAAATAAATACCTACATAACTACGTGTACAGAATATAATTTTAATGGCCAAAGTTGATTTCCAGATGACTCCTAAAGTCTTTTTCAAATACTCGTTCCATCTATTATAATACTATTTTCTGTACTACTAACCTTGTGAGATCTTTAGATCTAAATAAAAACAGAATGCTCACAATACTCACCAACTGATAGCCTTTCTTTTCATGCATATTAACAAATGAAATATGAAAAAAAAAAATCAAATTAATATGAAATAATAAATTTATGTTTTTCTTAAGCATTCAAAAAATTGTACTTTTATAAATTTTTAAACAAAATAGACCATAGACCACAATTCATTTAATAAAATCGGCAAATGATCAATTGATACTTTAAACAAATTCTTAAAAATATTTAAATATAAATATAGAAAGGAACTGAAAACAATTTTGATTAATTTTCGATAGAAATCTCGATACATGTAAAAGATGTAAGAGGTGATCTAAGCTTTATGGACCAAACTGCTTTTATCTAAGTCTTCAACCAATAAAATTAACCGATCTTTTCCTTCCTTCCTTAACAATATTGTTGCCCGACTGATTGAAGAGGTTTCCTTATAGTGAGACCCTAATCTATATCATTCCATATAGTCTATAATTTTAGATTACACAAAAACATATCAAAATCAATTCCCAATTATTTGTATCTGATTTCTGATTTATTATTTCTCTTCTTGTAAAATCGGAAATGTATTAAAACTTACTTTCCTTGTAACTTTAGAAATTTTATAAAATGTACTTACCATCCTTTAAGACAAAATAATGTTAGAACTTTTTTACCAGAAATTATAATTGTTACATAAATAATATATACAACACATTTGTCATTTACAGAACAAATTATTTTGTTAGAACACACATACTCTTTGAAACAACGATTTAACGTGCTTGTTCATAACGTTCAATAACGTAGCATTTCGCAACGTTTCAGCTCGAACAACCAGTAATATTAAAATTCCTCAACGGAAACAAAGCTGCAAGTTGCATCATGTTGTATTTTTCACCGAAACGAATCGGCATATTTACAAAAATGAACAGGCAGATGCGTTTCTTTCACATTTGAGAGGCATATTTCTTTGAAGAACGGCTGTATACCTTTATTATTGTAGCAGTGGCACGTTACAAAGTACGCGAAGCTCACGCCTCCTATTCATGCCTATTTGAAAAACAATCCGTAACGAGTCCAGAGATAATTTCCATTGAACGGAACCCGGACGCTTTGATAAGATATTCTCTTTCCCGTCGTTTCTATTACGCGATTCCGACACTTCCCGCATCACGGGATGGAAATTAAATGTATCCGAAACTGGATGATTTCTATACACTCGGGGAGGCTTGTCGGTGTTTGTATCGTGTTACGATCAGTTTTATGTTTTCGGTCGTTTATTAAATTGTTAATCGAAACATTCGCCTGGGAAATATTCATTCGAGTTCACCAATTTTTTTTTACTAGGTCCTACTCGTGTCTATTTCTATATATATATATATATATATATATATATATATATATATATATATATATATATATATATATATATACATATATATAGGGGTAGGGGAAAATCTTATGGGTTCGCGTCACCGACATACTCGTCCTTCTTTTGTTATAAATTCAGACAAAAGTTGTTGATTTGGCTGGTAACCTCGGTTACTAGACCAACAAACAATGTGTCTGCCGGAGTTTCAAGAGGTACCCGAAAACTAGACATTAAGAATAAAATCCCAGAACTAGAGGGTGAGTTACAGCTGTACATTTGAGAGCATTTTGAAATCAGGTAAAATTTTACCAATGGTTTCATTAAAGGCCTCTAGCTAAGCCAGAAATGAGGTTGACGCTAATGTCTATTACTGTTTTGAAAGTAGAGGGTTCATAGAGAAGAATGACGTCTGAAAGGAATCTCTATATAGAAATATTCGAAATTTTCAGGATCATCTTTATTTCTGATGTACTTTGAAGGATAAAATCAGTGCCCAATTCTCTTAGCTTAGCTCAGTTTATATATATATATATATATATATATATATATATATATATATATATATATATATATATATATATGTAAAACATGTTTTTTATACCGTCAACAAAAGTGTGTAAACAAAAAAATTAGTCTTTGCTAACAAATAATAATAGATTTAATGTATTTTTCGAAGTGAAAACTTCTTTAGCCGTGTTGGGCACTTTTTGGTGGGAAAACATAATTGACATGCTCATGATTGGCGCACGCGCAGTGTGCTGTGCGCCTTAGACACTTTTTGGATGGATAAAATCTCGTGCGTTCGCGTCACCGACATGATTACACCAGTATATCTGTAGCTACACAGTTAACGTATAGTGCAGTGTATATCTTATAAGTGAAATTGAATGGATTGGATCGAAAATTCAGTACTACAAAACATAAAACGAAAATCGATGCCGCTTTTACGCCTTACTTAAGTAAAAGTTAAAATCAAACATATTCATTTCTTACTTTAGTTACCATAAGCCTATTGTATCTTTTTTAGAACAAAATAAAATAATTGGAAGTACACAATGACGCAAATAATTAAAATGTTGTTAAATCAAGTAAATTGAAATTTAAGTAAATACAATTACTATCCATAAATAATATGACAATATATTAATTGTTATTTCAATTGAATTGTATTTATATTTTATCATGATCTTGTACAGCCCGTAATATATTTAAATAATAAAAAAACATATAAACATGCATAAAATTGCTGCTCGGAGTGTCAATAGATATGAAAACAAGATTGATGTTGATAAATTTAATTCAAACACTATGAAATTTCAAATTTTAATACTAAAAGATCTAAGTTTTTACTTCTATCGACAGTCTCTATAACTGCCAACTTTAATTTTTATTTTAAAAGTATGATGATTACCGAGAATGGTATAATGATACATTTATTATTAGTGTAAAAATTTGCCCCCTAGTGGGATATTCTTGCTATCTCAGTCGTTCACGATGTCTCTATCAAGATTCAGATGGATCAAATGCTTTTCAATCTGTATAGTAGTAGTAAGATGGGCAAAAAATCTAATTTTTTAACTTACAACACAGAAAAATTGGTTCCTAGCACCTTTAAAAAATACTCTCCAAAGATGAGCTCTTAATTTTAATAGAAAGGTCCTCCTCATCTCAGTCTTCGATTTTTTCTTCAGTTTCATACGGAAAATCCATATCTCATCATCATTTATTTACATTTTTCTCTACAAAAGAAATATCCTAACCTGAAGAATTTAACAAAAATTTTTGACTTCTAAATTAGAACATAAATAAGTTTTGTGCAGGAAATTAAAAAAAGTCTCCAATATCCAATGCCTATTGATTTTAATAGTTTCTTAATAAATATTTCTTGAAAAGTCAAATTTGTCTATTGAGAGTCTTGCTAATGTGATTTATTAAATTTGCATGAGTTCATGTTTCTTTGTGATTGTTTATCAGCTCCTTAGGATTTCCATTTTAATATATTATCATAGCATTAATATTACTATCCTTAATTGAAAAACAAGTTAATCTCGTAGTAAAACAACTGAATACCAGTGCTTTTAGACATTTCATTCTTACTTAATTATTATGATAAAACTGTTTGGTAGTTCCCTCTTCATCATTGACACAGTTCCTTAGCCTTGGTACACTGTCGCAAATGTTCAACACATGTTTTACATACGAATTGTTAAGTCCAAGATTTATCCTGATTTTCAGAATGAACGAATATATATGTTATATGATAAATCCTTTTCACAAAGATTTCCTACAATAGTACCTTTCAAAGTGTATTTGTACAAAACAGCGTCAAAAATTTAGATATATTATTAGAGAGATATATTATTATTATTTTTGTTTGATCACAAAAATTATCTCACATTAAAAAATAGGAAATACAGAAGTAGTGTGTTTGTATTCCAATACCAATAAAATCATTGTGTGCCCTTCTGTGTAATATGATAAAAAAGAGAGAAAGAATACAAAATAATATTAAATATTTATACTCTAAATTTAAGAAATATTATAAAATATCAGGATAATTATTAACGAAAATCTAATTTCATGATCAGAAACGAAGCTCCAACTTTCGCATTATTATATTTCATAACTGATCAAAACAAATTAAATGAATCGCGATAAAACACCAACAAAACTTTACATGCATAATTTAAAAGTATCTAGAGAAGCAATTAGTGTTGAACTTTTTTATAAATTTATTTCAAACTAAAATTGTAATCCCTCGTCGGTGATTAGGAGCGGTGAGATGGGCAGAGGTAGAATGAAGGGAAACTTTTCAAAGTGGCTTATCTCCCGAAAAGAATTTGTTTTGTTCCGACTTTGCCGCGAACTTTGCTTTGCTTAATACTAAATTTATAAAACTCAACTAGCGAGTATCGATTCCCTGTTTCACGTTTTAAGTCGGTAATTTTAATTCGAGCCTCGATTAACGGCATCCCATAATTACCCTTTTTTTGTAACGAAAAAGTTCACAGATTGTTTAAGGCAGGTATAAGATATCGAACGTTTCGTATTCGAAACTTTTTTTACTAATTAGTTACGAAATTGATTTTATCAAATTAAATTTATTTTCATCATTTTCTCAAACAAAAAATTTCATGCAAATTTTTAACAAATAAATCCATTTTAAGTGGCCATCAAAGTTATTAAAAACGCAATAATTCCAACAGCTGAAATTAAACTCCGCAACGATTCGTACAAAATTTTTAACGTTTCCGCAATTTACTCGAAACTATTTCAAGTGGATTTATTGCGTTTTAATTAATCACCTCTAAAATGTTGTAAATCTGAATAAAAAATTGTTGAGTGGAAAACGAATTCGAAGTCCGGTAAAAAGTTTTAATCTGCCGAGAGTCACTTTGTAATGCGAAACATCCAAGAAAGGGTTTTGTAAAGGGTAAGTTTTTGTTTTAATCGAGAACCATATGCACGTTTAAACCGTCCAAAGAAACAGCTCGGAAAGGCGCCTTTTATAATTCGAGCATAACATATCCCGTTACTTAAAATTCAAGTCAGAAATGTTATCCCTGTATTTACAATGTATAACAGCTCCCTCCTAGTTAGCGCAGGCAGGGCGTTGCATGAGAGAATTGAGCACGCCGCTCTATTCACTATGAATTGGATATGAATTTCCTCCTTTTTGCATATGTCTCAGAATATATAATAGTCATGGCTTTCTTATGTAACGCACTTGTTAATTTAATAGCTCTTACTATTGTCGTTCATTGTCAATAGATTTTTACTGATGGTGGTTATAAGAAGGGCGTTAAAATTATAGTTTATGGCCAAAGGGTTAATGCGAACAGCCTTTGTAATATACGACCTAATAAAATAAACGACAACGTTCTTTGCGATTCGGGTCGAAGCAAATGAAGTTAATAAAGCCCTGCAACCACAACATTATAAGCCTTGACCCGGATTTTATTAATATCTATAACTTATGGCCGCTTAATACTAAATAGAGAGGGGCCGGGCGTAAACCGTGTAATAAAGTAAATAGTCAACCACTATCTACCAATTTATGTTAGTCATTATCAGGCATTCCAATGTTAAATACATAATCCACGAATTATAACAGTCCCTTGCGGCTGTCGGGCACTTTCCACCGTGTAAACAAGCAACTGTTTGTTGCTAATCTTGTTCTTTAGCTACCGTCTTACGCTTACGGTTAATATCCGCCCAGGTCCTATGAAACTGAATATCTGCAGTGTTCATTAATTTTGAAATAGTTTTCAGGCCAGGTGAACTGCCAGTTTAAACTCCCCCAAAACCATTTACTAATTCATGCGGAAAGCTTGAAGAACTATTTAACTAGCACAATAAGATATAAAAGCTTTCACTAGAGAACGTTATATTTACTTACCTCCTAGATACAAAGTTTAGTAACTATTTGCACTATGAAGAGCCATAATATATTCAATATTAATATTCAATTAAATCTAAATTTTAGTTGTTAACACAAGAATTCTTAGTTTTCTTTCTTTGTTATTAAATGGTGTATTTATTTTCATTCTCCATCTCCTGTGGATAATAAAAATAGAATAAAAATGCTTAATTACATTTTTTAGGTGAATTACATTTAATATTCAGTACCTTCGTATGTTATTATTGATGTGACTGTTTTAAAATTACATTCTTTTATTTAGTTCTCTCATTATTTTATACAGTGCTTTATAAAAAGTTTTTAATATATATTTTGTTTGTTGTGCACCGTTTATTCAAAACCCTGCGGATTTTCGTGAGGTGAAAACATAAAATTACGGCAAATATTTGCACGTATTTTAATCGTATCGTTGCGTCAACGTTATAGATATTTGCATATAGTATTTGGGGAGAAAGTAATGCAAATAAAAGTCCAGCCAAATATCTTACGCCCCGAGCAAACACCAAAGGCAATATAATAATAAAAGTCCCAAAAATGAGTGTAGGAACGTCGGTCAACGAATCAAAAACATAACTCAAATGTTTACACTTCTTTGTTTTATAACATACTGATATTATTATTGGGACAGACTTTTACTACTGACATTTAATATTTTTTTTAACAAGGGGTAAATGCAAATAAATTGCGAATATTAAATGAATATTAATTAGATGCAGTTAATATTAGGTGACAGAAAAAATACTCTAGTTTAGTTTAGTTTTTAACCTATTCCTTTGAATAATTATTATTGAACAGACCAATTATATACAATAATATAGATATGTTCCTTATTTTTTAAATTTTATTAATTCTTTAATTATCAAAATTTATCAAAAGTACTTTATCATATCTACTTGAGTTTCTATAATAACTTTCTTCAAACATTAAAACTGAAATATCTCGAAAATGGATGTGATAATAAAAATTGATCAAAAGTACTTTTTTGTATATTGTGCAAAGAATATGAAAATTTTAATAGTTTTTTTAATATTAAATGACATAAAAATTAGAACAAGGAAAAGTAGAAAACCTCCAGAATCTATAATACTGTATTCTCTGTTCCTATTCTAGATTATTTAAAATTCACAAATGCATCAGTTGAATTCCATAATGATCTCCCATGATAACCTGATTCGGTTTGAGTAGCTCATAATAAATTACACACTGCAGATCCTATCAAATGCAGAGAAGAAGTTTTGAACCATGGCTATTTGGTTCTACAGACGATGTTAATGTATATTCGAGCTTACCCCACGATTTTCTATACTTATTAATTTTATAAATTCTTTAATTATCAAAATTTATCAAAAGTACCTCGTCATATCTACTTGATTTTGTATTATAACTTTCTTCAAACATTAAAACTGCAACATCTCGAAAATGGCTGTGATAATAAAAATTGATTAAAAGTACATTTTTGTATATTGTGCAAAGAATATGAAAATTTTAATAGTTTTTTTAATATTCAATGACGTAAAAAATAAGACATGGAAAAGTAGAAAACCTCCAGAATCTACCCTACTGTATTCTCTGTTCCTATTCTAGATTCTTTAAGATGCACAAATGCGTCACTTGAAATCCATAGTCATCTCCCATGATAATCTGATTCGGTTTGAGTAGCTCATAATAAATTACACACTGCAGATCCTATCAAATGCAGAGAAGAAGTTTTGAACCATGACTATTTGGTTCTACAGACGATGTTGATGTATATTCGAGTTTACCCCACGATTTTCTACACTTATTAATTTTATTAATTCTTTAATTATCAAAATTTATCAAAAGTATCTCGTCAAATCACCTTGATTGTGTATTATAACTTTCTTCAAACATTAAAACTGATATATCCCTAAAATGGCTTTGATAATAAAAATTGATTAAAAGTACTATTTTGTATATTGTGCAAAAAATATGAAAATTTTAATAGTTTTTTTTAATATTCAATGACGTAAAAAATAGAACATGGAACAGTAGAAAACCTCCACAATCTACCTTACTGTATTCTCTGTTCCTATTGTAGATTCTTTAAAATACACAAATGCATCAGTTGAATTCTATAGTGATCTCCATGATCACTTGATTCGGTTTGAATAGCTGATAATAAATTACACACTGCAGATCCTACCAAATTCAGAGAAGAAGTTTTGAACCATGACTATTTGGTTCTACAGACGATGTTGATGTATTCCCATGATTTTCTACTCTTTGGATTATCGTAGTGTATTCATTTTTCATCGCGGGTAACGATAAGTTTAAGGTTATAGCCAGTACTTCCTTGCAGAAATATCACTATTCAAAATTTCATGTATGAAGTACTGCTAATACCATTTTTGAAGAAACAGCGAGAGTTCCTCAAGGTCCTAATATTTTAGGTTATTTTATTTAGTTTATATTTACATACCAAATTTAAACACGATTGTATCAAATTGTAAATTTAAATGGCCGTATTTATTTTGGGAGAAAAATTATTTAGATTTTCTTCATTGTCATTGGACGTGTTCTACCTGGTCCCAAATTTTGACCACCCATTTTAGAAATATTTGGGCATTAGCCATTAATTAATTAATTCCACAATTAATCATAAATTTCATGGAAAAACGAAACGATAAGGAATAAACGTGAAAGAAGCGTGAACGCCACTACAAAGGAGGACCGAAGGCCGGACCGAAAACGTTTTTGGGGTAAATCGGACGGGGGGAATCGGCGGCAGCAATTAAAATGCGATGTAAAGTAATTGTGGCGAAACCCTTTCACGGCCCAGCTACTAATTTACCAGTCGGTTCGCAATGCCGGAAAAGACATGGCGCGCCGCTCGATCTCGACAATTAAGGCGACTAATGTTGAAATATTAAAACGGGGGCTAACGAGCGACGAAAAGATTACTCTTTAAATAGTTTCCTCTTCATTCTTTTCTCTCGTGCACTGTTTATCTTAATTGTTGGAAAACATTGCGCTTATTAAATTCTGCATTTAATTTAGTTCTTCGTCGCACATTTATTATGTTTGACATTAATAATTTATCTTCGTGGAAATATCCGTCCGCGTTGTCTCTTCTTAATATTTCAATAATTAAAAATAACAATGTTGTTGACAGGAAGATATAAATTATACGAGACTTTTATTTTTCTTTTGTTCATCGTTCGTCATACCGACATTGTATAAAAAAGGCGTTCTAAAGTTGTGGTATACATTCAATAATTCTTGTCGTGTATTAAGGCCGGCTAGTCGTTTTGTTTATATTTTATTCTTGATGTTTTACGACCTCTTAAATTTATTGCCGCCCATAAAACCACTATGTAATTTAACGTTATACTTATTGAAGAGCTGTAGGTCAGTTAGCTTTAATAACTCCGAAGCTGACTTTTCAGTTCAAATAGGTGATTGCAAAAAACCTATGAATATATTAATTTTATCTGTGATACAAAAAGTGACAATAGATATTTTTCATGGCGTGACATTCAGTGAGTCTCTGAAAGATATGTACCGCACTATAAAGTGCTTTTTTACGGTGATGTCGGCATTCAAATATTTTTATTCATTTTATCTTATGAAAAATATTCCTCCCTTATTAGTAAAGCGTACACAATTATAATTCGATAAAATTAAACCCATAAACAATGACAGTAAAGAATAAAGTTAAATTCAAAATGAAATCCTTCTTTTATATACAATTTTTTCCAAGTTCAGGCTTGAAATAAATATAGATATTAAATTACAGTAAACACAACATTATACAAATCTATGAACAGCAATTTGATAAAATCATAAATTATATTGATACATTACAATTTCAGGAGGTAATTTATCAATTTTATCAATCATAAAATATGTTAATATATAAATGGATATTGGATTAAAGTATTAACTTAAAATGTTCAGCATTTCTTTGGCTGTATTGTTGCATTCCCATATAGAATAACGTATATTTATTATCTCTTTGTTGAGGCAAGATTATACATATGTGAGATATTATTAATAATCCCAAATTATTTACAGGATGTTATGTACGCCACTATATATATATATAGCTGAAACCAAAAAAGTATTTTTTTGTGTTGTTAAAATACAATACACACAACATTAAACAAACCCATGAACAGCAATTTGATAAAATCATAAATTACATTGATACATTACATTTTCAGGAGGTAATTTATCAATTTGCAGAAGATCATAAGTAATATGTTAATATATAATTGGATATTGGATTAAAGTATTAACTTAAAATGATCAGTATTTCTTATATTGTTGCATTTCCATAAGCAATGGCAGATATTTATTACTTCTTATATGTTGAGGCAAGATTAATTATACATATGTGAAACATTATTAGTAATCCCAAATTATTTACAGGATGTTATGTACTATATGTATATATATATATATAGCTGAAACCATAAAGTATTTTTTACGGTGCTGAGGGCACTCAAATATTTTTAAATGAAATCGTTTTTATCTTATAAAAATATTGCTTCTACCTATAGGTACTAATTTAGGATATTATTTTTAAGTTAATATAATAAAAATAGTACAAATTTACTTTATTAGTAAAGTATACACAATTACAATTCGATAAAATTGAACCCATAAACAATGACAGTAAAGAATAAAGTAAAGTTGAATTTAAAATGAAATTCTTCTTTTATATACAATTTTTTTCCAAGTTCAAGCTTGAAATAAATATAGATATTAAATCCCAATACACACATTAAACAAACCTATGAACAGCAATTTGATAAAACCATAAAATAACATTGATACATTACAATTTCAGAAGGTAATTTATCAATTTGCAGTAAATCATAAAATATGTTAATATATAATTGGATATTGGATTAAAGTATTAACTTAAAACGTTCAGTATTTCTTATATTGTTGCATTCCCATAAACAATGGCAGATATTTGTTATCTCTTATATGTTGAGGCAAGAATAATTAATTATACATATGTGAGTCATTATTAGTAATCCCAAATTATTTACAAGATGTTCGTTATTTACGTTTAGCCACCATTGTTTTAATGCTGGAAAGTTCATTTTCGGCATATATATTAGTCAAAGACCATTTTATAAAGAGACATTATTAGTACTCACAAAGTATTTACAGAATGCTCGTAATTTACATTTAATTGTGGATATCTGAGGATGTTTTAAAATCAACTAAGGTGAAACCAGATATTAAATTTGTTCAAAATAAATTAGAAAAGTTATTTTGAACAAAAGTCATGTTATAATTACTAAAAAAATTTCTAATCAATACCTTTTTTCCTTTCTTCATTTTTTTTGACACTGAAAAATTGGTTCAAAATTTTAAAAAATCCACCTTATCTCAGTTTTCCAGTTTTTCTTCAATCCCTTATGGCAAAATCCATACCCCGCCTATTTACATTTCTTGTAGGAAATTCAACGCTACAAAAAGGGTTTCGTACAATTTTTTCATAATTCTTACCGGTTAGACGTTATCGGAGGTCAAACAAAGTTTGAAGAATTTAACAAAAAAAGAAATTTTTATTAAATTCGTTAAACATTGACCCCAATATCTTCTAAACGGTAAGAGTCATGAAAATATTGTAAAATACATTTTTTGTAGAGAGTTCAATTTCCTACAATAAATATAATTATAAATTTTCTATAAGATCAAGTAATAACAAGATAGGGACTTTGCCATGTGGAACTGAAGAAAACATGTAAAACTGAGATGAGGAGGTCCTTCCTATTAAAATTAAGAGCTCTTTGAAGAGCATTTTTAAAGGTGCCCAAGAACCAATTTTACAGTGTCATAAATTAAAAAATAATAGTCGATTTTTTTGGCACACCCTTCAGATTTATTACAGATTTATTACAGATTTTTATTGTCGAACTAATTCTTGTCTTTTTAAGAAAATAATAAATTTAAACAGTCACTATTAGCGTTCAAATATTTATTAAATATTACTGAAAATATTACTTTCAACCTCAACAAATATTAATCCGAATTGTAAAGTCGACAAAATTCAAATACACAAACCAACCAAATATTCAACTCTACGAGCAATACATATTTCGACGCGGACAAAACGGATGGATGATTTATATCAATTCCAAATTGTCGTATCTTAGAAATAGGCAACGACATAATTCTATTCGAATTTCCCCCACGTTCTAATGTTCCTACAGGATGTACACCTACATGTAACCCAGTTGTATACGAAATTTTCATTACACCAAACTAAATTGTTGTTGTCACAACTAATTTACCACAGTAATTCAACCTGACTGATTCATTAACTTTAATAATCTCTCTCGTTTTCTAGTTTATGTCTCTTCTTGCTCTTTGCTGTTTAAGCGCTCTCCCGTTTATGCACCAAGAATTCCCAACGAATTGATGTAATGCAAACCAAGGAAAATTAAAGTTACTGTCAATTTTGTTTAATGATATTGAGAAAGTTATCAGACTTTTATTGCTAACTACGTCTTTTAAGTAATAAGAGGCAATTTTTTTTTCATAATTAATTTTCGACGCCATCGGTTATAATTAAAATTGTTTCGAAAATGACTTGCAAAGTTTCGCTCTCGCATTTTCCATGGAGTAATTGTGTCGTTTTGCATATAATAATAGATGGATAAAAGAGTATTTCAAAGCAACAGAACATTTCTATTGTAGGAAACAGTTCGTTTCAGTGAACGCGATTTAACAGGCTGCAAATTACCTTTAAATTATAGTCGCAACATGAAAGAGCTAATATTAAAATCATCTGAGTTGAAACTACATAAACAGTTCAAATGGAACCGTAAACGGAATCAAATTCTTATTTTTGTTGTACGGGAAATGCCAGAGGTCAATTCAACGAGATAAACGTACAGAATTTTTTTATGGTGTTGTAAAAGGAGATTTGTTCAGCCATAAAATCTCGCTATACATTTTTTATATCGTTTATTAGCACTAAAGATAAAATACTTTTCGTAAATAAACCCGGTGGATGTTTCGTTCATCAAATTATCATCAGCGTACAAATTTATGGTTGCGTGAGCAAAAATGTATTTGACAGTGTTCAAAGATATCGAATTTAAAAGTCTCGTGGTAAGGCACTGTCGAAATTTCTATGACGAATTGAATTCTTTTCCGGGGAAACGCTATGTTAAGTAAAAGGGCAAAGCAAGATACACCCATCAAACGAAATCGATTGAGGCAGAGCATTTTACACAACTAGACGCGAGCATTATTTCGCCAGACATTTTGACACTAATAAGAAACAGCTATCAATATCCTTTTCTGTTTTCATATATTTCGTACGTATTGTTGCTGTAAGCGACTTTTAAACTGCCCACTTTTCATGGAACTTATACTAACTGCAAAAAAAGCCACCCAGAATTCATTCAAATATTTTCTAAAAATTTTATATATAAGTAGATACTATCGCATGCATAAGTGGTCTGCCACTTCATTGACGTCAGGCGGGTACGGTCACATTCTGTATTACCATGCACTGCCTACTCCACATCACATCGTAAGATGAGATTCCCAAAATGTGTTGTCGATTCAGTGTGAATGGTTATTGCGAATAGAAGTCAACAAATATGAATCTAAACAAAGAAACGCGTATGGGAATAATTTTTCTTAAAGATCAAGGGAAAAAGTGAATTTTATATGTAACGAAGGAAGAGAACCTCTACATATGGTTTAATGTTTTAGGTATTTTAATTTAAAAAATTGTTATTGCAATTTAATGTTCCATATAATAAAATAAATACAATTTTGTGATTATAAAATGAACTGAGAAACACTATAGCCATTCTGCAAACCGACTTTCTGAGGCCTAATATGATTTAGATTTAAGAATTGAATCGAAACACGACGTAAATTTTGTGAATTATATGTCACATATTAATTTCAAATTATATATCAACAACAATGTTGGAGATTCGCAACCAGTTTCTTTCTTATATTAAATTTTAATAACAAAAAAGTCAAAAACACTTGTTTACTTCGCGGCTAATTTAAATAGCAGTAACTTTCCGAATTCAAAATACACACTTACATAGAAATAATTATAAAATTGAGTAATATAAATAATTTTTAAAAAATCCATTATTGATAAAAATATGTCAAAATAGTGAAAGTATAAAATAATTTTAAAAATCAGGTAATTCATATAATTTAGTCATTCTATTTATCCAATTATTTTTTCTCAAATTTCTAAATATTTGTATAATATTACGTATAGAATCTCATAAACAATTTAAATAAATAAAAAAAATACGAAATATGTGTAACTGATAGAATCTGGAAACGATAGAATGAATAAACATTATATGTTTACTCAATAAATATATTATATCTTAATCTTATAATTTTTTTATTTTCATTTACAAATTGATATTTAATTTATTTGTTTAAAATAAATATCAATAATAAAAAAATTAAATAATTGTAATTACAAAATTATATAACATGAAAACCTAATGTATACATTTTTTTAATATCTTACACTCGAGGCTATTTAAACTGTATGCAACAACATTTAAAGAATACCATTTATAGAAACAGATTACAAATGATGAATAAGTTATAAGATGCAATAAGAAATAATGTTCAAAGAAACAATACATGAAAAACAAGTGAGGATCCTTTTTGAATAAACCAAAGTGGTATTTTTGAATTCATAGATCCAAATTGTTTTTCATCGTTTTTACAACGATATGTATGTTATATTGTTAATAAGTATTGTTATTTTATTGTTTTAATTTTAATCTACATAAAGAAATTAATAGCAAAATTGTCCATAAAATAAAGTTTTAAAAAAGTAAAAGTTTTATGAATCATAACCGTTAACTATTTATTTAACAGCATAAGAGTAAATACAATTAACAATTTGCCATTATTATTAAAAAGAATATTAGATACTGATAACATTTAAGCAATTGTCGTATATCGTTAAATTTCAACTCATAGACACGAACAATTTCTAATCACTCGATCTTTTTTATTATATTTGTTCATAACATTTAAAATGTTTTAATATGCACTATTTTACGTTTCGTAAATACTTGGTTGTTATGAAAATACTTTATTTTATTTTTTGTATATTAAATATTTTTAAAATATATCACATTAGCTCAAATACTAATTTAAATCATTTTTAAAATAATTCAAAATAATATTAATTAAGATTATTTTAATATTGTTAATTATTTAATCTCTTTAAATATTGTAATACAACAATTTCAATAAAACTCAAAAAATATTCTCTGAATTACTAAAGCTAAAATTAGTTAATAATTTGGCCTATTTCAATCCTTGTAGTCCTATTTATAGTATAAAATGTTATTCTATAATTTTGATACACTTCAGACAGTGTCAAAACTTATACTAATTCAGTTTTTGAACCAAAACGATGCACGGCAACAGAATGTGACGGTCGAGGTCAAGCGCTTCGGAAAGTGACAGACCACTTATGCATCTGATAGTACCTTGAAATAAATAACTTCCCAGTTATAGAGACTGTCGATAGTAAAAACTTAGAACTTTTAGTATTAAAATTTGAAATTTCATAATGTTTGAATTAAATTTATCAACATCAATCAGGTTTTCACATCTATTGATACTCCAAGCAACAATTTTATACATGTTTATATGGTTTTTTATTATTTAAATATATTACGGGTTGTACAAGATCATGACTAAATATAAATAAATTCAATTGAAATAACAATTAATATACAATCATATTATTTATGGATAGTATTTGTATTTACTTAAATTTCAATGTACTTGATTTTTAACATTATTTAAATTGTTTGCATCATTGTCATCATTAATTTCAACAATACTTAGACTTTTTGTACTTTCAATTATTTCATTTTATTCTAAAAAAGATACAATTGGCTTATGGTATCTAAAGTAAGAAATGAAAATGTTTGATCGCGTAAAACCGGAATCGATTATCGTTTTATGTTTTGTAGTACTGAGTTTTCGATCGGTGAACATATTTAAATAAATTTTTCACTAAATTTATTCAATTTCACTTATAAGATATACACAGCACTATATGTCAACTGTATAACTACAGATATGCTGGTATAAGCATGTCGGTGACGCGAACGCACGAGATTTCACCCATCCAAAAAGTGTGTAAGGCCCACAGCACACTGCGCGTGCGCCAATCATGAGCATGTCAATGACGCGAACGCATAATATTTCCATTGCAAAAAGTGCCTAAAGAAGTTTTCACTTCTAAAAATACATTAAATTTATTATTATTTCAAACAAATAATAATAAATTTAATATATTGAGAAGAGAAGTGAAAACTTCTTTAGTCGCGTCAGGCACTTTTTGTTAGAGAAATATTATGCGTTTGCGTCATTGACATGCTCATGAGGGGCGCACGCGCAGTGTGCTGTGTGCCTTACACACTTTTTAGATGGATGAAATCTCGTGCGTTCGCGTCACCGACATACTTATACCAGTATATTGATAGCTATACAGTTGACGTATAGTGCTGAGTCTATCTTATAAGTGAAATTGACTGGATTTAGTGAAAAATTTATTTAAATATGTCCAATGGTCGAAAACTCAGTACTACAAAACATAAAACGACAATCGATGTCGCTTTTACGCGATACTTAGATAAATTTGAATCAAACATTTTCATTTCTTACTTTAGTTACCATAAGCCTATTGTATCTTTTTTAGAACAAAATGAAATAATTGAAAGTATAAAAAGTCTAAATATTGTTGAAATTAATGATGACAATGATGCAAACAATTAAAATAATGTTAAAAATCAAGTACATTGAAATTTAAGTAAATACAAATACTATCCGTAAATAATACGATTTTATATTAATTGTTATTTCAATTGAATTGTATTTATATTTTATCACGATCTTGTACAACCCGTAATATATTTTAACAATAAAAAACCATATAAACATGTATAAAATTGTTACTCGGAGTATCAATAGATGTGAAAACCTGATTGATGTAGATAAATTTAATTCAAACATTATGAAATTTCAAATTTTAAGTTTTTTTTTAAGTGAATATAATGATCATTGTGATTCATGGGCCGATCTTGCAGAAAATGAAATTTGTTGGGATTTGCAAATGATTATAATATTTGTAACAAACAAATAAATATTCCACCACTGCGTAATCTAAGCAGTTCAGATGGATAAAATATAAATATCCTTTTTTTTTTGTTTGTGTCAACATTTCTACGTTCCATCCGACATATTTAAAATTGAAATACTAACCAAATGTTTAATGAAACACAGATTTTTTGCTACCATTTGTTTTTTTTTGAACATTTCAAAACTTGCGTATCGGCTGGTTATTTGTAATTTTTAAATTCCGTACACCCACGCCTCGCGAATCTCGCGGAGTCCCGTTCGCCGATTTTAATTTGCCGCCGACCATAAATTCTGCGGCAACTTGACATCGGCGCGAGCGTGGATTTTTTCCGTGTCATCGGGTCCGACATACGTTCGCAACAAACGCCGAGGATATTCCGTAGTCGCGGGACCAGATTGTTAAGGACTGCGGAATGATAGGAAATGCATCATAACCCACCGACGATGCATATGCACAGATACCGGGCCCGGGTCTGTGAACCACCGATGCGAATTATTCGGGCGTTCGAATTGTGCGGCGCACGATACACGAATATGCATTCATCACACTGCGATCGCTTTACAATGCGATTCGTTCGTTCGATCGGCCTTTTTTTTTACTTGGACGGGGCTTAAATAATAAAACGGACGGGTATTGGATTGATGCGCCTTTTCGGGGGAAGATGAAACTTTTGTCTGACTTTGAGCTGAATGAGGTTAAATATATGTCGAGGGTGGAAAAGGGTCATTCTATTTATCCATTTACTTTGAATACATCTCGGGTCACTGAAAATTAAAATTTCGATTCTATTGTGGGGGAACTTCCCGTAAGGAACGCGGGTTAAATATATTGCGTGCAAAAGAGACACCACATATAGATGTAAATGATTTATTCGAAATTATGCTTTGCAAAATATTAACCTATTAACCTATTACAGAATAATAATTGATTAAAAAATTAAACAAAAATTTTAAAGCATAAATTGTCAAAAGCCAATAATCTCTCCTCTTCGATTAAGACACTCATGGACTCGTCTCATCGATCAAGTGAGGTTATCGATATTTTCTTGTGGCATCTCATCCCACACGAACTGATTCTGACATGTTAGTGTCGCCCCATTATATCCCACACATTTTCGATTGGGAAAAGGTCTGCATATCTGGGTGGCCAAGGCCGTAAATTCACCAGGAAGTTTAATATATTCCTGGCAATATGTGGACGAGTATTATCTTGCTGAAAAATTAGTCTGAGATCTCCTTTTATGTAGGGATGAAAATAAGCCTCCAATACGTCATCCACATATCGCTGGGACGTCATATTGCCACTAATGAAAACTGAAGGTGACTTGCTACCATAAGCAATAGCACCCCATACCATTAAACCCATTCCCAAACTTCTTTACCCACGTTGGGTACTTTTTGGTACGCGAAAATCTTATAGGTTCACGTCACCGACATGCTCGTCCTCCTTTTGTTAATAAATTCAGACAAAAGAGAAAAGTTGTTGATTTTGCTGGTAACCTCGGTTACTAGACCACAAACCCGAAAACTAGCCCTTAAGAATAAAATCCCGGAACTAGAGGGTGAGTTACAGTTGTACATTTGAGAGCATTTTGAAATCAGGTAAAATTTTACTAGTGCAGTGGCTTCGTTAAACGCCTCCAGCTAAGCCGGAAATGAGTTTGACACTAATATCTATACTGTTTTGAAAGTGGAGGGTTCATAGAGGAGAACCATCTGTTACCAACGCGCTCAACTTCGTCGAAAAGTAATGGATCTTATGTATATATATATATATACCAAGGAGGGTAAGTTTGAAGGCAAATTTCCCAAATAATCGTTCAAGATCAGTATTGAAATCAAGTGACCGGTTGTACATATTTTGGTTCCAATTACAATCGAAGGAGGGATGTTTATTAAGCAAAAGTAAAACATATTTGTTTTTTATACCGTCAACAAAAGTGTGTAAACTGAAAATTAGTATGTTTTACTTTTACTTAATAAACAATGCTCTCAAATGTACAGCTGTAACTCACCCTCTAGTTCCGGGATTTTATTCTTAAGGGCTAGTTTTCGGGTACCTCTTGAAACGTCGGCAGACACATAGTTCGTTAGTTTAGTAACCGAGGTTACCAGCCAAATCAACAACTTTTTTATTTTGTCTGAATTTATTAACAAAAGAAGGACGAACATGTCGGTGACGCGAATCCATAAGATTTTGCCCTACAACTTACAAACACTCTTTGAAGTGATACCTACTTCATTGTGACTTGTTTGACAACATTATAACAGATATGAAAAATCTCAGGGAATAAAAATCCAATTTTATGTCCTTACTTTCACTGTAAGCAGTATAATAATTTAAAAAGTAATTTCGTTTAATCACAAAATAACCAACTGAATTTCATTAGTATCAAATAATTCACAATACTTAGTTAGAAATCGCTATCATCGTTCGGAAGAATTTTAAACAGCAACGAAGGGTCGCAATCAGGTTAACTGTTACCCCGCCGTTTGTGCGAAACAACAAACTTCCACGGGACAAATGCACGTCATTCTTCGTTCGTGGCGTGACTGAACTTGACAGAGAGTGGGCCACGAAACGAGCTACACGGTGTCGCAAAAAGCCCCGAACCGTGCATAAAAGTCGTTCTGTCAAATTTAACTGCCGGAGATGCCGGAGGAAAAGTTTAATTAATGGCGTGGGCCCGTCCCCTACACCAACTTTTTCAGGTACGGCTATTTATATTTTCTTTTCATGCCCAAAAAATTCGTTTAATTCCTTCTTTAGGACGCTTTTTTTTATATAAATTGGGGTACAATCAAGGGAATTATTGTAAACGCAGAATTTCACAGCCGAAATGATGTTTTGAAGTTATTTAAAATCTGCTTATTTGTCTTAAATATTTTAGCAAACTGCCAAATATAAAATCTAAATTAAATGTAAAGTGTTGCTTGATTATTTATGCTGAAATGCTGATGCTCTTGATATAGATACAAAGTAATATTATTAAATGTAATTTTTTATTATAAAATAATATTGAAATTACTAAAAGGTAAGAAATTAAAGTAAAGTAGAAATATGTGTAAATTAAATTAATCTCTACATAGCGTCAGGAAATTAAATAGTTTTCTTATTCTATTTTCTAGTTTCTTATTCACTATCTTGTATTTTATTCTTTATTTTTTGTAACTATCAAACAAATCGTTTATGAATTTCATCTCAATCGTTTTATATTGAGATTAAGTTCTACACATTGCGCTGGTCAAGACATTCATTAGACGAATTCCTCTAACATCGAATATGTTTAGATATTAATTTAGATGTGTTTCGAATCCATCTTAAACTCATTATTCTCAGCAAAAGGATCCATATTACATTCAAGAATGTCGCGCCAGACAAAACGATTCATTATTCACTCTACCTTTATTAACCAGCCCATGCTAAACTTTGAACACAACCCTAAACCACAACGTCTCCTCAATTCTTCACAGTGGATTATTAATAGATTTTCTCGGTTTTAAATAACTTAAAACGACTTCTATCATTTTTTTAGAAAGAGGGGCTTCTTTTCTTATTTCTTTCCATAGTAGTAGTAGTTTTTATTATTATAACAATGGGGTTGTCACTTTTGATCTTTTTTATCACTCTTAGTAACCCCATCTAAGATAACTCATTAATTAAAATATACATTTGTTTAACTAGTATTTTTTTCTTCGATTTCTTTATTCATCACTAATTAAAAAACCCGTAGAAACTATGTATAGTTTATCGTAAGTGATATTAAATTGAGAAGCAGTCTCTTAATATAATTCATTTTCAAATTTGTTGCTCTATTTACAAAATAAAAATGTAATTCCGAAGTTTTTTGGTGTGATCATAGCTTGCAACGAAACCAAGTAATATTGCGTTCGACGCAGAACCGTACAACATGTTATTATAACTAAACGATTGTATAAATTTTCCCGGTGCCAAGTTTCCGTCCAGAAATTACTTAATATAAACAGAACAGCCCCGGATTTTTATGATCCACGGCACGTTTACGTGTGGAAACTGGAAAGCACAGTGGAAACCACATAACAGAACATTGTCCCGTTTCAATTTAGACCCCATACAGTACGCGGAGCCTCTCCATTTCGTCGCCGTTTCCGTCATTTCGCACGTTTAGATTAATTTGGCCGATAAGATTCAAAAATTTTCCGGTTCCCGGATAAAAGGGACCGGGCGGAGATTCTTTTTTACCTTCGAACCGGCCCCCCCAGCCCCTCCGCCGTCGTTCCGGCACTCCTATTTACCTTAACATATGCTTTTAGTTGAAATATGTAAATTTTGTAATAAAGGCGTCGGGGAAAATGAAAAGGAGACTTGTAAACCAAAGGGAAATTTCTTGGTGCTTCTGTTGCCGCCCGAATACATGTAAATGTATACTGTACAGCTGGGACGAAGGCCTCCTATATTGTTTTATTAATTTTACAATGAATATATTATGACGCCATATATTACTGAAATTCGTAACTACATAAAAATAATAATTAAATTGTTATTAAAAAACTGTGTATAAAATATCGGAAGCAATTTAACAAAATTGGCAACGGAGTGTGCCACTTACACGGATGAACAATTTATGTTGGTGCATGTGTCTAAGATACAACAAGTAGTTCAAATTTATAGATAAGAATTATTCAGGGCCGTAGCATAAGATTAAATTTGATATTTTGCCAATGTAATATACAAAAGATTTGTAGCTGACATGATAAATGAAATAGATATATTAGGACAAAAGGACATATTTTACTAAACGAATTACGTTCCCATACTATAAATATCTGCATTGAAAAGGTTCATCACAGTAACATCTTGGAGCATTCATTGTTCTCTTGACAGATCTTCGTACTTTGTACGTAAAATTTGCCGGAGTAAATGCTGTCACTAAAATACAATATAAGTTTTATAATAAAACTGTCCAGATCTTATATATATTAGAAAAATTTAAATAACTAAATTAAAAATATTTGGTTAGTTCTTATTAAAAAGGAATAAAATGGAAAGTTTTAAATTCCGCACTTTTATTTACAATATTAAATGTGTAAACTGGTCAGAGAAGATTTTGACTTAAATAAGCTAAAGTTTTATAAGTTTATTCAAAATATGGCATTCAGGACAGACAAAAAGGTACATGACACAGGAAAATGAAAGTTTAATCATATATATATTAATAGCTAACCGACTTGGTGACTTGGTGCTGTAGGAATGCTTCAGGCTGGCTCAAGACAAGTTGATGTAGCCTCTACATTTAATGTTGACTAATTCGTAGTGTGCAGACTCTATCAACGGTTTGTAGAAGTGCGAGATCGGTCTAGAGAAGGTCTAACAAGACAATTATTCAGAGAAGCACGAGCAGAACCAATAAGAAACTACACACTTCTCAGACAGGATCTGATTTTGGCTAGAAGATCATTAATTGCTCACCAACTCTGTGCTTAACTTTTTGCGATAAGTTTATTAAAAAAAAAAAAGTTGGCTCTTTTTTATTGGGTCAAAGAGGGGAAAATCTACAAGACGCCTTCTGGTGGAAGTCGAAGGCAGTGTCGGACTAACCGACTAAAAACCCCTCTCCGGGCCAAAGAGTATAACCATATAGGTTTAGGAAAATAGGGAGAAGGAAAAAATTAAAGAGGATTGCAGCTAACCGCCACATACTAAAGAAAAGATGCCCCAAAGAGACGCAGAGGTCTAGACAGCCAAGAGACAAGGTCTCTTGCATCTGTCAGATTCACATGGTTGGATGTCATGCAAGCATGCAATCTCCGGATTTGAGTGTTGAAAGATAGATCTCCGGAGATTGAGAGCATGTTTGCGCCGCAGCTCCAAAAGAGAGGAAATGTTGTATTCGAAACAGACTTGTCTGTTACGAATATAGTATGGGACACCAAGGGCCGACCTCACTAGCCTCATGTAGGTCCTAATGAGCCAAGGGGCGGCGGTGCCCCATATAGGAAAAGCATAGGTGAAGAGAGTGGACTGTCGCGTTAAAAACACGCAGCTTAACTGAAGAGGAAAGACGTTTAGAAAGGAAGAAAGATTTCAAAGCAACAAAGGCTGCTAGAGCTTTCCCCTTTACCAAAGCGACCTGGCGAGAGAAACTGAGTTTCTTGTCAAGTATGACACCCAGGTACTTGGCGCTGGGACTCCACTCAACTTGGTGATCATTGATATGGAATTTAGGTGGCAACCTTCGTCGATTTGAGAAGAAGATAGCTTCGGATTTAGAAGGATTGATCTCCAATCTCCATCGAGAGTACCAACAGAGCAGTTTAGGCAGGAAGTTCCTAATATGAATCCCCGCATAAACTATACATCTGTGGGAGCTAATTAAGGCAACGTCATCGGCATACATTGCCATAGTAACTCTAGGACAAGATGGTATGTCGCTACAATAGAGATTGAAGAGAATAGGAGATAGTTTGGAGCCTTGCGGGACACCAGCGGTAATAGTTCTCGAAGAAGAGAACTCGCTTCCAAACCTGGAACGAAAGTTTAACGAAGCCAGTTTGTGTATTAGACCAGCGTGCCAGACCCTGTCAAACGCCTACTTGACATCAAGGAGCAACATGGTACCATGCTGCCCCTTGTTACGCCTTCCAGCCATGTCCTCGGTGACTCGCAAAAGCTGATGACCGGTACCATGGCCTCGACGAAATCCAAACTGAGCCTTCGGCAGGAAAAAAAGTTGGCAGTTATAAAGACTGCCGATAGAAGAGAAAACTTAGAACTTTTAGTATTAATTTAATTAAATTTCATAATGTTTGAATTAAATTTATCAACATTAATCTGGTTTTCACATCTATTGACACTCCAAGCAACAATTTTATTAATGTTTATATGGTTTTTAATTATTATTATATTACGGGCTGTACAATATCATGATAAAATATAAATACAATTCAATTGAAATAACAGTTAATATACAATCATATTATTTATGGATATTATTTGTATTTACTAAAATTTCAATGTACTTGATTTTTAACATTATTTTAATTGTTTGCATCATTGTCATCATTAATTTCAACAATACTTAGACTTTTTGTACTTTCAATTATTTCATTTTGTTGTAAAAAAAGATACAATAGGCTTATGGTAACTAAAGTAAGAAATGAAAATGTTTGATTCAAATTTATCTAAGAATCGCATAAAAGCGGCATCGATTGTCGTTTTATGTTTTGTAGTACTGAGTTTTTGATCATTGGACATATTTAAATAAATTTTTCACTAAATCCATTCAATTTCACTTATAAGATATACACAGCTATACGTCAACTGTACAGCTACAGATATACTGGTATAAGCATGTCGGTGACGCGAACGCACGAGATTTCACTCATCCAAAAAGTGTATAAGGCATAATATTTCCCTACCAAAAAGTGCCCAACGCGGCTAAAGAAGTTTTCACTTCTAAAAATACATTAAATCTATTATTATTTGTTAGGAAAGGCTAATTTTTAGTTTACACACTTTTGTTGATGGTATAAAAAACAATTATGTTTTACTTTTGCTTAATAAACATCCCTCCTTCGATTGTAATTGGAACCAAAATATGTACAACCGGTCACTTGATTTCAGTCTTGAATGATTATTTGGGAAATTTACCTTCTAAACTTACCCCCACGATATTTGGTACATATATATGTATATACCATAATATCAAATCCATTACTTTTCGACGAAATTGAACGCGTTGGTAACAGATGGTAAGAGAATTGGGCGTTGATTTTTTCCTTGAAAGTACATCAGAAATAAAGATGATCCTGAAAATTTCGAATATTTCTATATAGATATTCCTTTCAGAAAGGCATTCTCCTCTATGAACTCTTTCAAAACAGTAATAGATATTAGCGTCAAACTCATTTCCGACTTAGCTGGAGGCCTTTAACGAAACCGGTGTATTAATAAAATTTTACCTGATTTCAAATGCTCAAAGGTACAGCTGTAACTCACCCTCTAGTTCCGGGATTTTATTCTTAAGGTCTAGTTTTTAGGTACCTCTTGAAACGCCGACAGACACATAGATTGTTGATCTAGTAACCCAGGTTACCAGCCAAATCAACAACTTTTTTCTTTTGTCTGAATTTATTAACATTAAAGAAGGACGAGCATGTCGGTGACGCGAACCCATAAGATTTTCCCCTACCAAACTATGAAGCTGTGAGTTGAGCCCACCAAACCTCATTCACTGTAAGAATTAGCCATACATGTTTAGTTAAATTTCTTAATGAATGTTGTATTGTAGTAGTTGTTGTTCAAAAAAATTAACTTAACTATGCATTTTGCTGTAGTAAAATAATGCAGACCATAATACATGAATATTTATTTTTTAATATTGCTGAATTTCATATAAATGCGTTCTGTACCCTGCCGATGACAATTATTAAATTGTATAAAAGCAATAGGTAATAACTCTGGTCATATAAATTCAACTAATTTCCCCAATATGCCCCATTGACGCAATAGTCGTTATTGTTGCGAAAATTGTTCAGTAACAATGTTCCATTTTATTTATTATTATGTGCATGTATGTATCTATGTACAATGGCTGCAATATTTCGTTGTGACAAGAATATTTTAATATGTAAATCGCATATGCAGTTTTATGCGAACGCCACGGCGATGATATTCCGCATTTCATTTAGTGCCACAAAACTTTAATATAAAATATATTTTGCATATTGTGTGAATAAAAGGAATTTCGCGTCTCCCGCCACGATCGTTGCACGCTTTCGCTGCATTTTCATACCGCCATACGACTTTGTACTCAAATTCTTAAGTCACAGACGAAAAATTACATTGTTAGACGTTTATTTCCCCCAAATGTTCACTAAACAGTCTGACGGCGTGCTTTAATAAATCAATAAATTCAGTAGTAAAATCGTTTCAATGAAACTAATTTTATTAATTGTCGTAATTAATTAAAAAACTCAAATTCCTGATTAATTATTTACGTCCGCCGAAAGAATGTTAAAGGCATCAAATTGAAATAATATTATGGGACATTTATTTAGGTGCGGCATGTGACGGTGCAGAATTTTTATGGAACCATACGCGGGGCCGTTTCAAATTTCAATTTTTACGGTATGTTTACGTACGTATAATTCGCAAAATAAAATATGTGCCCGTGTGTGCCGGTGTGTTCTGCGTGCCGAACTCGCTTCAGACCGAATCACCTTTTTATGTGTGCCACATAAAATTCTCGGTCGGCATGTTGCCGTCCTTGTTACAACCAATTTCTATTCCTATTACGATAAATAATTCAAATGTAATCCAGTAACACATTTTTACTGTCCTTTTAGCTTGCATTAATTTCGTCCCGGAAAGCCACATATAATTCCACCGGACGTCGGTCACAGTTACGACTAGTAAAACAAAATTTAACACATGAGTTGGTACAATATAATTTATTTTAAAGCGTAATATTATTTGATACTACATAAATATAGTTATTCAAATATTTATACTGTTGATTATTAAAATTAAGAAGGGTTTTGAATTATAATTTTAATATAAATAATAATATTATAGTCATCATATTAAAAAATGTGCTGGTTAATTATAATAACTAACAACTAATATTAAAGAAGTACAGTTAAATTAATTATTAATAATATAAATTTTAATATTATTTATTACATTTTTTAATTTAATCTAAAAATTACAGAATTTAATTAAATTTACACCCCCACCACCTATTTAAAGAATAATTGTATTTGAAAATTAAAATAATTATTAAAAGTAAGAAGATAAGATATTATCAATATAAGTTATAACATTATTTAACACTTTTTTTTAATTTAATGTAAAAAAAATAACTATTTAATATGCGCCATTTGTTTAAAACAAAATGGTGGTATGAATAATAAATAAAGAATAACAACATATGTTGTAATATTATTTAATAATTTTTTAATTTAATCTAGAAACTAAAGACATCATTTAAACATGCTCCCCCGCCATTTATTTTAATAATAATGGTTATTACAAAAACTGTTAGTACTGAAAAGAACTTCAAACTATTAAAATAACAATGTAGATAATCAAGTATTAACAATATAAGTTACAATATTATTAAACACTTTTTAATGTAAGAGTTGGAAAGGGATTCCAATAAATTAAATTGCGCATTCGCCATTTCTTAAAATAATAAATATATAAATAATTATAATAACCTTATTTATTTAATTATATAATATTAAAAAAGAATATTAAAAATACGGATAAATATTATATATTTATATTATGAATATAATATTTATTAATATAATAATAATATAATATAAATAATATAATACAATAAATATAAATACATAATATAAATATTATTAACAGTATATTTATTACTTTATTAATCTAAAAAATATGAACATAAATTAAGCATGCACTTTACCATTTATTTAAATAATAATGGCTTTATTACCATTAAAATAATTATTAAAACTGAGAAGGAATTCAGACTTAAAATAACAATGTAGATAATGAAATATTAACAATATGTAGTAAATTATAAGATAATTTATGCATTTTAAATGTAAAAATTATGGTTTATAATAATTTAAACTGCGCATTATTTAAAACTTTTATAATTTAATCAAAAACTTATGGAAAGTGTTCCAATAAATTAAATTGGCCATACGCCATTTATTAAAATGATGGTCATACATATTTAAATAATTATAATAACTTTATTTATAATATTATAATAACTAAGAAAGAATATTAAAATAGAATATGGCTAAATGAAGTATTAACAGTATAACTTACGATATTTATTAGTTTTATAATTTAATCTAAAAATTATTGTAATCAATTAAACATGATTTTATGACCATTAAAATAATTATTAAAACTAAGAAGGAATTCAAATTATTAAAATAACATTATACGTAATCAAATATTAACAATATAAGTTAAAACATTATGTCACACATTTTTATTTTAATGTATAAATTATAGTTTATAATCATTAAATCTGCGCATTTGCACTTTATTTAGAAAACTGATCGTATGAATAATAATTAAAAACAGTTAAATTAAAGAATAATAATATAAGTTATAATATTATTTATTACTTTTGTAATTTAATCTAAAAATGAAGAATAAAAAAAAGAAAGTTTTCCCAATAAATTAAATTGCCCATTCGCCATTTATTAAAATGATGGTCATACATATTTAAATAATTATAATAACTTTATTTATAATATTATAATAACTAAGAAATAATATTAAAATAGCAATATGGCTAAATGAAATATTAACAGTATAACTTATGATATTTATTAGTTTTGTAATTTAATCTAAAAATTATTGAAATCAATAAAACATGCTCCCCTCCATTTATTTAAATAAAAATGATTTTATGACCACTAAAAAAATATATTAAAACTAAGAAGGAATTCAAACTATTAAAATAATATTATACGTAATCAAATTTTAACAATATAAGTTATAACATTATGTCACACATTTTTATTTTAATGTATAAATTATAGTTTATAATCATTTAATCTGCGCATTTGCCCTTCATTTAGAAAACTGATCGTATAAATAATAATTAAAAAAAGATAAATCAAAGAATAACAATATGAGTTATAATATTATTTAATACTTTTATAATTTAATCTAAAAATTATAGAGTGTTCCCAATATATAAAGTTTGCATTCGCCATTTAATAAATGATAATAACTATAATTGTAATAACTAAGAAAGAATATTAAAATAACAATACGGTTAAATAAATTATTAACAGTATAATTTATGATATTTATTATTTCTGTAATTTAATGTAATAATTATATTAAATATACACTCCGCCATTTAAGTTATAACATTATATAATACTTTTTTAATTAAATATAAAAATTATAGTTTGCAATTAAATAAATTCCATTCTAATTTACCTCCATTTTGCAATTACATCAAACATTAAATAAAATAAATTCCATTCCAAGTACCTCATATTCTAATAGGATTAGTTTGGAAGATTTATTTATTGATATTATTTATATAACTAAGGCACAGTTTATATTTACTTTTCAGTAGATATATAATGATTGTTGTTACTAATTAGATTTATTTGAATTAAACATTTTTCCTGCCAAATAAAATATGGAATTTTTAATTACAATCAATATATCTCTTGTCTGGAACAGAGACCGTGCAGAAATTGGGCGTACAAAAACGGGAATTAAAGGAAGTGGCGAAACAAGTGCAAGAAGCGCCCAATTAATATCAAACATGTTGACGTCTCCTTGTTTGATTACATTCCATTTTATTTTCTGGCTGCCTCTTAACAAATTGCAAAAGCGAATAACGAAATTGTTGTCTCGTTCGCCCGCCTTTTTTTATGGAAATAAAAGAATGTTTCATTAAGTTCGCGTATCAATGTAAAACTGTCAGCGATCGTCTGCGAGTCGGTTGTCTCGCAATTTCAGACGAAGATTTCCTTTTCGTCCGTCCTTCCCCCAAGAGATATGTTTGCCGTTTTTATTTTCACGTAACATCGACATTTAAATAGGTATGATACCGTGCATATTTAAATTAAATGTCTTTTCACTTTGATAAAGTACTTTTTAGTTTGAGAACTTGCAGGAAATAAGTTTTATGTCAGCTTTATGTTCGGTGCATTAAAACTCACTATATTATGGAGATTTTATAGCCACTAAACAAAGAATAATAAACATATATAGTTCATCTTATTTATTTTAGAATAATGAAAGGCGGAAAATTGAAATAATTTAAAACCGGCAGTATCATGAATGGCGTCCAGAAATAAATCAAGAGGATTTAACAACGTACCCACCGTGAGCTAATAAAATGATAAATTTAACCAAATATTTGCAAACCTTTACACTCACCATATAACATTAGCGCGAGATTAACAAAAATATGATTTATATCGCCGGCGAAAAACTCTTAAATTTGCACAGATAAACTGGTTGCTAATAAATCACTTCCGCCTTCTATAAAACCCATTTTGAATTAATTAATACCTGGAACAACAGTTGCAATTAAAATTCTAATTCAACTAAAATATTTTTTCGCATTAAATCGCCCCGAAGTGGAAGAGGAAGGACGGGGCTTTTTTATAAAACTCTACAAATCATTTTGTCACTCCGAATACAAAACTGCTTTTTTATTTCTTATCATCGCTCAGCTGTATATTTTCGGTACTTAACCGGGTTTTTTGCTTTCCTTATTTACTCATTTTTAAAATAAAATGTCTCCGGAATGTATAATGGGCCAGTCTTTCTTTGCCGCGCCGGGGATCCATTCTTGTTCATTTTTTTTTTTTTTTTTTTGTTGGAAATGAAATAAATTTAAATATTTTATTCATAGCAGATATAAACCACGATATTTTGAACGGAATTACTGAATTTTTACCGTCACTAGCCGTATTGGTTGGGAATAGAGATTGTGAATGTTTTGTTGAGAACATTCTTGACTTCCAATGTACCATACTATTCGGAACAACTTTGTTTTTTCATCATCAGTTTTCTAATAACCGTTACAAAATATTATAATAAATATTATTTTTTAATATGTTAATAATAAAAATTTATTTTATAAACTGACCTGTTTAAACAAATATAATTATAAAGTTAGAAATTTACTCATTGAAAACAGGTATATTACTAAAGTACTTTTTTGAAAAATATATATTCTAATAACTATATATAATTTGGACCATTTAAAACTCCCTTAAAATTTTATTAATAATTTTAATTTAGTGACTAATTTCATTTGACAAAACAGATTTTAGTATGTAATTCATTTGAATAATTTAATTTGATTAAAAGTAATTTATTTTATCCACTGTTAGATCCATTTTTATCAGTAAAGTAACTTTTAAAATACTATAAAAAATATGATTTTGGTGTTTAATAAATGTTTAAACATCGTGAATGCGCAAACAAATTGTATAATTACAACTACAATCAAAAGGCAATTAATTTTATGTTTTCAAATATTTTATCCTAATTCATTTGAATATTTTAATTAAGTTTTTTGTTTCGCATCCACCATTTTTACAACTGTTGTTAAAAATGGCGAATGCGCCACCAATCCAATATTAATTACTATTACACAAATTATAAGAATATGTTGATTATATTAAAAGTAATTTATCTTGTCCGTTGTTAAATCCATTTTTAACAGGTACTATTTAAATTTTTTTAATTAATCAGTAAAGTAACCTTTAAAACACTATAAAAAATATGATTTTGATGTTTAATAAATGTTTAAACATCGTGAATGCGCAAACAAATTGTGTAATTACAACTACAACCAAAAGGCAATTAATTTTATATTTTCAAATATCTTATTCTAATTCATTTGAATATTTTAATTAAGTTTTTTGTTTCGCATCTACCATTTTTACAACTGTTGTTTAAAATGGTGAATGCGCCACCAATCCAATAATAATTACTATTACACAAATTATAAGAATATGTTGATTATATTAAAAGTAATTTATCTTGTCCGTTGTTAAATCTATTTTTAACAGGTACTATTTAAATTTTTTTAATTAATCAGTAAAGTAACTTTTAAAATACTATAAAAAATATGATTTTGGTGTTTAATAAATGTTTAAACATCGTGAATGCGCAAACAAATTGTATAATTACAACTACAACCAAAAGGCAATTAATTTTATATTTTCAAATATCTTATTCTAATTCATTTGAATATTTTAATTAAGTTTTTTGTTTCGCATCTACCATTTTTACAACTGTTGTTTAAAATGGTGAATGCGCCACCAATCCAATAATAATTACTATTACACAAATTATAAGAATATGTTGATTATATTAAAAGTAATTTATCTTGTCCGTTGTTAAATCCATTTTTAACAGGTACTATTTAAATTTTTTTAATTAATCAGTAAAGTAACTTTTAAAATACTATAAAAAATATGATTTTGGTGTTTAATAAATGTTTAAACATCGTGAATGCGCAAACAAATTGTATAATTACAACTACATCCAAAAGGTAACTCTTATGTTTATTTTATGTTTTCAAATATCTTATCCTAATTCATTTGAATATTTTAATTAAGTTTTTTGTTTCGCATCCACCATTTTTACAACTGATGTTTAAAAATGGCGAATGCGCAACCAATCCATTATCATTATTATCATTATTATTATTATTATTATTATTATTATTAATATTATTATTATTATTTTGACTGATCTACACAATTTTTCTCATTTATTGGACTTGTAATAAGTCCAGTGATGACTTCCAATATTAAATTAATTTAGCAGGCAAATAAAATAAAAAAGGTTTGGAGATTCCATTTTGAATGGTTTAAATGTATTTAGTGTCTGAACAAAATGCTAATAACAATTTTTAAAACCATTATTCTTTTATATTATCTTTTATAGACATAATTTTTCAAATTTCATATGCTGTAACCACTTTAAAAATTTAAAATCTTATTCTAATATATTCTTAGAAATATCTGAAATTGTAAACAGTATAATATTGTTTATCCCAAAATGTGATAAAATGATGACTTCCAATATTAAATTAATTTAGCAGGCAAATAATAAAATAAAAAAGGTTTGGAGGTTCCATTTTAAATGGTTTAAATGTATTTAGAGTGTTGTTCTTTTGAACAAAATGTTAATAACAATTTTTAAAACCATTAATTTTTATACCCATAATTTTTCAAATTTCATATTCTGTAACCATTTTAAAAATTTAAAATCTTACTCTAATATATTCTTAGAAATATCTGAGAAAATTGTAAACAGAATACCATTTACTCAATTATTATAAGGGGTGTTCACAGTATGAGATATCGAAACAATTTTTGGAACTAAATTTGCAGTCAAAATAATACATGTAAGATCTGCGACTGTTATGTTTCAATTTTAGCTCATAAATTCCGGGCAAACTTTAAACTGTTATAGCTATGGATTTTTGCGAAATCTCCCTTTCGTTATGAATTATGTTAAGCAGATGCATTATATTAAAAATTAATCAAGATTTATCTCTTTTATGGCCGGTGCATGACTGTTCAGAAACAATATCAGTCTGGTGGAGTGTGTAAAATTTATTGTAGGCCAAGAATAAGACAAGCGCAGCAAACTCCCGACCCACATTTTTAAAAGTGTACAAGGATCTGCACTCTGCGAGAATATTCATCAATGATAAGCACCAGCCACTTCCTTTTCTTGATATACTTTACAGCATGCTATACATCTACTATTTACAATCATAAACATTAATCACAACACGGTGATTTATTACTGTTTTATAGAACACGTACCGTGTTCTTTTTATACAATGTCCTCTTTTTAAATACATACTTGTCCGGAATATTTGCGCCGGCTAAATAATTTATACGACCCATCCAGTTTATTTCCAAGATTAAGACATTGATCCAACGGGAGGTTCAAAGCACAGAGCCAATAACTTTGGCCCCATCTTAATTATTAAGACGCCGAATAAAGGTATAAAAAGGCAAGACGGTTGTGCGTATTGTAGCCGCGGCGTTATGTCCTCGGCCTCGGCAAATCCCTTTAAGGCACCTCCCAGTGGATGAGATATATTTCAGCGGGCTCAAATATGCCATCCCCTCTTAGTCGGGATGCCGACTCGTTGGGACCACCGCCGCCAAGGTAAATATTCCCACTGCACATAAGACACACGTTTTTATAAATTGTCTCTACGTGTTTTTCCTTGTGGATATTTTAGAAAAATGCGGGATTTATAACCGAAGTGCGTCTCGGAGGTATACGCCCGTTACGGGAATGGAAGTGGGACATGTACGCGGCAATACAAAGTAACATAAAGTTTGTCGGTGCCTGCGTTTCGTCTCTAACGCCCACCTATTTTACACCTTGTTACACAGACGCAATATTTTTCCATAGCCTTTATGTCCTACCGGTATCCGACATAGCGGAACTGTTCGTGTGCCCAGAAAGCTCACACACATTCCAAAATATATATATATATATATATATATATATATATATACAACAATAAATATATAACTGTAACATGTATATATATATATATATATATATATATATATATATATATATAATACGTACACACACACTAGTGCGTTTCACATGAACCCTTCGACATATATATTTTGTTCTTCACTATCTTCCATAAGTTTTATGGATGGGTTGGGATTTAGATCGGGAGATTGAGATTAATCTAGAAAATTGAAAAACACCCGTTACAATCGATTTATTTAGACTCAATCATCGAGCGATATTGATTTTTCACTCATCAGATTGAAAGGGCATAATATAAGCAGTATAATTATATTTCGTTTGTGAGTTATTATATATTTGGACTCTAAAATTATTTATATTTCGAATAATATTGTATTTTTTGGCTACACCATATCCTAGACCTAAACCAAATGGTTTTTGTTTTAGTAATTGAAGTGAAAACTTCTTTAGCCGCGTTGAGCACTTTTTGGTAGAGGAAAATCTTATGGGTTCGCGTCACCGACATGCTCATCCTTCTTTTGTTAATAAATTCAGACAAAAGAAAAATGTTGTTGATTTGGCTGGTTACCTCGGTTACTAGACCAACAAACTATGTATTTGCCGGCGTTTCAAGAGGTACCCAAAAACTAGACCTTAAGGATAAAATCTCGGAACTAGAGGGTGGGTTACAACTGTACATTTGAGAGCATTTTGAAATCAGGTAAAATTTTGCTAATGCAGTGGTTTCGTTAAAGGCCTCCAGCTAAGTCGGAAATGAGTTTAACGCTAATATCTATTACTGTTTTGAATGTGGAGGGTTCATAGAGGAGAATGCCGTCTGAAAGGAATCTCTAGATAGAAATATTCGAAATTTTCAGGATCATCTATATTTCTGATGTACTTTCGAAGAAAAAATCAATGCCCAATTCTCTCACCATCTGTTGCCAAAGCGCCCAATTTCGTCGAAAAGTAATGGATCTGATATATGGTATATATACCAAATATCGTGGGGGTAAGTTTAGAAGGTAAATTTCCCAAATAATCGTTCCTGATCAGTATTGAAATCAAATGACCGGTTGGACATATTTTGGTGCCAATTACAATAGAAGGAGGGATGTTTATTAAGCAAAAGTAAAACATACTTGTTTTTTATTACATCAGCAAAAGTGTGTAAAATGAAAATTAGCCTTTCCTAACAAATAATAATATATTTAATGTATTTTTAGGAGTGAAAACTTCTTTAGCCGCGTTGGGCACTTTTTGGTAGGGAAATATTATGTGTTCGCGTCATTGACATGCTCATGACAGGCGCACGCGCAGTGTTCTGTGCGTCTTAGACAATTTTTGGATGGGTGAAATCTCGTGCGTTCTCGTCACCGACATACTTATGGCAGTATATATATTGCTATACAGTTGACGTATAGTGCTGTGTATATCTTATAAGTGACATTGAATGGATTTGGTCATTTGCCGCTTTTATGTGATACTTAGATAAATTTGAATCAAACATTTTCATTTCTTACTTCGGTTAGCATAAACCTATTGTACCTTTTTTATAACAAAATGAAATAATTGAAAGTACAGAAAGTCTAAGTATTGTTGAAATTAATGATGACAATGATGCAAACAATTAAAATAATGTTAAAAATCAAATACATTGAAATTTAAGTAAATACAAATAATATCCATAAATCATATGATTGTATATTAATTATTGTATTAATATTTTGTCATGATCTTGTACAGCCCGTAATATACTTAAATAATAAAAAATCATATAAACATGAATAAAATTGTTGCTAGGAGTGTCAATAGATGTGAAAACCAGATTGATGTTGATAAATTAAATTTTCAATTCTATCGGCAGTCTCTATAACTGCCAACTTAAAATTTTTATTTATATTTAAAGAAATATATAACCACTTCCATAAATCAATTATTTCCTAGATAAAATAAACTTTTTCGTAATTATGTAGTTATATTAACAATAATTTTAACTATCTAGAATTCAACAGATTTTAGACAGATTTTACTACTAGTTTTATTGTTATGTGTCCTTAAAAAGTTATTTACTTCATAAATTAATACATATAATTTTATTTATAATCAAAAGATACATAATTTAGGTGTAGTTCAAAAGTTAAGAGCCAAACTTCACAACGACACAAACTCCGCCGAAATAATTAATATTAAATGTGTAAAGTGCCATTACACTATATAGTGTTTTAAACTAAAAACCTGTTTAAAACTTAATTCACGTTCGGTTTTATGCCACTGCACCATATTAAAAAGTTTTAATTTCTAAACTTTCTAATAGCTGTACGTTTACAAAAAATTTATTGCCTGTTCCACAAGTCTGCAAGGGCCTTATAAAAATTTTCGACGGTGCAATCGCTTTCTGTTGTATCAGTGGTTTCATTAAAAGTCAATTAGTTTTTTGCCGAATTGAAAAAGTTCCATATTATTTCGAATGAATTTCGCAAGGAATGATGGAAAACTTTTTAATGCGAATTTTGAAGGGGCTTTATATTGACGATTGGTTTCAGCATATAGGTTAAATAAAAAATAAATTGTTCGCCTTCCTTTTTCCAAAACTCCAATGTTATTCTACCTTTGTTGTTGATATGTTTATGACATTAACACCGTAAATGTGCCACATCGTAATAAACTAAAGTGATAAAATTTCAACTCAGAAATTAATCTCATGGAACATATTAATGATAAGAACAAGTCCAACAATTCGTGAAGTGTTTCGGTGGTAGCTGAATTTCCTCATACCATGTACACATAATATATTCTAAGGATATAAGTAACGGCTTTAATGTAAATAAGTTAAGCAAAGTTGTAGAGGCAAGTTCTTGCGGAAAATTAGGTTGATGTCATGGGATAAACTGCTTAATAAATACCTAATTGTATATTGAATTTCAGAATATTAATAATTAATTTTATTTTGATAAAAGATCATTAAGATTTTAGCTGAATTAAAAGTACTTTGCATCTATTATAAAACGACAGAAGTAAATTTCAGCTTTTAAAAACATAAAAATACATCCATTTCCTTTTTTAAATGACCCGTACCAGTTAAATAATAGCATTTTTATGATAACCAATACATTATACAAAACTGCGTTTTGTGTTCCACCCTGATGGATTTTATGTTTTGCATTAACAATAATAAAAATTTATGCTGTCGCATTTTTAAAATGAACATAAAATCGTCTGATTTACTGATCAGCTACTAACTGTTAAATATGGTCCGTTTCCAAACTAGTGTTGTGCATTTGATTAACGATCTTCCCTCGATTATTCGATGATTTTTAAATGTTAGCTCCATATATCAAAAAAAAAAAAAATACTCCGATTAATATTCGTTTATTCATCACGTCTTTGTGTTGTTGGTGGGAGATTACCTCAAGATAACAATATTGGGTCTGCGCCTTATTATTTTCCTTTTGTGTCAAAGAACAAGCAAAAATGGAAATAAGAAGGTAACAACTAGAACAGATAAGAACCGTAAACACAAGTGCTTGGAGCAACGAACATAATCTCAACAAAACTGCTGTTTCCCTGAAAAAAAAAAAGTACGAAAACGTCCAGACAATGAAGGCAGGTAACTGAGGCTGTGTAATGAGGTGAATTTGCTGTAGTGAAAAGGCCCGGAATGACCCCAGTTTTAGCCTGGTTAGCAGTTATGTCGTCTCGTCATGTAGAATTTACATTACTTTTACCCTTTTATTTTATGAATAATACGGATCCAGACGGAATTACATTCGCATTGTAGGTGGGTTTCGACCGCAGAGTCCTGCTACGTCCCACGTACCAATTTTGAATTTGCATAACCATAGACGAATGCATTAAAGGAAATTATGTTAAATTTACCGCAATTGAAACGTTTGTTTTCCTTTTATTTATTGGACGGGATACCATAACGAATATTCTCGAAGGACGTTAACGCAATTTAAATATGAAAATCTGCTTAGAATAACGAGCCACTTTGCTTCTCAACAACATTTATAGGATACTTAGTAATTTAAAATACGCGACTAAAATACTTATTATTCCTAAAAGTGGTAAGTAAAATAGGTGTTATAAATTCTATATATTTAATGTTGTACAAATTGAAATATATTTAGGTGGACGCTAATTTCTTATCAAAAATTAAACATTCACAAGTAATTATGCAAATGTGTATAAATTAAACAGCTTTCAGCAATCGGTTTAAATATCTGTAGTGAATTTTTCTGAATAAATTTTGTCGGCTTAATAAACTTAATGAAAATGAAGTTTGCATTCGAATTGGTTCTTGATTAAAACGTAAAATTTTTTTGCAATCTTATTTCTTTCTTAGATATTTCAAATCTAAAATGGTAATAAGTCGACAAAATTTTAATGTTTTTTATTGCTTCTTGCTACAAAAATAGCTAAATAATTAAAATATAATTATTAAATACCATTTTTAACGTTTAACTTTCAAATAATTTTTATTCAACAAAGTAATCACCAGTATAAACAATAATTTTTGGGCAATAAACAAACGTATGTTACGGGGGCTCCCTGGAACTGAAGAAACGATAAATAATGATAAAAATGTTTAATGTTTAATGTCATTATTCTAAAATATTGAATATAACAAAGTTATTGATGTTTTAAGATTTTAAAATTAAATGTAAATAACGAACACCCTGTATAAAATTTGGGAATATTAATATTGAATTTTTATTGGATGGTAATTTGTTAACGTGTATGCCAAAAATGAACTTTGCAACATCAAGATTGGTGGCCTTATAAGCATTTTAGATGGATCATAAATCTGTCAAAAATTATAAAAAATAAACTAATTCTTCAAAAACTATTGGCCTTAAATATATGGTGTAGGTATTTTATTTGAAGTTACATTTATAATTTAAAAATTCAAAAATAGAGACATTTCATTGAAAATAATAAAATTGAAGTCACTTCCGGTGAAACTGAAAATCAAATTTTGATCAAAGTAAATTAGAAAAGTTGTTTAAGTCAACTTATAATTGCTATTCAAATTTTTAACCAATACTTTTTCCAATCACCCTACATATACATTTATATGATGATATATATATATATAGTGGATGAGATTTTATTTTTTATTCCACCAGCATCATCAGCCCATTGTTTAGTGCCGTGAAAATTGTCGAAATCAACAATTTTTATTCGCTTGTAACAATATGATCAATAAGAAGCTCATTTGTGTTGCATGCAAGGAGAGAATTAGCAACTGTTAATTCTGTAGAATCAATTTTTTCATGAAACTTATACCATGAAACTTCTTTCTGATGATTGATTCATTGCAGTTTAATGACTGGTTTTCTCCCAAATATGCTACATGAGGATTTATCTTGAGCATGCCTTAATCTCTTCCTTGGTACAAGTTTCAGAACGTCCTTGTTCATCTTCAAAGCTTTCATTGCCACTTTTAAAGCAATGAAATCAATATCTCCAAATGTATTGTCTTTTTCTGTTCTTTTAAGATGATTTTTGAATCAACATAAAAATTATAGCACTTTCTCCATCAATTAAAGTATTAAAAATTATATAAAGAGGATAAAAAACTTTTATGAAACCTACAAAATACAAAGTTAAAAATGTAGATCATTTTTAAGTATTATAAAATTAAATTTATTTTATTAAACGGATACTAAATAAATTAATAAATTTTGATTTAACTGGGTCTTTTATTAAAATAAACAATTTTGTAAAGCTGTGATAATATTAGGTGTCGACTATCCCGTACCTGATGCTGTCAGTGGCAAAAAACTGACCGAAACCACCTCGTAAATCACTTTATGTCCATCGAAAAGGCCCAATTTCTGGGCTTAATGGTTTGAATAACCCTTTTCTATAAATCGGGTCGAGTATTTGCGATAACCAGATTATAAAAGTCCATACTGCACATAAAAATTTAACTTCTCTTCTATCTAAAATGCAGGTACGTACTTATATATCCTCCTATTTATAGTCCACCGATCACCCAGTGTAAATAGGACCTCTTGCTTTTATGATTTGCATTATCTGTAATAAAAATTTATGCGCTACGGCTTTCGGGATTCATTTTTCTTGATTTGATCCAGATAAAAGACCTAAAACTCCACTTAATTTTTATCCACCCAACCTTACGTTTTACTACCCCCGGTTAGTTTTATGCCCCGAATCTAATAATATTCATAGGTGGTAATTTGAGGTGGACAATATAAATATTGCCCACCTGAACTTAATTTAAATATGTGGATTCCAGTTTTCATGATGAAACATGATATTGCAGTATTGGCATAATTTAGATGTTTATAGATTATGAATTTTTATACACATTTAGGTAAAAAAAAAACAAAACGTTTTTATAAAAATAATATTTGTTTGTCTGTTGACTAAATATTTTGTCATATTTTTTTTTTTTTTTTTTTTCTTTGGCGAACGGTCATTTTTTATTAAAATCGCTGGTGTTATGTTAGGTAATTTGTTCAGGGAATATCCCTATTCATTTAACCAGTAAAATTTGCTCGGCATGGAATTATAGCTGATAATATTCAGGCTTAAGTGCCACCAATAAAGCTCCCTTGCAAACAGTTAAAACATGTTAATTGGGCAAACGTATTAATGGCCCGAAATTCAAGCGTACTACACAAATATCTTTACAAATAAAACGTTAATTTTGAACAAACAAATATCTCTTATCAAATTTGTTATTATATTTTAGTGCTTCGCTTTTATGACCCAATATCAACGGACACTGTACACGTCAATACATGAGGCGAATTTATATGTGTATCATAAAGCTGTTACATGCATAATTTGAGGCTGAATTGGCTGTTGAAATGGTTTAACGTTTCCTATCAATTCACAAAAGTGTCTCGACTATACAATGAAATATTCTGTGTAAAACTAACTCCGTTTAAAAAAACAAAAATTCATCCAAAGTTACTTAAATAATAAATAAATGAACAAACAAAAGTAAATTTGCACTGAAATTTTATTTGATCGTAGGTTGTACATGAATATTGGGGCTCTGAACCATATTAACAGTTTTTAATTAGACCAAAAGTTACGTAATTACAAATGGGGTTTTCATGAAATCTGTTCCCCAGAAGTTTCTAATTTAGCTTTGTTTACAAAAATTTTATACACTCACGTATAGTCGGTTCATACACTACAAATAGTGGACTTTTTTACCATATTTGTGCATCAGTAAATAATCTTTATGTTTAGTTTTATTAACTGTAAGGTAAATGCAACAGTTTCATTAGTGAAAGGAAAAAAAGTATTGATTGGAAATTTTTATTTTGTTATTATTGACAATTTACTCATTTTCAATGGAACACCGTAATTTTTTGAACTTTTAAATTTGACTTTTAATTGGAAAAAATGTGGATATACCATCCTTTACTTAAAGCCAATAAATAATTTTTGTGTTATTAAATTTTGTTAAAAAGTTTTGACTATTTTTCTAACTAAAATGACAACAACTTTGATGCTGAAATGTTGATATGCGTCAACCAAGGACTATCTTAGAGAGATAATACCTCCAAATTTGACACAGGATGTAATAAAGAGAATGGCCATCAAAATTGGTGACTTACAATTTAGTCACAACATTCATTTGTCAACATTTTTGAAAAAAAAAACAAAATAAAGTACCAGTTATAGAGACTAGAAGTGAAAATTTTGAACTTTTAGTATTAAAATTTGAAATTTCATAATGTTTGAATTAAATTTATCAACATTAATCTGGTTTTCACATCTATTGACACTCCAAGCAACAATTTTATGCATGTTTATATGGTTTTTTATTATTTAAATATATTATTGGCTGTACAAGATCATGACAAAATATAAATACAATTTTATTGAACTAACAATTAATATACAATCATATTATTTATGGATACTTTTTGTATTTACTTAAATATCAATGTACTTGATTTATAACATTATCTTAATTGTTTGTATCATTGTCAAATTTAACAAAGTACCGCGTAAAAGCAGCATCGATTGTCGTTTTATGTTTTGTAGTACTGAGTTTCCAATCATTAGACATATTTAAATAAATTTTTCACTAAATCCATTCAATTTTACTTATAAGATATACATAGCATTATACGTCAACTGTATAGCAATAGATAAACTGCCATAAGCATGTCGGTGACGAGAACGCACGAGATTTCACCCATCTAAAAATTGTCTAAGACGCACAGAACACTGCGCGTGCACCTGTCATGAGCATGTCAATGACGCGAACACATAATATTTCCCTACCAAAAAGTGCCCAATGCGGCTAAAGAAGTTTTCACATCTAAAAATACATTAAATCTATTATAATTTGTTAGGAAAGGCTAATTTTCAGTTTACACACTTTTTTTGACGCTATAAAAAACAAGTATGTTTTACTTTTGCTTAATAAACATCCCTCCTTCGATTGTAATTGGAACCAAAATAAGTACAATCGGTCACTTGATTTTCTAAACTTACCCCCCACGATATTTGGTACATATATATATATATATATATATATATATATATATATATATATATATATATATACCATATATTAGATCCATTACTTTTAGACGAAATTGAGCGCGTTGGTAACAGATGGTGAGAGAATTGGGCACTGATTCTTTCCTTGAAAGTACATCACAAATAAAGATGCTCCTGAAAATTTCGAATATTTCTATATAGAGATTCCTTTCAGACGGCATTCTCCTCTATGAACCCTCTACATTAAAAACAATAATAGATATTAGAGTCAAACACATTTCCGGCTTAGCTGGAGGTTTTTAACAAAACCACTGTATTAGTAAAATTTTACCTAATTTCAAAATGCTCTCAAATGTACAGCTGTAACTCACCCTCTGGTTCCGGGATTTTATTCTTAAGGACTAGTTTTCGGGTACCTCTTGAAATGCCGCTAAACACATAGTTTGTTGGTCTAAGAACCGAGGTTACCAGCCAAATTAACGACTTTTTTCTTTTGTCTGAATTTATTAACAAAAGAAGGACGAGCATGTCGGTGACGCGAACTCATAAGATTTTCCCCTACCAAAAAGTGCCCAACGCGGCTAAAGAAGTTTGCACTTCAAAAAGTTATGTATTATATAGTTAATAATTTTACATTGACAAATAAAAATAATAATGATAATTAAAGTTTATTTAAAATAATAATTAATATATTAGGGGGACTGGAAAGCAATGTCGTTTCTGCGACATTAGATTGTCATTCATCAGCTATTTGCACTTAAAAATCATAATTAATATAAGTGCATAATTACGAAGAAATTTATTTTATCTAGGAAACAATTGACTTATGAAAGTGTCGGCGTTAGTTAATACCAAAGATAGAATAAGTTTGATTGAAGCGCACCGGGGAAATATTCATCAGACGTTAATTAAAATAATAGAAAGTTTTTAACTTGGAAAGTTTCGGGACGCTTTTCAAATTTAAAAAGCACTTTTTAACCTGCACTTGAGTTTCCAAAACTCCACGCGCTAATGAATCCGTTTGTCAGAACTTGGAGTATCGGAAAATAAGTTTTAAATTACGGCCAACCATCGCACTTCCGTTTATATGACATTCGATAAAACGCATAGATTATTGCATGCAAAAAATAAACAAATACAATGTTTTTTAATGTAAAGTAACGAAAGACGATTAGGTTAATTGCTTGTTGCGTTTAATCCCCAATATAAGCTACAATTCAAAATAAGGACACATAAAATACATATACGTTTTATGAACTATAACGAAATTTATGTGTACAGATGCAAAGTTTGATGTGATGGAATACGTAAAGTTTTAATTTACCTGTTTCCCGAACAATTCATCTCGACGGTGCAGCACGAAGCTTCCTAAATTGTACATATTTTATGTTAATTTAATAGCTTAAGTCATTAATACATTAACGTCTTCCTGTAAAGTCCCAGTAGGTGCTTCATTAACAACTCTATTGTCGTTAATTAAGCTCCGGTTTTATATAAAGTTGTTTAGTAAATCAGGCCAGCTACTACATGTCTGATGTAAGGACCATAAAGAGGTCTGAATTATACGATACCGTAAGTCCTGCAAATTTATATCCCGAGCGTTATTGTTATTTTGGTCTGTCGTTCTTAAATCAACAATGCACTGCTCACTTTTACGGCTTTTCTAACGTCCGGAGAATTATTATTACAACTACCGGCGATGATTTTTATAAAATACTACCGTGAGATTTTAATTAGTATTTATATCATTTAAAAACCATCATTTATTTGCCCCACAAAACATACAATTCCAATAACTGGGCAAGTACAAAAATTTGTACTGGTAAATTAGATGATCAAAATTTAATTTCGATATATTTATTAAATAAAAAGTTACAAACAGTATATCATATAGTGACTCAACACAGTTTATACAATTAGTTTAGATTAAATATTTTAACAAAGACTACATCTAATGTTATACATTAAATTGCCATATGAATTTTAGATTTTGTTCCATAATTTAATGTTTAGATCAATTTTACCCATTTTTTGACTGTAAAAAATAGAATACTACACCACTGTAGAAGGATATAGAAAACAATTTTTATGACATGAATAAAGTCTTTTATTGTCTATCTTTTGAGCTATTATTTACTGAAATCGAGTTATAAATAATAAAGTTTCAAGGGTGCTTCCAACTTAAAGGGGCCACCCTGAAGATGTTCCTAAAAGTTTACATCGTTCTTTGGAAGTTTATAAAATAAATTCATTCATTATCGAGTAATAATAAAAATATTTATTGAAAAAATATTTACAAATAAATAGTAATTAATTTTTCAATTTCCTCTATTCCTATAATTTACTTTTACTGTTACAAATTTATTTTTTATGTTTCAAGCATTATATAACACATAAATTGTATTTTTAAAATGCTTTTATATCCAGTAGAATAAAATAACAAATAAAAATTGCAATTAAAGTGATACTCCACAACATGTCATAAAAATATAAAATATTTACATGTTCTACTTTGTCATTTTTGAAGCATCATATGATTTATAAAATGATAACTGAAATAAAAAAATATTTCCTCATTTTTAATCCATTTAAATTATATTAATAGAACCATACAACCACGATCAATAACAAATAAATACGTGAATGTGGCAAATGCGAAATAAATCGAGAGAAAAACGATGTTGCATTTTTAGATTCCAATTAATTTAGCCCACCCCGTCCCCCAATCAATTATGCATATTGTATGTACATTGTACGAATATTCTGTTTTCAATTCGTAAAATTCCATTTACATTGAAAAATGTTTTCCATGTAGTCCGACCGAGGAAGAAGCGAATTTCACGGCTTATTAGTTCGCGAGTTTCGGGCGTAATGCAAAAAATATGTCGCTGTGTGTCGCGCACGAGCATATTACTATTAGGACGTAAATTCCCCTAAGCATATAAAAAGTAGGAAAAAAAAGAGATATTTGTCGCGTAAATAACGCCATCCAGTGGCTCTAAACCGATCAAACTCGGGATTCATCCATCACGCGCTGTCTCCTTTTTGTTGCACTAAATTTGTATGGGATCGCCACCCTCTCGCGCCCCCCTCCCCAGCCCCGTCGTACGCGCCCGCACGTCTTTTATTCAAGTTCGCCTCGCCAACTTGACTTTTCCATTTTTGTCGATATATCACCCGACCAACATAATATTTTACACTTATTTTATTATGTGTGTCGGGCCGGGATATCAATATATTTCGGGGGCAAGGTAGCATTTCTGATATCGATAATTGAAAAACTTAAGACATATTTTTTTCTGCTGGCCTGCGAAACTTCTTCGACGACACAAACTTGGGGCTCCGCAAAATCGCTAATGTGAGTTAATTACACTAGTACGAAAGGCAAACATGTCAAATGAAAACAAACATTTTAATTATGAAATATTTCGTATAATTCGAGAATGTTAATGATTTTAAAACACACACCCGCCAAAGACATATTTAGGCAAATTGGTATGCGTCATCTAACAACAGTATTTTTGTTAAAAATAACTATATATTGATTATACGATGAATTATTGATTGTAGGTATATTTCTAGACCAGTTAGTTTTAGTGCCCAAATTTGAATTTTTTCGTTACTCTAAAATACATACGAAACTCATATTTTTCAAATTCTTATTTTTGGCAAGTGGCAAAAATTTTCTACATGAACTCTTTTACATAATCAGGATATGTACTTCAAAAAAATCTTTCCCGTAAAAAATTAAGAATAAATAATGTAGATAATAGACTCAGTGGTCCAATTTTATTAGAATTTGGTGTCGAGGCGGTATATGGTGTTTATTAAATTAGTATAATGCAGACACATTTCAGTATTCATTTAACTTTTATTGTCTTTAAAGGACATATGTGTGGACATCACAGCCAGGAAGGATACTTCATAATTCAGTCCTCCCTCCAGAGACTTTGGCAGCTTTTCAGGTTTTAGTTAGAGCTGGAATGACAGGACCTAATTGACAACCTTTTTAGGTCAATACCAAAGTAAGTCAATGTCTCTATTATAGTAGATCTCCAACTCATTATTAGTTTTAAAAAGTAATTCTGAGCAAAATTCACCACATTTTCTATTTACTGATTATACATAATTTGTAATAAAAAAATATATTTATAGCTATATAACGAAATTTTTGAGAAATTTTAAGATAACTAATTTTGTTTTCTATTAAACATAGATGAATATTTAATTAATTTTCAAACAAACAAATCAATAGTTAATATGTGTGTTTTATGAAATATTTAGTACGTTTAACATAGTCATCTACGGAAATTACTATTTTCCATATCATTAATAAATGAAATACTTATTACTTTAACTGTAAATATCATCATATGATATCTAAAGATGATTTAATATATATTACAAATGATATATTTTTGAGAAACTTGAATCTTTTCGATGATTGAAAGGTAAATTCACTTATGCTTTCCATTTAGTATACACTGAACCACGAAATTTTAAATGCCTATAGAAAATTTTTACCATTTTTAAAAAAAAAAAAATTCAAACAAACAAATCAATAGTTAATATGTGTTTTTTATGAAATATTTAGTAGGTTTAACATAGTTGTCTACGGAAATTACTATTTTCCATATCATTAATAAATGAAATACTTATTACTTTAACTGTAAATATCATCATATGTTATCTAAAGATGATTTAATATATATTACAAATGATATATTTTTGGAAAACTTGACTCTTTTCAATGATTGAAAGGTAAATTCTTTTATGCTTTCTATTTAGTATACACTGAATCACGAAATTTTAAGTACCTATAGAAAGTTTTTATCATTTGTAAAAAAAAAATTTTTCAAACAAACAAATCAATAGTTAATATGTTTGTTTTATGAAATATTTAGTACGTTTAACATAGTTATCTATGGAAATTACTATTTTCCATATGATTAACAAATGAAATACTTATTACTTTAACTGTAAATATCATCATATGTTATCTAAAGATGATTTAATATATATTACAAATGATATATTTTTGGGAAACTTGACTCTTTTCGATGATTGAAAGGTAAATTCTTTTATGCTTTCTATTTAGTATACACTGAACCACGAAATTTTAAGTGCCTATAGAAAGTTTTTATCATTTGTAAAAAAAAATTTTTTCAAACAAACAAATCAATAGTTAATATGTTTGTTTTATGAAATATTTAGTACGTTTAACATAGTTATCTATGGAAATTACTATTTTCCATATGATTAACAAATGAAATACTTATTACTTTAACTGTAAATATCATCATATGTTATCTAAAGATGATTTAATATATATTACAAATGATATATTTTTGGGAAACTTGACTCTTTTCGATGATTGAAAGACAAATTCACTTATGCTTTCCATTTAGTATAAACTGAACCACGAAATTTTAAGTGCCTATAGTTTTAACCATTTTGTTAAAAAAATTAATAAAATATCAATGCAGTTTACCAAACTCTGCCAATTTTCAGACATGTTTCTAAAACAGTCTGAGGTATCAAACTGGTATTTGTGACAATCAACCTTTAAATAAAATTAAACTCAAGATACTTTAGTCTATCGAGAAGTTGATTTTATCTTGTTTTCCCAAAAAGGATATTTAAAATATTTTTTTTATGAATAATTGTAATATATCCCGTATTTTTGAAGAATACACGGCATAATTGAAATACTTCTAAGAAAAGGAAAATGGAATTTTCTTAACTTTAAATATTACTAAAAAAGAATGATAATACTATTTTCAATAGAAAATATAAACAGAGGTAAATTATTTCTAATAAAAGAAGAATTATTTATTTTTTCTTCTATTAAATTTATAAAAAATATGTCTAGAAGTTATTTTTATCTTCTGTATAATTAAAAAATAAATAGAATATTTTTATTATGAATTAATGTAATAGGTATCAAATATATCTGCAAAGCTAAAAAAAGAAGACCTATTTATTTTTTTATATCTGTCACAATATATACAGAATCTTTAAGCATTTGCCTCTCTAGTCTGAAAACAACCTACATAAATGAAGTTATTTATTTAGACTTATTTCCCTCCCATATTTTCAAATTTTCAAATATTAAGAAGAAATAAAAAGGATCAAAAAATCTGTTCTTTACTTGATCATATAGACAATTCTTTTATGAACATTTTAAGCTCATAGATATGTATTATGTGCCACGCATGCAATCACTGAAGTCATTTTACCCAAACATCATCTTATTCTGCCCCTGTCAATTTTTTCTTTTCCTGTACTGTAATTGAAATTAAAACAAATCTATTTCAATTTGTTATACAGGAACTCTTTTTTTAAAAAAATATCAAGTAAATAAAGCATCAGCTTTTATGATTTTTAATACTTGTAAATGTGGAAAAGAAATCGAATCATTGAATTACGATATTTATGGTGTCATTTATTGATTCAAAATATTGACCCACTTTTTATACACAATTTGAAAAAAAGATATAGTAAATTGCCATTAAAAACACCGTTTTTACAAACCAATATGTGTCTCCATTTATTCCAATATGCATAAATGCATATGACTTTTTGACGGATACGTGAAAAACAGAGGCTGACATTAAAAAACCGTTAGTAAATTTTACTTGTTTCTCATTCATTCTCTCATTAAAAATTGTCATAATCTGTAAACTGGTATAATTATAATTAAAAAATAATAAATATTAAACTTGGAATGTTTTATTATAAACTTTCACATTTCCATTAAACGCATCGAGTAATTAAATTGAAGTTGCGAAATCCTGGAATACATTTACATCACTGACACAGTCCCCGGGCCCGTCAGGAATGCCTGCGAGTTGCCCGTGCAATTTATATGGGCACGCAGCGACGGCAAACTCGCAAGTGTGTCCGTCGATGTCGGAGTGCGTACGATCCTAATCTGGGGAAGTTGGAGATAAAACTTTCCTTAAGTTGATCTACTTTTCCAAATAAGTCGGAGAGAAGGGTCACACATACTCGCCGTACCCGCACACACGCTCGCCCTTACGGAAACGCCGCCGTAAACAAATTTTAACGCACGCCGCCTTTGTTTCCGGCGTCGTGAATCGCGGCATCACACGTTTTACTTAGTAACGGCATTGCTTGCCAAACTTTGAGAATTAGTTTCCACTTGTGAACTGATGAAAATTAATTGCATCAAAATTTGATTTACACGTAACAATTTCGTGTTTATAATAAACATATAATAATAATCTTTAGCTGTTTACTAATGTAATTATTTATATATAATTAAACACTCTGTTTTTAAAAAATAAAACACAGCTTTCTTTTAAATTTAACGGGCAAAAATAGAGCACCAGTCTATTAATACTATTGGGCGAGACGTTTTAATTCAGTTAATATTAAGTTAAGTATAAAACTGGAGTTAAGCAAGCTAATATGGGCAATTCAAATTAAATAGCTCCATTATTTCTAAAACTATTTAATTTTTTCTGAAGAATTAACTTTAATTAATATCCCTAGAGATATTCCCCTTTGGAACTGCTGTAGTTGAAATTAAAAAGTAATTAGGAGATGACAGTTCTAGTCATACAATTTTTAGTCTAACTTGCATGCTCAAAAATCGAAGGAATGCAAAACAAACGGGCCCGCCTTGAGTTTGTCCTTGAGCATGTAAATTGGACCATTACCGTTTACTAATGAAAGCAAGTTTAACTTGCATAGTTCAGATAGTATTCGTTCGCTGAGAGAACAAGTGCAGAGTAGATACAATTAAACATGGAGCTCGTTTAGAAGTGTTTTTCTGATATTCAAGAGAATCCTTTAGGAAAAATTAATAAAATAATGGACAGATATCAGTATATATATCCTTAGCAACACCATGCTACTGTGTTCCAAAGAAAAAATGCCAATTGTATGGCACTTTCAGCATAATAATAAAAGTACAGTACAGTAAAAGTTCTAAAGCAATGAATCCAAGACAGAATCCTGGCCAAAGCAGAATCCAGATCCTAATTCATTGAGAACTTTGAGAAGAGAGCGTATAAAAAAATTCGATCAACCCATATAAAACAATTTTAAAATTATCAAAAATTGTATAGTACAGTTGTAGCGAGAATTGAATTCCGAAACAGTTAATCCACAATTTTATTAGATGAGAAATAGATCCCTAGAAGTTATAAAAAACAAAGAATATTAAATATTAACCCAATTAAATAAAAAAAAAAACGTGAAAACGAATGTTTCTTTAATTATTATTTATATTTAATCATAATGAAATTTATAATGTATGTATAAAATTGTATTTGGTATTTGTATCCTTGTTAACTTATAAAATAAAATTGTTCCTCTATTTTTGCTCGGTACTGTATATGTAGATTTTTCACCACTATTAAATTATACATTATTCAACTTCCAACAATTTATTTGCATTGTAACATACAGAACAGATCCCGACATCTATCTGAAATTATCCAAACTTTAGACCTTATAGAAATCGATATAAATAAAGTCTAATTTTCGGCTTAGGAAAGTTTTTTGTCGGATTAACAACAGCAAAACATTTAAAAATTCTACATTTTACAATATTTTTTATAATACCAAAATAATCTGCCGTATACACTGTATATTTATAATTATTATTTTATATTTTAATTTGCATAGTGTTTATTTGATTATTATTATTTTGTTTTTTTTTGTAATTATTGTTTATTTGCTATTTTCTAGGATTAAAATTTTTTGTGCGATTCCACTATTTTTTAAAAATTATATCATCACTTCGTAAATTATTATTATTAATTATTTCTATCAACATTAAACTATTTAAATAATCCATAAATAATGTTTCATTGTCAACAATAACATTAGTTTTAATATATTATTATATGGCACAAAATATGAAGCAAAATAAAAATTAAATAATGTAAATATCTAAATATTTTGTAAACGTGTTTTTTTTTGTACTGTTTACTTACTAATTTTACTATATGTGAACAAAATAAACTGCCGTATACCCTGTATATTTATAATTATTATTTTATATTTTAATTTGCATAGCGTTTATTTGATTATTTTTTTTTTTTGTAATTATTGTTAATTTTCTATTTTCTAGGATTAAAATTTTTTATTGTGCATCCACCATTTTTAAATTATATAATCACTTCACAAATTATTATTATTAATTATTTCTATCAACATTAAACTATTTAAATAATCCATAAATAATGTTCCATTATCAACAATAACATTAGTTTTAATGTGTTATTATATGGCACAAAATATGAAGCAAAATAAAAATTAAATAATGTAAATATCCAAATATTTTGTAAACGTGTTTTATTTTTATACTGTTTACTTACTAATTTTACTATATGTGAACAAAATAAACTGCCGTATACCCTGTATATTTATAATTATTATTTTATATTTTAATTTGCATTGCGTTTATTTGATTATTATTTTTTTTTTTTTTGTAATTATTGTTTATGTGCTATTTTCTAGGATTAAAATTTTTTATTGTGCATCCACCATTTTTAAATTATATAATCACTTCACAAATTATTATTATTAATTATTTCTATCAACATTAAACTATTTAAATAATCCATAAATAATGTTCCATTATCAACAATAACATTAGTTTTAATGTGTTATTATATGGCACAAAATATGAAGCAAAATAAAAATTAAATAATGTAAATATCCAAATATTTTGTAAACGTGTTTTATTTTTATACTTACTAATTTTATTATATGTGAACAAAATAAACTGCCGTATACACTGTATATTTATAATTATTATTTTATATTTTAATTTGAATAGCGTTTATTTGATTATTATTTTTTTATAATTATTGTTTATTTGCTATTTTTTACGATCAATTTTTTTATGCGCATCCACCATTTTTTACACTATATTAACACTTCATAAATTATTATTATTAATCATTTCTATCAACATTAAACTATTTAAATAATCCATAAATAATGATCCGTTATCAACAATAACATTAATTTTAATATATGATTATATGACACAAAATAAATATTAAATAATATAAATACCTAAATATTTTGTAAACGTGTTTTATTTTTATACTGTTTACTTACTAATTTTTCTATTTGTTTATAATATTTTTTTATATTTAATAATTTTAAAATATAAATTTTAAAAATCTACTTAAATAATTAAAATATAACTTTTTTATATTATTTCATAATAATTCTTTCAACATACGTATATGCAAATATGCAATGATTTTTCATTATTAAATATTTCAAATAATAAGTATCCTACTAAAATGACACAAAAAAATTTAATCAAGTAGTTATTAGTTAGTTATGTTATTTTAAGTTTAAAATTCCATTTTCTGTTTTCTCACTTCTGATAAATGATTTATAAAACTGTAACTGAAGTACTAAATATTTAATTTCACAAGTTCATTTGAACCACTCAAGTTATATTATAAACTATAATAATAAACTAGTTTCATAGACTGTAATTTCGTGGGTTAATTAGTAGAGAACATTAATTCTTAATTCGACCAAATTCCTTTAGCGAATCCGCTTGGCAATTATCAAAACGAAATTGTCAGCTCGAAATTGTCAATAAACAGTCCGCCCGATAATGGAGATAAAACGAGATTTTGATAATGCTCGTTTTCCAACTATTGTATCTCTGGGGCACTCTTTATCTTCGCCTTCACCATCATAAGCACATGTAGCCATTAACAATGGATACGTACGGCTCATTAAAGTGAACGTTTTCACCGTTATCTAACCGTATTTTGTCATCGTGTTTGAACGCGTGAATTTTACTGTTTAAATTGTGCGGGATGTGTTTTTATTAACATAATAAAAATACGGGTAAATAATAAAAGCGCTTGTGTGTTTATGAGGCAATTTACTGATTAAACAATACGTAACGATACGTGCGTCTTTGCAACGTCGAATATTGTCGGATGGAGGTGATTGATGATGGATGGAGCTCGATCATGAATTTTCCTCAGTTCTAATGCACTATAGCTGAATAAACGGTAAGTACTCCGGCATGGATCCATTAAAGGTTTTACTCTGGATGGATGTGTTTAAGAATAAGCAGTCCCCCGTCGTACATAAATTTGCCGGGGCCGTGGCTCTCGATATTTCCCCGATAAACGGCACGGTACATCCTACTTGCATCATCTGGTGATCGAATTTGAATAAGCAAAGATTTTGAAATTATAATTCACTTGGGGAATCGTAAATTGAATTCCGCTTAACATACGGTAGTGCCGCTTGCCAATTCCCTTCGACGACGCTACCAGCCACAGCCGCAATAAAAGTGCGCCGTATTTATTATTTAAAGGACCTTCCACTGGTAATCACTATAATTCAATTTCTGAAGTTTATGTGGGAGCCTTTGTTTGCGTACACAAACGACTTACACGGTTTACCGGATGCTTAAATTTTATACCTTCGCAGTTATAAATGGAATGTCAATTATAATCCTCAACCTATTTACGGACGTCCGTAAAAATATCCTAAAGTATCGATGAAAACAAATCGAACGGGAGCAAGGAAAATAATGATGAAAGTTTCATGTGACCTTTAACCAGCAATCTTAATACATCTCCTAAAAATAAAAACAACATCCGGAATTGGCCGCTATAAGTTTCATTGGATCGTATTTGTAATTCATGCTACGGGCCTTGGCAGGATGCCCGACGTGTTTTGACTTGTCGAAATGTTACTGCAATTTGCTCGGTAAATTTTCAACTTTTACAACTTGTTTATAATAGTAACTTGTACGGAAATTATGTGTATGTACGTGGTACAAAAGTTGAATTTGAAAAGCACATGAAAACTCGTTGCATGTAATATAAAGGCAACTGTAATTTAAAATTAATAGTTCCACACGATACAATACATTTACGTGTGCCTTCAACTACAAATTAAATTCTGTCTTGATAGTTTTTTCCGCTTAGGCATTGTTAATAATCCTTCCGTTCCCCCCTTATGTGTAATTCATTACAACATGTTGCCCCCAAGTAACATACACTGATGATGTATCGCCATATATAAAATTCTATTTCTATTCTATTAAAATCCCATTTCCTTTGAGAGCAGCCAGTGTCATCGTTTTCCACTTTTCCGAATAGAGCACAGTATCCGGATGTTTAGATGGAAAGCAAGCATAATTTTATGCATGATTGTTCCAGATAACGGTGGGAGTTCATAAAGCTCGCGTGATATATAATTCAATAAGAAACGGAAAGGATATCCAATTCAATACGGGGACATGCGGATGAACGTCATGCCTTATTCAACAGTCATCATTGTCTCATATTGGATTCAGGCATCAATAAGGACTGGTATCGAAGTAATGTGAATACTATATCGGCTGGAGCGTCCGTAATTGCGGTCATTTATACTTGAAATATGTCTAAGGATCGAATGAATGGCTTTATTAGGAGGAAGAATGCTGCAAATTTACTCGGTCTCGCACAAACAACTTATACATTTAATTTTCGTACCCCCGCAAAAGATTATAAACACAGGGATACGATATAATTGTACCTAAAACTACAGACGCCCTTTCGAGAATAATATTGAACTGTTAAACTTCTCATGATTTTGATTATTTTATTTGTATTTGTAACCAGTAGATACCACTAAAACAATATACACTATAGCTCATATGTAGAGCAATAAATTATAAAACATAATCATTTTATTATAAGAACAATTCTTTTTAATTTAAATTAATTTTATAATTAATAGGTGTCTAAATATTTCGTACCTCAATTTATATACGGATATCTTCATTTACGTAGTTTTTATACAACATTTTATCTGGGACAGGGTTCATAAGTAAAGCAACCAATCCCTATATTCAATACAATTGATTTTATAATTTATTTCTGTGCCCAACATCGTTCCTTAAAGCTAAAAATGTCTAGAAGTGTCTATTTAACGATACAAATTAAATAACAAATTGTAGAAAAGTTCCGAAATGGTGAAAAACGGAGTAAAATTGCAATAGATTTAAATTTAAACAAGTCGATCATTTCAAGGACGATTTCCAATTTTAACAGAAGGAATACACTGGACGGAGTTCCCAAAAGAGGTAGAAAATGCAAAACTAACAGAGCTGTGGACAGGAAAACAATAATGCTCTTTGTTAGCGACACTTTTACCAGCGCATCCCGTATAAATCAATAAATAAACTCAGTATGTTGGTGAGTACCATAAAACGAAGACTAAAAAGAGCTAGTCTCTATGGTAGGAAACCAACAAAGAAGCCCTTCATTTCTGCAAACTATAGAGCAGCAAAACTACTACTTGCAAGAGAAAATGTGAACTGAACAGATGAGCAGTGGAAAACAATTTCGTTTTCCGATGAAAGTGGGCTCCAATTATTCGAATCTGATGGTATTTCATAGGTGAGAGGACCAATTAATGAAAAGTATAATCCCAAGTACACTAAACCCACTGTGAAGCATGGTGGAGGAGACGTCATGGTTTGGTATGTTTTTCTGGGTTTAGCATGGACCCACTGGTTAAGTTAGACGGGACAATGGATCGTTTTGTTTATCGTGACATTCTCTAGAATCATATGCTTCCATTTGACGAAGGTAACATCAGTTTAAGGTGAACCTTCCAGCTCGACAACGATCCGAAACATACGTCCAAGTTAGTTAAAGAATGGTTCGTTTCTCAAAGAGTACGTGTCATACCTTAGACAGCACAAAACCCAGACCTCAATCCAATGGAAAACCTTTGAGAAGAATTTGATCGGAAAATCTCTGTAAAAAGACTGCCAAATATAAAAGAACTCTATGAAGAAATTCAAAATCACTCGAAAGAAATTTCGAACGATTATATTGAAAGAAAAATCATTGAAGAAAATGTGTTTAGAAGTTATTAAAGATAATGGATATGCTACTAGATACTAAATAAAAGAAGGCTAAATGAACGTAAAGTTGTTTTATTTTAAATTTGTCTACTTTTGACCTTGAATACCTAACAAACCCCCCAATAAACAATTATATTGATGTATTGTTTCTATCAAACATACTACATAACTGACAATACTATGAATATTTAAACGTACACTTTTATCAAGACAAATGAAAATTTCTAAAGTTGCGCTACATATGAGCAATACTGATAGATAGTGTAGATAGATAAATTAAGAATTTACCATTTATAAAATACCTTTCTTTCCATTGAGTGACGTTTACGTAAAACAGGCATGCTAAGAACTAAAATTACAGATGGAGGAAGACCAAAGACAGAACAGTTTCAAAGGCATAAATCCAACTATTAGTACAAAATATTTGTTACAAGAAACTAATGTATGATTGGGAGAACTGTAAAAGAAGAACAGTTGTATCTTTACTATTAGTAACACGCCCAAGATCTTTTAGAAGAAGAAGTTGAATGACAAATCCATACCGACAAACTCTATAGTAATTAGTATTTGTTTTAGTTAATCCAAGAAATGCATTATAATTGATATGTAGTCAAGACACTGTATTAGGAGTGTCGAGTATATTGAATAAATGAGTTCAACCAAAACAGCTAGAGATTATTTGCTACCACCAAATATAAATATCTTAACAGAAGATCTACCATTAAAAATTGTCAATAACTTCGAAACCCTCATTAACATGATGAGGCAACTTTCTCTTGTATGCACAATGAAAAATCACACAACAACAATTTAAAATAATATAAATGCTTGGGCATTAGGAAATAAACTACTAGGTTGATAATTTGACTGAAGAAATGTCTATTTTATTTCTCAGGTTCCTCTAATATATACCATTCGACAGTGGCTCTCCAAAAATTTTCCAAATCGATGGTTTGCTTGTGAGAATGATACTTCTTTAAATTGGCCTACAAGGTCACCAGTTCTTAATTACGTAGAGCTAAATAAAGGAATAATCTAGAAGTCAATAAGATAGATCAAATGCATTTAATTATATTAACGAAGAGTAAAGATTAAATATTATTAAATATTTTCATAAAAAAGAATAATCAAATGGGAAACTTTTTGAAATATGAATGAAATGTATGTTTATTAAATTAAAACTTACCTACTTGATTTTGTATTGTGAAAAAATATATAAATATAGTAAAAATAAATATTTTTAAAATATAAAAATAAATAAAAAATGTAGAATTCGTACAAAAAAACATACTAATTAGAGAAAATTCAATTTGTTTCCAATTTTTATTAAACAACTATTTATTTTATAAAAATTAAGAAAAATAACACCAGATAAATATTCACCGATCACGTGATTATCCCTCATCATATCCCGATAACGTGATCAAGATATCTTCATTATTATGCATAACCTATAACACATCCTTCCAAATATTGACTACCTTATACATTAGATTAAGCAAAAGATAATAATTAGGTAAATAACATAATCTTACAATTTTAATTTAAATATCACTGTCAAACATGACTACATTTTCTCGTCATAATGTGTCGAATGCCTTAAAAAGAGTGCCTCAATTTACTTAAATGTCCGCAACATTTAATTAATCAAACAATTAACGCCGGAATTTATCGTCGTCTAGGGAACCGTTGTGCTTCCTTTGAATTGTTACTTGGTCCTGCGAGAGTTGCAACTTCCTGGACGCTCAGAAATAGCGGAAACGTGGAAATCCATTCCAAAGCCTCTATGCACACATATGTTAAGATAAAATTACGCTATTTATTGAAGTTAATTAAAAAGATTTTAAACGAAAAAGTACCTGAGCAAAGACTAAAGCTTCATACATAAAAGAAAATAAGGAAACGGAAAGGCAGAAAAATAAAACCACAAAATAACGTATGCCTTTCATCTTCTCAAATTAAATTTATAATTTTTACACACAAAATACTGCATTATTTTTAGTGGTGCGCTCTAACGTTCCATGTTTTTATCAAAGCCCATTTTTGATATTCCCTTTGTCTGATTATACGAGGTTTAATATTTTAGATGAATTTTTATTTATGGAAGCATTCCCCCTTTTGATAGGACTTACTTCTTTCGTGTTAGTTTCTTTGCAACATTGCTTTCTGCTTTGAAAACATTTGGGTTATTTTATATTCCACCACACACAGAACTGGTTCTTTTATAAATAAATTGTACAGATACAGAACTGAAATCCTATTAATTTTAGTTGTAGTTTAACTTGCAATTTAATGAAAGTTCCCGTCGACTTCAGCAAATAAGTATAGCAAACAAAAGACTCTGTTATAGGATAACACAAACTGCTATTGACAAAGCAGTTTAGATTTCAAAGAAATTCTTAGTCCTTGAGTAGCCATCCGAAGTTGTTTTATTAGCTGACGATTGCTGAATCTTTTCTCTGTTTCCTTTTTTCTTGACCCCACCGTCTGCTGACACTTTTATTCGGTATTTGTGTTTCTAATTTCCAACATTGAGATTTGTCTTGATGAAAGCAACGCTGACGTGAAACGGTAGATCAGGAACTGAACGTGTTTACTTTATTGTTTTCGGACGAAATTTGAAAGGGAATTAAATTTATGTAAACGGCTTTTTTAATATTCCATCGGTGAGCGTTTGAATAAATTTCCGAGAGTTATTCTCCAGAACGATACATTCTGGTAAGTATTATATTGTGAAGCAGATGTGCGTTTAATTTATCGCTTCGTATTTTGGAATGCCTAGTGATTAAATGTGTTTTCATATTCGTAATTTACTGCCGAAAGGTTAGAGAACGTAAAACTCGCCTTTTTTACTGCCGACAAGCGCCACGCGAAATTTCCTAAATAAATTGATCCCGTTTTATCATTTCATATGGTCGGATGCTGTTGAAATCGGTGCCAGATAAAAGGTGGGCTGTCGGGCGGAGTGCATTAGGCATAATTGCACCAGATTTGATTTACGACATACACAACACAATCTTATTTGTGCATTCGTTACTCGTTATGAAATAATATTGCCTTGTATACATACAAATTATGTACATTTAATTAATACATTTTTTGTAATTTGCTTAATTTAAAAATTTAAATAAATATTTTCCCTTTCTTTTCATTTAATCTTAAGATTTAAATATTTATCTAATTCCTTTCTTTAAAAAAATTCAAAGAAGACGAGAATATAAATGGAAATTCAATGCCCATTTATACTCGAATCGTGGTAGGCTAAAAATACCGACAGATAAAAGTAATTCAAGTTCAAAGAAAAGAGCTTTTGTTACGAAGTTTCCGAAGTTTTTCAAAAGTGATGGTGATATTTTGTTTTACAAATGTTCCAACATTCGCATTCAATCTCAACTAAAAAGATATACTTCGTGTAAGGCATATAAACTAATGATTTAAACTTAATTAAATTTCTACATTTTTTTATACTAAACAAATATTTCACGTTTTTCAAAAGTTTTATTAATTAAACAAGACATATTCTATGTACACAAAAGTCATTGTTCCAACCAAATGCTTAAGCTCCTATCGACGAGAACTTCGTTTCTGTTGCCATGTGTCCAATATAAAAAAATTACTTATCAAGACTTATAAATGTGTATTTATCATATAAAGTACACTACATATCAAAAATAACATTTTTGATATGTACATAATAAATATTATTATAATTATGTATTGTAGTATGTAAAATTCGGATGGATTTTTGCATTTTCAAAATAAAAAGCTACGATTAAAACGTTTTAGAATATCTTTTTCAACATTTGCATATATAGGTTTTCTCACGTGAAGTTTAGTATCGAAATATAAGCATAACCACTGTAGAAGTTGCCTTTAAGACATTTATTTGGAAAAAACCTTATTAAAAAGTACTTCCACTTAGAATATAGGATATTGTAATTATGTAAACACTATAAAGTAAATTGTAGGAGTTTCCAGCCTTATTCTAATCAGTCAGTAATTGGTTTTAGAATTGTTGCCGACAGGACATACACGTGTCATCAAAAAGGAAAAATCTCGAGGAGTTTACCTGAGGCGGGAGAAATTCGACTTATCAAAGATTGTGTCAAATATTTAGTTCGAGTTATCAAGATATTCGAATAGTTTAAGTTATCAATTATATATAATTTTCACCCTGGAATCTACTACCAACCAATTACGAATTATCAAATTGAGTTACCGAAGTATTTGATTAAATATAAAAATTAATGATTTATGCTAAATTTATCAAATTTTTGAAGTGAAATCTTCTTTAGCCGCGTTGGGCACTTTCTGGTAGGGGAAAATCTTATGGGTTCGCGTCACCGACATGCTCGTTCTTCTTTTGTTAATAAATTCAGACAAAAGAAAAAAAGTTGTTGATTTGGCTGGAAACCTCGGTTATTAGACCAACAAACTATGTGAAGAGAGTTCATAGAGGAGAATGCCGTCTGAAAGGAATCTCTATATAGAAATATTCGAAATTTTCAGGATCATCTTTATGTCTGATGTACTTTCAAGGAAAAAATCAGCGCCCAATTCTCTTACCATTTGTTACCAACGCCCTCAATTTCGTCGAAAAGTAATGGATCTGATATATGGTATTCATATATATAGTCGGCTGCAGAATGGCATTACCACTTTCCAAACAAAATCCTTTGCGACCCTCTCTCGCTAAGCCCCGCCCAGAACCCCAAAAAAATGTAGGCCATAAAACCCAGGTATACGTAACAATTACGGGTCAAAAAATTTACTCCTATCGATTATATAATAAGTATTTCATATTTTTGGAAACACTTCTTGAGAAAATTAGAGATTGACTAAATTAAAGAAACTTAGTTTTTGTAAATTATTATCACAGGTAGTCATAAATTAAATAAAATAGCCCTATTTATAAAAACTAATAAAAATGTATAAAATTAGAAAAAAAATTCTTTATTTTTCTCTCATCTGTTATGAATTAAAATTAATCCTATTGACATAAACTAAGATATTTATGATTTTATTAATATATAGCAGAGGTGGCCAACCTGAGGCTCTTTGGAGGATTATTTGTGGCTCTCGATAAATGTACCCCCGTTCCCTTTTCATTCCAGAATTATCAAGAGAAGTAAAATAAATGTTTAATTTTTAATATTTTAATTCAATACGCATATTTTGTACTTTTCAATAAGTATAATTTTAGTAAACAAATTTTTTTAATACATTATTTGCATAATACGCGAAACATTTCAAATTATGAAAAATGGCTCGGACTATCAAGGAGCTGGCCACCCCTGATATACAACATTACTTTTCCATTAAACTATTTGAAAATATCAGTGTTATATATTATGTAACTTGTATAAAATATGTTGTGTATTATTTCGCTTGTTTGAGAATTCATTAACTAAATGCTTTTTAGTATTTATTATAGATATTTTAAAATATAGTCATACTTTTTAGTTGTAAGCAATTGGGATAATAAATTATTATGTGATCATTGGTCATGATTTTACTCTAAGCATATATCGCGTATTAATTAAAAACCGCTTATTCAGTAAACGACTAATGATCTACACAAATGTCCAGAATTTCCTTTAACACGAGCTTCATCACAAATCAGAGCAATTACAATACTATATATATATAGTATTGTAATTGCTCTTCATTGTCAAATTGTAGTAAAAGTCTGTTAGTGTAACGATATATACTACTTTGATTATAATAAACAATCAATTTTTAGTAAAAATTTATTTATTTAAATTAAATGCTTAATTTTAAGCAGTAAAATAACATATATTTAATATAATTTTTAGTTTTCAGCAGGTAATTTATGATCTGTAAAAAATATCTAAAACTTTTTCGGAGATAAATTATAGGAAATTGAATTCTCTACAAAAAATGTAGAACCATAAAGTTGATGGTTGCGTCAGAAAATGAGAAAAATGTCAAAATTTTAAATCAATCCAACTTTAATGTTAAATAACTTTTGAAAAAATGAATATATCAAAAAACTGTGAGAGACTTTTTTTGTAGAGCGTTAAATTTTCTATAAAAATCTGTTTTTGGTCATTTTGAAATATTGTCTCTAACGAAAGTTAAAAAATTTCAAAATCCAAGAGAACACCGTTCCCGTCTTATTTAAACAGGAAATTAAAATTTACGATTTTTTTACCATTTCCAATAAAATTTTCGATATAAATAAGAAAAAAACAAATTTGTCGATTTTTTTTTGAAACAGTCTAATATATATTGTTAAATTATTTTATATTTATTTATAATTATTTTATATATATTTAATAAAATTTATATATTTTAAATTTTGGTTTATATTTAGTTCTTTTATTTCATCTATAAATATCAAATATAAATGCACAAAATGTATTATATATAATACGATGTAAATTTATAAATAATAATTTTATAATAATATAATTATACCTACTACTCAAAAATTTTTAAATATACAGAAGTGTTCTACAATTATTGCGTTGAGATGGTCACACAAAATTGTTACTTACTAAAATAACTCTAAATGTAAATTTGGGGATAATTTATGCGAGCCCGCTTGTTCAGGTCGCAAACGGAACTCGACCTTAGGGTGGTAATGCCATTCTGCAGCCGACTGTCAACAAAAGTGTGTAAACTGAAAATTAGCCTTTCCTAACAAATAATAATAGATTTAATGTATTTTTAGAAGTGAAAACTTCTTGAGCCGTGTTGGGCACTTTTTGGTTGGAAAATATTATGCGTTCGCGTCATTGACATGCTCTTGACTGGCGCACGCGCAGTGTGCTGTGCACCTTAGAAACTTTTTGAATAGCTGAAATGTCATGCGTTCGCGTCACCGACATGCTTATAGCAGTATATCTGTAGCTTTACAGTTGACATATAATGCTGTATATATCTTATAAGTGAAATTGAATGGATTTAGTGAAAAATTTATTTAAATATGTCCAATGATCGAAAACACTGTACTACAAAACATAAAACGACAATATATGCCGCTTTTACGCGATCCTTAGATAAATTTGAATTAAACATTTTCATTTCTTACTTTAGTTACCATAAGCCTATTGTACATTTTTTAGAACAAAATGAAATAATTGAAAGTTCAAAAAGTCTAAGAAATTAATGATGACAATGATGCAAACAATTAAAATAAGGTTGAAAATCAAGTACGTTGAAATTTAAGTAAATACAAATACTATCCATAAATAATATGATTGTATATTAATTGTTATTTCAATAGAATTGTATTTATATTTTGTCACGATTTTGTACAGCCCGTAATATATTTGAATAATAAAAAACCACATAAACAAACATATGATTATTGCTCGGAGTGTCAATAGATGTGAAAACCAAATTGATTTAACTCAAACATTATGAAATTTCAAATTTTAATACTAAAAGTTTTTACTTCTATCGGCAATCTCTATAACTGTCAATTTAATTTTTTTTCTTTCACAGAATTTACTTTCAATTAAAAAATTCTAAAAGATACCTAAAATAATGTTAGAGATTATTATTAAGGTCCGGGACCTATTAATAATAATGTGATCATAATTTAAATGCAAATAATCCAATTGTTTCTTGACATTTTATGTTTATGAATCTTGTAAAGGTTTTATAAAACAAGTTATCTATTTGTCTTTCAATATTTGCGTCAGAAACTTTTGAAGAGGTAAGATGCAAGAACTATAAGTTTTACCAGGGAACTTTACATAGAAACGTTTAAGTTGTTTCAAAGAACTATTAGTTTTTGGAAGTAAACCCCTTATTTATACACTATAATGATATCAAAAGTCCATATTATGTATGTTTTAACAGTTTATTATAAAAATAAATACAAAAATATATATCCTAATTTAAATAAGGTAACTAAAGTAACATTGTGAATTTGCGACATGATTAACTAATTTATATTCATTATAGATTGTATCATGCCAATTACATTTTATACATAACATCAAAACGCAAATTATTTATTTTATTTTTAATTCTACTATACTACTTTTTCTTAAATTGTAAATTTGAAATGTGATTTTTAAGTAGTGTATATCTTTCACCGTTCACCAAAATATCTTTGGGGGCTACAGTACTTGGAGCAACTGTTGTAAGCAGAAACACATCATCCCCGTGTACTGCATAGTCCTGTTGCGTCTTCTGAACAATATGGCCGTGATGCCCGTTGTTTATTACCAACGGCGATAAAGTAGTGGACACGTACTGATTGTGAGATTCAAACAGAGGTGAAGGAGTTGTGGATACAACGTTCGGATGCTGGAGATACACCGGAGACACGTTGACCGGAATATAACTGCCTTGACTGTAATCCCTCGGGTTTGTGGTGATGATCTGCACTTTGGGCTGGACCTTTGGTTTCTCAACAACGGTGTGAGGTATGAGAATGTCACCTGGTTGAGGGGTGACATAATTCGAATAGTCGGCGTCTACAGGGGGCGCATCCGTTACGTACACAACCGGAGTAGGCTTAACCGGCTGGATTATGTCGAAGTAATCCAACAATTGTTGCGCTGGCTTCAATCTTCTCACAGGCACTTTCTGTATTTGAACCGCCGGTTCTTGGGCGACTTGGTTTGTGACAGTGTCTTCTTGGTACTTGACTTCCGCTTTGTAACCGTTTTTGTCCGCAGTGTAGGATACTATTTGTACTCTTCCGTCTGGTAGTTTCACTCGGTATTCGCCTTTTGTGGCTTTGGAGTTTTGCGACTGTCTGTGAGAGAAATCGTCGCCGGTTAAGTGATCCAAAACTTTGTATGAAAATGCGTATCCGCCGTTCTTCTAAAACACATAAAAACTTTCACATTTCATCCATTTTTATAAATGTTAATAACATCTGTTTTGCGTTATTTCTACATATATTTCAAAATACTATAAAAATCATTAAATTAATATACACAATTAATCATACTAAAATAATTAATTGATTGTACAATATTATCCTAAATAGGCAGCAACAAAACATTTGTTGAAAATATTTAACACGTTCCACGTTATTAAATATTCATTGGCTATTGATTGAAATATATTGCAAGATATTTAACATGTTTAATTAATTACCTTGTATATTGGAGCAGGAACAACTTCATACTCGTCCCTCAAATATTCAACAGGTCTGGTAAGGACCTTATTGGCATGAACAGACAATGCCCGAAGTACATTTGGCTGCACAGAATTATCCTGAAACAGATCACCTCACATTTATCTCATAATTAGATATTTGTTGCAATAAATATAGTTTTCAATAACACTAACATTGTTATTATTCGCCCACTGTTGAATTACCAGGTTGCGCAAGACCGATTCAAGACCGCCCACAGGTCAAATAGCAGTAGGAATATTTTTGAGATAGTTAAGTGGATTTTGAAGCATGAGATAATATTCCAATTAATGGGCAATATTCTAAGCCAGTCAACCATATTATATCGATTTTGTTTCACGATTTTATTTGAAGAAAATAAGCATGTGTAATCAACCATTTAAATTACTACTAAAATATTATATAAAGAGTTTGTCAGACTATGTAGGAACCCCCTGAATTTTAACAACATTAACATATACATAAAGAAAATTATGTGTCCTTAAAATATGTACATTCCAAATTTTCAGTAAAATGATACAAAATACATTTTTTATCTTAGATGAATCATACACAATAAATGATTAACTTTAACTATACAAAATACTTTTTCTTGTTCAATAAATTGAAACCCTTGATGTTAAGACACACCTAAAATAATAAATATTTCTATAAAGGTTTCGATAGAAAAGCAATATACGCATATAGATATTAATCTTAATTACATATCACTCAATTAGAATTAAATGTCAGACACTGTGTACGCTTCTATAATCTCATATTGTATATTTTTCACCCTACATAATTTGATATTTATCTTAGTAGATTCTAAATTAAATATTTAAAAAACGACAAATATAATTAATGTGAAGTAATAGAAATAAATTCCCTAATTATTTTAAAATGTGCTTTATCAAGTGGCTTTTTCCCTGATTATAATTTATTTTCTTAATTGCGCACCGATTCATCTTGCACAATAAATGCTTCATTCCAAAGGGTTGACATGACTGAATAACTTGAATCAAGCAAATTAAATAACTTTGTAAAGTTTTGCGAGCAAGATTCAATTCAAATCGAACGATTATTAACTGTAATAAGTTCTGTATTAAATACATAACTTTATATATTAAGTTTTATAGGTTCTGAACTGAATTTAACTTTACATTAAACCGTTTCAAGTACAAACTTAGATCCAATATTCATTAGCATATAATTTAATTTCAATTAAATTTTAACTTGACAGGAATCCTGAATGGCAAACAACAAAGCTGACACAAATTATCACGCCTTATTGCCGCACTACAATTAAGTTTTCGTTTTCGACTTTTATTTGAACTTTACTTAAAGTTACTTAAAGTTTCATCATCTAGTTTCACAAACTAATACAGCCTGGAATATTTTGTAACATAAACAATAAGTTTAATTTACGAAATGTATGAAGTTAAAAGTGTTTTGTATGACAGTTACAGCTTGTTACTAATAACTAAAGTTAAATTTAAACCGACTGTTTCTAGTTTCGTTTACTAATGTCATTAAATAGTTGAAATATAAAACACCTCAGCCTTCTAATATATAATATAATATTAAATCGCTGAACAATGTGGGAATAGTTTGACAACCATAACTTGATTCCCGAATAGTCTAAAGGAAAATACTCGTCGTGATGTGGCAAGACGACGACAAAAAGTAAATTGGAAGTCCGTAATGGGACGGTGCCGTCTGAAACAATTGTTGTGCGGGAGGCGGCAAAATATTCATAAGCTGAGCATTTGTGTATGTATGGGAAGCGGTTTTTGAATCCCCGCGGGCGGCGACATCGTCCCGGGGGCCGCGTCTCCGGAAAGTGCATTAGAGTCACGTTGGAACGGCCAAGGCGCCAAGAATAATAGCTGCAGTACGTGGTCTGTGACTGCCCGGCAACCGTTCACTCCCTACAATTGTGATTGTGTTTTCTAAGTTCATTCACAACGATGCCAGACATTTGTTTATCGATACCGAAATCGATGTTTTACGAATGGAAATTTTATGCTGTACTACTGCACATCCTACTGCGGGTTCGCAACTTCATTCTTTCTGGTATATAACGCTAATAATAAATAACAGACACAATAGCTCATATGTAGAGCGTCAACTTTGATAGATATTCCAAAAACAAAACAACCAGAATATTACTACTAATACTAAAAAAGCATGTTAATTGGACTGAAAAGATTGGAAACACTTATTAGGTGATAACAGTTCTTTTATGGGTGAGAAGACCAATTAATGAATTATAATTCCAAGTGCACTAGAACTACAATAATATCTAGGAATAGAAATATTAGGGTTATTTTCCACATTTGACATGTGTGACAAATTAATATGTTTCTATTCACTGAAGTTTAACATGGACTTTCTTTACTCCAATAAAAACCAAAGCAACCTCAAACATTAATTAAAAGGTGGTTAAGTACTAAAGGAATTGATATTGTTAATATAAATTGTTATAACGAATATAAATATGAATATGGATTATTTTGACTCCACTCACAACTTTTTATGTTTGCTTTGAAAATGTTAAAATATTTTCTGCACAATCCATTTTCCTAATAAAAATCAAAATAGTATCAGCACCTTAATTAAATTGGTAATATTTTCATTTACGCATTGGAATTTAATCAGTTTAACAGATACTACATTCCAACCTTGCATTATGTTCGAAGTTTTCGCTCCAGTTCTAATTTACTCAACACGAAACTTCCGGTAGTTAGAAACACCTCAACATTAAGGACAATAACCATATTTCATTATGAATTATGATACAATGTATTCATATAACCTTAGGATCCATATAAATTAATAATAATAATAATAACAATTTAATTACTTTAGGTAGCTTTGTCATTTATTATTTATAGATTAAATAAGAAACCAATTTTTATCAATAAATACTAACGTAAGTAGTAAATATGGTATATTTTAATTAGATTTTAAATTAAATAATTATACACTTGAAGAAACAATTTTATTTATTTTTGGCATTATATAATTAAGTAATTAAATAATTATTCCTATGTGAAGTTGTCTGATTTAGTTATAATTTGAAATTAATTAATGAGAAATACCTTACTCTTTTAGGTACCCCTTTCAAATCTATATATGGATATGCTTTGCAATTGAAAATATTGAGTGAAAGATTTTTGTTGCTCAACTAAATTTATTTTGATGAGAAGTAAATCTTTAACATATTTTTCACTTCAAATCAAAACAGTAAACAGTTGAGGCACAGAGTTACGACGTATCCAAATATATTATCCAAAATGTACCCTTTATCTGTGAGAAAAGTTCACATGTTAAATAAAAAATCATATTTTTGTAAGTTGTTCAGAAATACGAGAAACTATTTTAATAAAAATTGGCAAAAGTGAATTTTGGATTTAAGATTTTCTTAGCAGGAAGGCTTATTAATTATCTTCATTTATTCACTCTAAAAAATCCATCGTTTCAAAGGAAAAAATGTTTTCTCAAACACATTCTTGGTACAAGTTTAATAAAATTCATTCATAAAATTGTAATACAAACATTGGTTTACTGTGAGTATTAAAAGAACCCAAAATTTGATGATTTTGGTACGTTTTGTATTATTAATATTTTATTAAACTTATATTAAAAATATAGGTCATCAGTTTTTAAGAAAATATTTTTTCCTTCGAAAGTTTTTACGAGAATGGAAAAATGAACGTAATGAGTAAGCCTTCCCTATAAAAAATCTTAGAACCGTAAGAAAATTTTTAAAAGATTATTGTGGATGAGGGTGATTTCAACCATCTCACATTTTTTTGAATTATTTGATTCCTAATTGATGAACAACTAACAAAAATGTGATTTGAACTATTCTTATGGACAAAGGATACCATTTGATATATGTATATATTAGGCCAATCGATTTATTTTGACCCCTACAGTAGTACATGGTAACCCTCTGTTTCAGCAATTTTGAGACACACTGTATAGTATTTTTTCAGCTGCGATTCTTATTTAAAACATTGATATAGTAGTTTAAAATTGAAGCAATAACCGTTATATCTCTTCCTTGTCCGCTTCATTCACGCGTAACTATCATATAAACAATAAATTTTCTATTGCAATTTCAAAACGTTGCGAGAGTCGTGCACGGAAACAAATAAGTTTTAAATTGCGTTACGTGTCCAAAGATAATTAATCGACAAGCCGATAAAAATACAAAGGTACTAATTATTTTTCAGCTGTCCAAAAGTGTACAGTACACATTTTATTTAAACAGTTATATAACAAATTTAAAAACAAATAGGTCCGTTGTTCAGAACGCGCTGTGAGACGAATATTTTAGAAAAAAATTTGTGTTGTAAAATTATCGACAACAGTTATTGTTGTGCGTTCTCACATAATTAAGATAAAATTAAATTTTTCTCCGTGTGAAACTGTATCACGATTATACATCTATTCTGGGCCGATTTCCCACAATCCGGTGAAACACAATAATATTCGATAATGCGTTTCATAAACATTTCTCATTATCGTAAAAACAATAAAGTAATTAAATTAACTTATCATGATGTCTAAAAAAGTCTTAATTATTTATACTTTTTATTTGAAGAAACAAAATTTATTCATTATATATATATATATATATATGCCCTCAACAAATCTAATAATTACCAAAATTACCATATACATACATATACAATTCTAATAATCTCCAGTTGACCTATAATTTGTCGGGCCATATGTGTATGACTTCGCATAATGTGACATTTGAACAATAAAAAAAATAATTTCGTCCACTTTCTCCCGTTTGATTGCTCAGACGGTTCGCAATGATCCGGAAATAAGGCCGTAAAAAATCATCCTCAAACACACATTTGCCGTTGCGTAACAGTAAACAAAGATTTTGTTGAAAACTTTCTTGGCACATGTGGTAAATGGTGACATTGTCCGAACTGTTGAATAATTATTAATTTGTCGGTAATTAGTGGCCGAATATGGACATTCCTGTTCGTGAAAACATACATCCATAATTTTACATATTTTAACAGCCGTTTATAATTTTTCCAATAATAAATACGTGTTTCCCTATTTACGATACAGTGTTAAGACACTGCTGGAAAAAGATTGTGTGTTTGTCCGGCAAACAATTTGAATTATGCCGTGGTTATTAGAGCATAGCCAACGTACTGCTGCCAAAAGTTTCCTCTCATTATAGCAATTATGTGTTATATTAATTTAATCTTCACATTTGTTCATTACAAAATCAAATCTTTCTAATTTATTTAAAAGTGCGCAACTAACATCAACAAATTAACAAATATTGTGTATTTTTGGTGTTTGGTAATAGGACAAGTAATAATCGAAATGTAGTGTTTTATCTAATTAATATATTTTCAATTATTTTATCCTAATTCAAGGTCTAACATTTTATATCATTATATAATTGAATTAAAACCAATTAATTTAGTTAAAAATAAAATTATATATAATATATATTATTAGAATTAAATTATATATAATATTATTTATTTGAATTAAAGAATTTCTGATGGGGGAGATGAAAATATTCAATATTTTACACATAACATTGTTATTATCAATATAAGGCAGATAACAAATTTGAAAATGTCCATAAAATAATAATACTAGACTTTAATTATAATAGAATTACTCAAAAAGAAAATGCAGTATGCCCTTGAATACCGGAATCGTGTTTGAAACATAAAAATTAAGCGACATAATTTAAATAATACTGGGTCGGCGCATTTTGTTTGTTATTATGACATGTGCGTTTTCTCATAGGTAAAATTATATTTCGTATTCAACGCTTGTATTGGCGGTGAACCGTAAACGATTGTTTCAAAATTTTCAGTTTGGTAATCAGTTATATCTATTGCATGTATTTTTACGCCTTTTGATTATATTTTACTATGTATTTTTTTATTTAATTGTTGTAGAAACTAATTAGAAACCATTTTATGTGTAATTTAATATAGATAATGGGCACGTGTTAATTTGAGGATATTTAACAGATAATTAAAGTGAAAATTTAATAAGCATGAGAAAGTACAATGTACATTGGGGAGATATCAATGGGTGCACAGAAGAGGAACTTCTACAATTATTAACACTGACAAACCAATTATACAATTTATCGTATTATACATCAAATTTTATACCAATTATTCCCAGGTGTAATAATAAAGATTAGATAATTTTTCAGCATTATATCTAGATCCATGAAATTATTGAATTGTGAAAATGTACGACTATGCATTACTTTTAAATCTAGAAAGGTTAAATTGTAAATAACAAGAGTCTGACACTATTCAATTATGTATAATTAGATCCGATAATAATACCGATTCTGATGTATTGACAAACAATTCACAAACATCAATTGTAATTATGCAAAACTAATCCATAATTCCCTCGAGCCCATTATTTACGATAAAATAATAATTCTTACTTTCCTGTGGTACTTTCCAGCCAGTCGACTCGTGTATCTGTTCTTGGTTGCCACTTTGGGGTAGGGGTGATTATCTACGGGGTGACCGGTTTGTCTTGGTATTGTTACTATATTATTCCTACCCCTTGCCTCGTTGTCATCCTCTTGATTATTTGGAAACACCACCGGTCCGCTATCCCGCAAGTTTGTCTTAGCCTCGTAAGGGTGGGGGTTGAAATTTCTGGGTGGTAAAAATACTTCGGGCTCCGGTTCTTCTACACACAAACTGGCTGGGACTAGAATAGAAATTATTATGGCCTGAATGATCTGAAATAATAAAATAAACTTTAAATTTTGGCTTACATTTTTAATAATAATAAAAATTTTATTATCTATAAAACTCAATAACCATAATCAGTCAACAACAATAACAAAGCAATATTTTAAATTAAAATTTAATATAAAGAATTTTTAATACCTATAAAATAATATTAAATGACTCTTCTATTTGTACATATATATTTATTATTAATAAAAATAATTCGTTTTTATTAGTTATTAAAATATATTTTTCATTATGTATTTCAAAATTACATCATATAAGTTGAATATCCTATTGAATCAAAACTAACAAAAGTATATAATTTTATAATAATGTTTTATAAATAAAAACTTTCATAATAATAATCAAATCAATTATTGTCTATTAAATAAATTTCCCAATTGTATTATAATATAGTAAATTTTAAATAGCACGTGACCTAAACTAATCGATTTTTGCGTAATACATAAGATTTATTAAACGTTAAAATGAAAAAAATTATAAGAACTGTTTTATAAAAAAAATAAAAAATTCTCGAATTTTACTGTACAACTGAAATATTAATAAATTATTAATCATAACGAATCAATCTGTTTGGAATAATAATAAATATATTACTTAAAAATAATACTAATTAATTATAATAACCATTTATCACAAAAATATTTTATTAAATTTATAAATTTTGAAATTAACGTCCTCAAAATTCCTTGTTATTGGAACAAATATAATTTGGTACAAATAAAGTCGGAAATTAAATGTTTGTAATAGTTTTATAAATAAAATATTACAAATATATTACAAATTTGAGACACAGTTTATTTATTTAAAAAATTCAAGACTATAATAATTTTAAATATAATTACAAAATTTTAAAAAGCAGCTTGTTTTCCTATAATGCATAAATAATTTAAAATAAAATATACATAATAAATATTTTTTTAAAATTAATATATGTTTAAAGTGTATGAACAAAATAATTTTTAATGTAAAATGTATTTAATATTTTAAATTATAATAATTAATGAATAATATGTGTAAATCTGTTAATTTCCAATTGATTACCTGACGACGTTTATCCATGTTAAATCGAATTCCCTTCATGCAACGAAGCACAATCACCACAAGCAATCCCTCCGGCCGCGCAACAGTTTATATTATCCGTACAATCTAAACACTATTCAAACAATTGTGACCGATCTCCAAGAAAAAAATCACGACATAATTATTCTACGGTCGGCAATGTGTACGAGTACATGTTGGGCCGGTCATTGTAATGGAGCATGAAGAAAGCCCATTCTTCAACTTATACCGCAGACATGATCATCCCACTACTTTCCGTTTCAGTTTGGTCTTTACGAGTATCCGCAATGTTGAGCCTACATAATGAAAATTTTCTTATTAAATATTAGAATAAAAAAATCCTGGAAAGTATAAATTCTCCGTAATAAATATCTGGCATAATTGTTGGATGATAAATATCAGGACACCTCATCACATTTTCAAAAGATAAATTGTAGATAGGGACAGTTCAAATCTTTTTTGTCATTTGTCATTTAGCCTGAATTTTGTCCAGTTTGGATAGTCTTGTGCATTAAGTACAATAGTAATATTATTTAGTTTTGAGATTATATTTGCATCAAATTCATTTTCAGAGACAAAATATGTAAGTCGTTTAAATACGACTCAATAAAATTCAATGCTGCATTCCATTGAAATTCATTAAACAAAATCAGTATCTTTCCTCCTGCTTGTTAATTATTTAGCAGCTGGAAAATAATTAAGTATTATATTTACTTTATTTGTTTGATAACATTAGGAATTTCATGTTCTTCTATTATCTACAGTATCGATTGTTGAAATTGAATAAATGATTAATTACATCAGTCACAGAAAAACATTTAACACAAATTTACTGTTCAATTGGAATATTTTTAAATTGTTGACCATAACAAATCAATCTATTTGGATTGTATAATGCAAAAATTGAATTACTTAAGATTTATTAATACCAAATATAGAAACTTTGTTCATTACTGAATTTAGTTTACATTTTATTAAATATAACATATGGTATTGATTGTTGAAATGGGTGAAGTGATTTAGAAAATTAGGGTTTGCGCATGTCCTTATGTTTAAAATAGTTTTAAACCACTTTAAATGTCTTTAATATCCTATTTAAAACAATAAAACATTTTCTTTAAAATATTTTTTTTGTTCTTAAACATGTCCCTTTTTAACCCTGTTTAAGTTAAATTAAAAATACAAATTTATCGATAATAAATAATAAAACAAGTAATTAAATACTTCATGTACACATTTATTCAGAGTAGGGCACTTTCTTCCCTTATTAACATAATTAACGATATTTATATTTACGACACGCTGTAATAATTTCTTCACACAATGAAAGGTATAATGTGCATCAATCACGACGAACTGAACTTAGAAACCTTATCAGAAGTAATATTTAATTATTCAACGGTACGATTAATAAAAGGTGCGTCGAGATACTCTATGAAACAAGTTTTTAGTGCATATTGTTTAAATTTGTGCATAGGTCTTCAGTTCTTCTTCTTCTTATCTAAATGATGATCTGAATATAAACAAAATGAAAGTTCTGAAATAATAAAACGTAGGAAAGGAAAAGTATCAAATTAATAAACAGAATTCTTTTAAAATTAGAGAACAACTTTAAAGAATTAGATAAATTATACATTAGAACATAAATTGGATTAATTTGTCCTAAGTGACTTAATCAATAAGTGAGTTAAAACGTACAAAAATAAAACAATTATTGGCATTTTCTTCTGTTGTTAAAATTTGGTACCTATAAAAACATTTACATCTGCCGTCTTAACTTTGAATATAATCATAAAAATGATAATTTTAGTTATAACAAAAAATTAATAATAATTCTAATTCACCAATATATGAAAATTGGACAATATAATTATATAGCCATTATATATCACTAAATAAATTACTAATTTTCCAAAATTTTAACATCTTGACCTTGACTTGTCACATTTACAACACAAAAGTACTTAATAAAGATTGTATTTCTTATTGTGTTCAGTTTGAATCTATGGGAAATATCAATCTACATATTTATTTAGCTTGTCAACAATGAATGTAACATATTTACATTTACCAAAGTGAATATTCATTTTTTTACTTTATCAGTGCGATTTTCTACTTAGATATTCAATCTAAATCCACATTTAAAATTCTTCTTAATGAAGGTCTGCTTACGTTCATTAACATCGAGAAAGAAAGTCAAGATCGTGCGCTAAGTTTTAAGCGATTCGTATAAATCATCCTGTGAATAAGACTATAATTAGAAGGATTGACAATCTTGCTAAGTATTCTTAGAATTTACAGCGGATTAAATAAGAAAGTGCATTACTAAAGTGAAATAATACCTTGTCATCGATTCCAAATAAGCATTTGAAAACGAGCGATGACAGCCATCAATTTACACTTTTAGATATAAAGGTAAAAAGTATCAATGATGATACTAGACAAAATTTTAATACTATAAAAACAAACAATATTTATTTTGTCTCCAGTCATCTACACATTGGTATAAAACAAGTTTTACATATTCATTAATGGTGCTTTAGATCGACAGTATTCATTGCGAAAATATAAAATTACAATAATTAAAACATTACATCTCACTTAGAGTGAATTTTAAGTGTCGCAATTTTTTGTTTACTTTCTGAGCATTTTGGCGAATTCTCATAACCTCAGCCTAATTACCCTCCCAACAATGATTAATTAACATCTTTATCTGTATCTCCTGACACTTTCATAAGAACTGTTATTTATCCAAATTGATACTTCTCATGTGAAGTTTAAGGTGCCCATAAACCATTCTCCAGCATTAGTTTTCAATATGTTACGAATGTGTGAACCTGTGGCGAAACTTTTTCATTTCTATTTTTTTGATACGGATCACGAAGCAAAAATTCTCGAGACATCAATTAAATGCCACAGAAGGTTAAGATGGAACAGTGCGAGGAACATTCAGGTTCAAGTTACGATGGCGCAACTAAAATGTCGAAATAAATTTGATTTTTTACGAGTAGGTAATATTATTACGTCTTATTGGAAAAGTCAATTAGTGTGTTTCGGTGAATGCACCAAGGCTATAAAGCAGATCAGATTTGTAAACGGGATAAGAAACGTTTATGTACTGTAAACAATAATTTCATTAATATGATATATCTGAAGTATTTTAGTGAACGTCATTCAAGCACCTTCACAATTTTATGTCGAACAAAGCAGTTCTTGTAACGAACCGATTTAAATTTCACAATGAATCAATAAAGACGAATTTTTGTATTATTTTAAAAGTTCTAGATTGATCAGTCCATTTGGATGTATTATTCTTAAAGCAACGATTAGATCTGGCATCGAAACAAAGTAACACAAACTGGTATTTATCGTTTGCAATTATATTGCCAAAAGTTGGTGTAGCCCACCGTAAAGATTGTATCGTGACCGTGCGTCAATCCGTCACTCTTTTATTTTGGTCGACATACAACGTTGTGAAACTACATAAACGCCGTTAAATTAATAAATTGGTTTTTGTATTTACTGATGAATGCATTTGTTTGATTTCACAATGAATTTTTCAGACTACCTACTGCTGCGTTTATGATTAATTGTAACGATTTAATAATTTCAAAACTGTGATATTAATTTTTATTGTTTCTTTTAAATTATACTAATGTTGATTCTATTAAACATAACCTTTTTAACTAATGGCAGAAATGATTGCTGTACTTTATGTTCCATTTTATTTATTATCTCTTGTAAAATTGTCAACAGAAAAAGTTATTTATCAAATTTACTATAAGATTGGCTCATAAATCCCAACGATTATTATATTCACAAGTTTTCACTTCAATCAATTTGATTGGGAAAAAAGTATGGAATATTTTATCAATATTCGTAAAATATTAGCAATAACTTAAATATTTCAATATTTAGTGGCGTAACCTTTGGCTTCTATTACTGTTTGGCATCCTTTAGGCATAAAATCTACCAATCTCTGCAATGTGTCAACAGAAATTTATTGGCACTGCTCCTGTATGGTTTGGAGAAGTTCTTGTTTGCTTTTGATGTTTTTTCTTCAGATACGATGGTCTAATACTTCCCAAAGGTGCTTTATACGATATAAATCAGAGCACTGAGACGAGCACAGTTAAGTTTTTCATTAGAATCCACTCCCTCCCTCTCTTTCACTGAGAAGAGCCTTTTTATTATTTTGTTTATTTTAGAGGTCCTGGTTTGCGTGGATTTTCAACACCATTTTGATAAGATAAACAAAAATAATGGGCACCAGTACTAGTATAGTACTCGTAACGATACGTATCCTACTCGGATGACAAAAATAAGTAAAACACGTAAGTTGATAAGAAAAATTTTCACTATAATAATAAGCGTGAGATGCAAATTAATGCATCGTAGTTAACCCGTTGAACGTAATATCTTAAGTAATGTTGTGGGAGTATTGTTAAGTAACTGTACTCGTTGTACGTCTTAAAGAAAAAAGGTCTTGGGAAACCTCCTGTCCGCTACACATTCAGGTGACTGCATTCGCGAACAATTATTTCGTCTCATTAGTATCATAAGAATAAATTGCAGTTGAATGGGTTATTGGAGAAATTATTGTGTTGTATAAAACCTCTGGAGATTTTAAATTGTCGCGATATATGACATTATCAAAGAAATTACATAAATATCTGGATTTATAGGAAAATAATTTGTGATTTGGATAGAAATAAAAAAGTTACATAATTAAAATAACATTTATTTGTAAACCATTCAAATCTCTTCAGTCATAAAATTGATTACAATTACATAAAGCATTGTATAACACCACATTAATTATTAGGAATACTGTAAACATAATATCAGTCTCTATAAATATAATATATACACTTTTTATTTTAATTTTTGAGAATACTACAATTGCACATGCATACTTAGAATACTTATACTATGCTGAATATTTACTGTTGGAAGATGAAAATTGAAACAAAATGAGTTGCCTGTAAAACAATTACACCGAGTTTTCTTTGTAAGTACGTATGAAGAAGAGTGGAGAAGTCCGTATGTGATTGCCATGGAAACTCGGTACATAAATCCATTGTCATTACACATAAATAAATTAAATAAATAAAACTTTACATATAAACTGCATGGGATGATAAAACTACCTAATCTCATGAATAAAACACGAGATACGTAGAGGAACGTTACTAAAACCAAAACGTGTTAAATTATAAAAACTGCCCTTGATTATGTAATTGAACAAATTGAGGGTGGGAATTCAATGGTACAACCTGGGCTGTATCCAGCATCAATAGCTGATCTGGCACATTCAACTGGGGTGTGGTGACAACCAGTTGAGTAAATGGTGGAAACTGTGGTTGCAATTGAAATTTCACACCCTCCAAGTTTTGTATGGGCAGCAAATTCTGAACCATGATTGTCTGGGTACCCAAACCAGAAACTGGTACAGTGTCACTAACAAACTGAGAATTTTCCATCTTTAACATAGATGGATCACTCGATGTGTCATTGAAAGATGTAAAAGAAGTATATATTGGCTCTGTTGTTGGTTTATTGGATTTATTTAATTCAGATGTACTTACAATTTCTTTTAGTGGGTTATTGAATTGCACAAATTCTGAAAATTGTCCAAAAGATGCATATGTAGGATCATTTGATGGTTCATCTGTTTGATTTTTTGTTAAATGTTGTGATTTCATAGTGGAGTCTGAACCATGAGTCTTATTTAAACTGCTTTCAAGTTTAACATAATCTATAGTTATGTTAGTGACAGGTTCCTTCGAATTTATATTTTGAATAATCACATCTTGTTGATGGATTGTGGGAATAGCTAATGATTTTGTTACAAATGGTTGATTGTTGCTCAACATGGTAGACTGACTTGATGGTTTAGTAAATGATGTAAAGGTGTAAATATTGCCAGTTTTTGATTCTGTAGTACATATTAGATTTGACTCTTTGCTAATAGACACACATGATTTTGGAAGTAATTCAATTTTAATATTTTGTAATTTTTCTAATTCAGGTTTGTTACTACTGTTTGATTTTTCTGTGGATGTTGTGCCAACCATATTCATTTTTTGTCCATTTGCTTCCATTAACTTTTGTGTGGAATTTAAACCTTTTTGAACCATTTCAGCCACCAACTGTGGAAGTCTCTCATTTGACTGTATTGGTGGTTTGGGAGCTTCTGCCAAAGGTTTGCAGTGATGTACAAAGAATGCCAGTGGCTCACCAATAATTACTTCATGTAAATGATTGAAGTTTATCTAAAAAGTTATATTCACAATAAATACACTGAACTAAATTGTTTTAATTTTAATATATACCTTTACAACTACATTTAACCCAATTCTAATATGCTTATTTTTTCTCCTTGTTAATGGATTGTCAGTAAGAACTTTCATATCCAATGTTCCTCTGCACCGTCTAGCATCAAACAAGAGCTCCTTCTGGACAATTTTTCCTTGTTGTGTCCAACACTGATACTGCTTTCTGAACCTTATTTTAGGGCCAGTATTCGAGATTTTTTTGGCCCAAACAGTATCAGTGGCTTCTGAAAACAAATCGACCCATTCATCACAGAGAGTGTTGAAATCTTCACTGTTTTTCGATATTTCAGTTCGAAATTTCGCCTCGAAGTTCTTATTGTCCATCCATAACGTGTGTATTAATTCATACTTTCGTCCTAGCTTGTTTAAGAATCCTTCAAACTCTTTTGTTGCTAATTCTGCTTTAGCCATTTTCGCTCGACATATGCTAGAAGAATGTACACAAAATTTAAACCGTTACGTATTTAAATTGGTTATATTCATTGTTAAATTGAATGAGAATCTTGTTGTATACACGACAATTACATACTCTCTTTAATTAGTAAAGAACAATAACAATTTATGGCAGAGCTGGATGGGATCAGTGTGGCCAAACTTTTAAATGTAAATACGGACGAAAATATTAAAAATTCCTTTTTTACTATTACTAATAAGAAGGATAATGAAATAATAAGGCAAATTAAATAGTGAGTGTGTAATATAAGTAAACAAGAATTACTTTTTTAATAACTTAATTTATTTCACTGACAGCAAGAAGCAACTAAAACCGTTTAATCAAATTTAAACAAATAACACATTTAAACAACAACGGGAATATAAACGTAGTTTATAAATAATTAAAAAAAACTAAATTTTATTTATTTCTAAATTTTTATAAAACAGTCGATATAATTTTTATAAAAACGGATGATAAAATACAACAACAACATTATTTATATTAATTAAATTCTTTTATTTAATATTTAAGATGTATTTAATATTTAATATTGTCATAAAACTTACCAGGAAAAATAAGAAACTTTGTTTATTTTGGCAACATTTTTGGCAAATCTAGTTTTATTTTTCTTTAGTTCAGAGTTTTACCTCGGAAGTACAAAGTACAAAAGTTTCAATTGTTTATATATTTCTACGGTTCTTGTATTTTTTATTTACAATCAAGCAATGTATTAAATATTGTAATTTTATTTGCTTTCACTTACATTAATGTTCAAAATTGGCGAAATTGGCACCCCTGATTGTAGCCAACAAAAAGCTTCGCTTGATTGCAAAAAAAACAACAAAAACTTAAACCCAGAAATTGTGGGTCACAATGCAGATTTTCAGGATATCTTGTTAATTATCCAATATATGTGAAGTAATAGACTCGTTTGCGTTAATATTAGGCCAATTCTTGGCCGCATTTGTGAATTTGAGGTTATATTGTAAAGTTTACGATCGTTGGTGTGAGTGCTTGATTCAGAAAAATGAACAAAACAAAGATGAAGAGGAAACGCAAGGAATTTTGTACTTCTCCCCTACTTGACGACAGTCCTAAAAGGTATAAATCATTACTATTTAAAGTATAATTTTCATTATATTTGATCATTTCAGGACAAAGGTACATGCTCAGAGAAAATTTGCCCAGGGTTCGAATGTGAACAGTCCAGTCATAACGCCTATCAAAGAACTAGAAATAGAAAGACCTATAGACATATTACCAGAACCAGAGGAATTGTTACCAATTAAAAGACCAAATACTGAAGATTTTCTCACATTCCTATGCTTTAGAGGTACACCCATTCTTCCACCAACATTAAATTTCTTCAACACAGCTTCTATTGTTGATACAAATGGACAAGTACACAAGATTAAAAGTGATAGTTCAAAAAATGGACCTATTGATGCCCCAATATTAAAATGTGGCAACTCATCAGAAAAACCATTCATTGCTTTTGGAGTCAGAAAAAGAGCAGACCCAATTGTCATCAGTAAGCAAATGGACCGAAAACGCAGACATGCACTTACCATACAAGCATTACGAAGGGAATATCAGAAGCAAAAAATGGCAAAAATTAGAGCTTTAACTATTAGTAAACTGTCAGAAAAAGTAACAAACAAAACACTGGTCCGGTCAAATTCAGTGTCCAGGACAGAAACAGTAACAAAGAAGACAAACACAATTCAACAACAATCTAAGACTAGAAATATCAAAGTAATAGCCACAAAACATGTGAAAGTCACTACCAGGACACTGAAAACCCTTAGGCCAAATGTGAAACAGAAAATGTGCCTGAGGAGTTTCAGGGGTCGGTTTGTTCAAAGGGAGCTGCCCTTTAGGGGCAAAAAGAAAGTAATTTTGGAGAGACCAGTCAACAAAAGTGTTCAAAGTAAAAAGCCTATTAAAAAGGACGAAGAAGAAAATGACTATGTTACAGATGAAGAAGTAGAAGAAGAGGAGGAGGAGGAAGAGGAAGAAAAAGAGGAAACTCCTGTGCCTGAGAAAAAGTCTATCAGAAAAGTTGTGGTGAAAAAAGCATCAAAGAATGTGGGTTCTACTCCCAAAACAGCAAATCCATCAGGGTAAGTCACTCAGCTTTATATTTAAAAGGTTTTGGATACGTAATTTTTTATTAAATAGTATTATGACAATTTTAAAGTATACCATAAATAGAAAATATTTTGTAATGATAAGGTACCCTTTAATTTTACATATATAAATATTCATGAGGATTATCTACTATGTACTAGGTATTTTTTCTTAGACTGTTTTTTAAAATGTTTATTCAAAACGTTTTTCTTGATTATATAAAATACAAAAATCTTTTACGTCCGTTTTTACAGGTCTAGAATAACGAGGTCGGGTTTAATCGCGAATAATAAAATTAATTCCCGAATACAACAGATAAAAAAGAGAATTTTATTAAAAACTCCGTCGACCAGCAACGCAATTGTAAAAAGACGTGCTTTGCGATCGACCACAATGAAAAAAACTGTAATGTCTCAAAAGCAAAGTCATACCTTGAAAAGAAAGCAACAGTTGAGAACGAAGCGACAACAAAGTCAAAACACGCCTGTGAAAGATGATAAAAAATTAATGTCCCCAGAGCCGAAGGCGGAATCTGGTAAGAAGGTTGAAATGACCAAAAAGGAAACGACAACTAAAAGAGAGTCTGATTCTAAAAAAGATAACAAACCATTGGTAAAGAAGTCTGAAGCTAAGAGTGAACAAAAGCTACCAGGAAGAACTTTGAGAAGTCCGCCGCTACGGAAAGAAGCTGTAGTTAAAAAAGTAATGAAAAAGGATGAAACTGCTGAAACCAAAAAAGAATCTTTAAAAGTGGGTCTCAGTACTGAGAAAAAAATTGTGGAAACGAGAAAAGAAACTACCGGAAAGAAGTTGTTGGACTTGAAAGAAGATAAATCTAAACGAAATGCAAAAGAAGTCAAACCCACCAAAAATTTAAAAGTAGAAGTTGTTAAAGATGTCGTGGAAAAAACCAATGGAAAGGAATGTAAAAAAGCCAATAATACAGAGACAAAAAAATTAGAAGAAACTAAAATAGAAGTTCAAATAAAGCAAGAAAAAGTTGAAGCTAGGAAATCAGATGAATCCCTTGCAGATGTTTTCATAGAAGCAAATCAGGAAAAAAAATCGATGACCATAAAAAAAGAACAGCAAGATACAGATGGATCAAGAAAAAATACAAGAAGCGTTAAATCAAACAAGCAAGATAGTGATAACAATATACCAACCACAGATGTCAACAAAAGTGAAAATAATGCACGAGTTGTAGGCGAGAATATAAAGGAAAATGGAAGTGAATTATCAAACTTACAATTAAAATGCCCTCCAAATAAAGTAGCAGAACTGAAAGTATTTATAAAAGAGGAAATAAATGAAGATATTAAAAAGAAATCGTGTATTGAACCCTTAACAGAATCAGCCCCAAACAAAGAAACGCGAAACATTGAAGTTACCGAAAAGACCGATGAGAAAGATAGTTCTGTTAAATCAAAAGATATTAAACAAACGCGAAAACAAACTGAGAATGCTGCAAAAAAGGACATAAGCCAAGACAGCAAAAGAAAAATCGTGAAATCTGAAGAATCAGTTGCACAAAAAAGTATTAGACCTTCTAGAAAAACCAAAATTGCTGCAGCAATTTATATGGAAATTTTAAGTCACAAACTTGTAAATGAAAGCACATTTGATGATGATAATGTGTCAATAGATAGTTTTCCCGAATTACCAAATGTTAAGAAAACGGAGCAACGTGAAAATGAATTGAAAGCAAAAGCCAAGACTTCAAAGGAAGATGACGCTGAAATAGATGATGAAATTCCTGAAGCCAAAACTAAGAGTAAAGTAGGAATTAAGAAAAGTACAGACCAGAATGACAAGAAATTGGAAGAAGAAATAAATGAAGAAGTTTCAGTCGAAAATACGGACAATAAAAAAGATGAAGATCATGTCAAAAACGACATGATTTTAAAAATAGTTGAAGATGAAATGAACGCAGTAATGGGCGATTCAAAGAAAGGTGTGAAAGCTAATAATAAAATTGTTAAGGATAAACCTATTTCATCAAAACAACAAACAAAAAAGTCATCCTTTGGTAAAAGAAAATCTGATGTCTTGGACACAGAGTTAACTAGCGAAAATGAATCATCTAAAAATAAAATCAGAAAAACTGACGAGTCCTCACTCCTTGAAGAGATAGTGAATAATAGCAAAAATGATCTTGATAAAAGACGAACACGAAACTCATCACATAACAAAAGCCAGGCTAGTGACGATTCTGATGAATCATTCCATGCAGACGTCAAAATTCCTAGAAGAAAAAAATTGACCAGAAGCAAAACGACAAAAATTCAGACAAGTCCTGAGGAAGTTCTTCCAAAGACCACTAAACAACCGCAGAAGAAGAAAGATGAAAGTAGTGATTCTGATCAGTCCACTACATCCGACGTTGACTTGAAAACCCTCAAGTTACGTCAGAAAAATAAAAAATTCTCTAAAACTAAGTCAATGATGAAAACTGAGGAAACCTTCAGCGATTCCGATGAAGAACCACTGTCGAAACTAACGCAGAAAAGTGCAGAAGGAAGTCAATCATCCGCCGCTAGAAAAATCAAATCTAAAAAAGAACTTAAAGGATTAAAAATACCTTTTCTCAAAAAAAGTGTTATTGAACAGCTGGCCGTAGATGTCGAGCCTAAAGTAAAGCCTAAAAGAGAATGTGCAAAGATCCCACAAAATTATCTACCCATGTTTTCCTCTTCTTCCGACGAAGAGTACTTCCAGGGCTTCAGTAAACAACCGGAAGAAAGTTGCAACAAAGTTGTTCCGAAAACTCAGGAACCAACCTGCGCCCACTTAACAACTTCATCCGATTTACTTAGCAAAGACGTAAGTAGACGCTTTGGCAAAGGTAAAGTGAACATGTCAAACGAGCAAATCGAGAAGTGGCTCAAAGAATCTGCAATGGCTGGTAGCAGCGTCAAGCGTGAAAATGACGAAATGCCAAAATTCGGTGAAATAATACCCACCGACACAACTCTGGAATCCACCGAGTTCATTGACACCCAAAAGCTCAAGTCTTCTCTATTACCCACTGTGAGCGATTCCAAGGTTGAAACCAAAGCCAGTGACGCAAGCTCTTGCGTTACTACTCCGGAGAAAGTTACTAAACCAGATTCGTCCTGTAAGTTTCCTTTGGATAGGAAGTTAATTTTTAAAAAGGATAAAAAGGGGTCCATGCCGAATGTCAATGCTTTTTCACCCGATAACGAAAGCAGTGTATATGCATTCGGAGAGGACAACGAGCCTGTGATGAGCACACCATTTAGAAGACCATCAAGGAGACCCTCAAGTACAGCCACTTCAAAGTCGGAAGATGAAGCCGGAAAAATGGAGGATTTGATGAAAGCAGGTAAGTTATTTGCGTTGTATGTTAATATGCATAATTGATAGAGTTTAATTTATTTTAAAATTTTGGGGATATTGGCAATTTGGCCAAAACTGAGGTGTTAAATATGTTTTTACTCCGTTTTGTAGGACGTCCAAAACGTACACAGAGGCAGCAAAACAAATGTGATGATGAACTGCCACGAAATGTTAAAAGAGGTGGTGGACAAAGGGGCAATTACGCAAAAAAAAATATTGGTGGGCACAGATCATCTGCTAAAACAGCTCAGTCCGTTTTTAAATTTTTAATCTAAATATCAACAATAAATGGGAAATATTGAATTTAATTACAAGTACATGTTTATATTTATTACTTCTCGATTATTTTATTGTAAGGAAGGGAAATGGGATATTTTTTTGATAAAGAGACTTTCTCTTCCATTTTCATTTACACGATTTTCGCCTGCATTGTTTATTTTTATTAAATCTATATCTATATAGAAAACAAATGTTTGTTGTTTTAAGTATGTGTGCAATTTTATTATTTGGTGCAATATTTACTGTAATATACTACATAGTATATTTTTCTATAATAAAATAAATGTTAAACTACTATTGATTATGCATTTTATTGATATTTAAATAAATTTCCACACCACAAATCAATTTCTGCCCTTAAAGGAACATTCCGCAAGCCTTCTGTCAAGCAGGACGTTGAAACTTCCCAAGCAGAGAGCGATGACCATTTCAACATTCCTCAGAATCCAACAAAACACGTCAAACAACAGAAGGACGCAGCCAAAGGCAATGTGCGACCTAAGTCTGCGGAGAAAACCTTCCCGAAAAATTCTCGCGCCTTGGAAAAACATTTCGACCTATTCGACGACGGTAAATACAAAGTGCCCAGCTCTCCAAGTGCCAGTTCCTCATCCAGCGCCAAACTATACAAACGGCCTGCCAACAAGCCTAAAACCCGGTCGGAAATCTGCAATCCGGTCCATGTGACTGAGTTTCCGAAATCTGCCACCCCAGGTCAACTAGTCGAAGCGCCCGTGTTTCATCCAACAGAACAGGAATTCCAGGATCCGATCGAGTATATCGAGCGTATCAGACACAAGGCGGAGCAGTTCGGAATATGTCGGATTGTGCCGCCCAGCAGCTTCAAGCCCGAATGCAAGGTTCAGGATGACATGCGCTTCACGGCTTACAACCAGTATGTGCATAAGATGTTACACAGATGGGGGCCCAATTTCAAGGAACTGATGGCCATTAAGAAATATTTGGCCACCCAGAACATCACACTAACGCAGCCTCCATGGGTAAATTATTATTTGATATTTTAAAGACTATATACTAGGGTTTGTCATTTACAGATTGGTGGGATGGAAATAGATTTGCCACGCTTGTACCAAACAGTTCAGACGTTGGGCGGTTTGAAAGAAGTGATAGAGAAAAAGAAATGGCCAAAAGTTTCTGAGCTTATGAAGATCCCTAAGTCCACCCAAGATAGACTGACTAAATTAGATGATATTTACTGCAAATATCTTTTACCATATGACACATTATCGCCAGGTATATATCCAATATTGTTTATCTTATAAACCTCAACTTACTATTATATTTTATTTAGCTGAAAGAGAGAAACTATTCGATGAAGTAGAGACTGACTGGGCGAAGAGAGAATCTAAAGGTTTATTACGAGCCCAAGGTGTCGAAAATCAAAACCAAAACGAATCTGGCGAGTCGGACGTCGATGATTATGAAGCCGAAGACTGCATCGTCAAAGGTCGAACCATTGCTCTGAACGCTTTCTATCGCATAGCCCGCAACACCATGAGCATGCATTTCAAAAATTCCGATCCATCAGCAGATGAAGTATGATATACTACAGTTTAATTATACGGATATGTAATGTTTTGTTTTATAGGTTGAGCAAGAATTTTGGAAACATGTTACTGTAAGGCAAAATCATATATGTGTTCATTCTGGATCCATAGATTCTGGAAACTGGGGATATGGATTTGCAGTTTCTAAGAATAGCCCGTTTGCCCGACACGCCTGGAATTTGAAAGTGTTTACAAATAACAGCGGTTCAGTTCTGCGATCTCTAGGACCCATGATGGGTAAGTATTGTCTTAATTCATTGAAATGGATTTGGCATTGTACATTTTTCAGGAGTTACCGTTCCAACACTTCACGTGGGAATGGTATTTAGCGCCTGCTGCTGGTACCGAGACCCTCACGGCCTACCGTGGATTGAGTACCTGCATACGGGCGGCAACAAAATTTGGTATGGCATACCAAACTCTGAGAGCGACAAATTTCATACCGCCGTGAAAAAACTGATGCCAAACTACTGCCGAAACAAAGCTGTATGGTTGACATCAGACACAGCGATGATTCCTCCCAGCTTACTAATGATGAATGGAGTGTCTTTGTGTAGGACAGTACAGGAACCGGGACAGTTTATTGTCGTCTTCCCCAAAGCATTCACATCGAGTATCAGTACAGGGTAAGTTGGATTAAATTTTTTAAGTCGACTTTAGCTATATTATCATGATATTTAGGTATGTGGTGTCCGAAAGTGTATACTTTGCCCCACCAAACTGGCTGCGAACTGCACGGAGTCTCTTCGATGAATTACGAGGCAGCTGTGAGCCGTCCATGTTCTCACTGGACCGTCTGTTATTAAGCATTGCTTCTGATACCAGATCAAGCGTAGAAGTTTTACGTCTGATAGTACCGTACGTGAACGAGTTGCGAGATAGAGAAATAGAAAAGAGGCGCCAACTAGCAACATACGGGATAGAGGAAAAAGAACGAATGCCGTTACCTGAAGCTCCCAACGCACGCAAGCGGAAGAAGCTTCAAGGTGAAGAAGGAGATTACGAGTGCGAAACTTGTAGGATGAATCTCTTTGTTTCTATGGTGAATATAGAACTAATAAAATGTCAACCTTAATCTAATTACTTTGTTTGCAGGTGTTTGATACATTTGGAAATGCAACATATTGCATTGATCACGCGTTGGAATTACTGGAAAGCAAGAAAATTGATCCACAAAAGTGCAAGTTCATGTTCACCTACGATGACGATGAGTTAGAAGGGCTCATGAATAAAATCGACAACAGTATAGAGGCGAAGATGCAGAAAAAAGTCCCAAATAAATATGCTGGGATGCCAACCCTTTTGACTAAATAGATGTTTGATGTTTCCCTTACTGTCGTTTTACTGACAGTATATAAGGATTCCGGAGATTTATCCGTACACTGTTTATGTCCAATAGCTCTCCATTAAGCTTTGATGTTCCCCAAAAATTGCTTTTGCTGTGGAAAAATTTTAATTCACTTCTAAAAAAATCTGAAACAAAATGGCTGTAGATTTCTCTGAAATGATATTTTTAGAATAGAGTATTTATTCGCTATTATCATTAAATGTATATAAATGTAACTGAAGTTTTATTTTTAATTATGGAATAAAGAAAACTGATAATAAAAATACCGTTCTTATAAAAAAGTACATTTAATCAATAAGTACATATAAGTATATATACATTAATTATTGCCAACAAAAAATCATTTACATTTCAAAATGAGTTAAAAACCATTTTAAATTGTCTTTAATTCTTTATCACAATAACAAAGCCAAATCAGTCGAACGGAACACAAAAAGCAAAAATTACACAATGGTAACTATAATAAACGATTTTAATTATATATTCTAAAACTATAAAAAGTCACAAGCCTTGCATTGCTTTAAATGTGTTGGGCAAGAAGTATTTAGTCTGAAAATAGTCTCTGTAGTGCAGATTATTAAATAAATAATAATTGGAGGTAAAGTACCTGAATTGACGTTCAAATATTTTACTAAAATTAAAATAACAAATGATTAAGTTACATTAAGTACAGTTGCTTAAGGAACATGACATGGCAATACAAATATTATTACACCCACATCAAGGAATGATTGATTATAAATAAATAAAGAAAATCATGATTAAAATGGTACATAAAAGTAGTATTTAATCTATTAAATATCTTGAAATTATGTGCACATTTTAGAAACTTACAATTATTTTAATAGTCAAAATTCTTTTAATAAAATACTATATTTTCCACTTACATTTAATTGAAAGAACTTTGATTATTATTATCCAAATACTCATAGAAAGTTAGAGAAAGGATTGCAGTATTAGATACAGTACAAATATTTAAAATATAAAAAATACACATAAATATGTATCCATTTATGCTTACAAGACTAGTTTCATTGCATGAAAGGCAATGAATAAAATCTAAATGCACATAAGTAAACAGATCAATTATATCATCATTTTCAAGTCTTCTAGAATTGGTCTTTTTTCTTAAGTAGTGATGTCAGATGTTGATCTGCCGTTTTCTTTCAGTGATTTCGTTACACCGGTCAAATTCTTCTATACTTTGTTTATTAAATTAGAATTACGTGATTTGAGCAAGTCATTTATATCATATTGATTTTAAAAATGTTTAGAAATGTATTGAATCGACTGACTTTTTTATACGGCTGTAGTGAAAAAACCCAAAATATGTTACACACAACAGCTAACGTTCCAGCGTACAACTCGCAAACAAAATTTTGAGAAAATCACACCACAGTCCTCGATCGCTTCCGTCAAATCACAAAGGGTATAATGATTTCTCCCTCTGTTTCTTACTGGAACCGTTAGCAGTCGCACTATTCAGTGTCCGGACCGGCTCACGTAACTCTACCTAAGCCTACCTATCATGCCTGTTCAATATATCGAACAAAACCTGAGAGTCGCTTTTTTCCGCGTCGCTGTCGTCCAGTTTCACATCTTCCTCTTCTTCATCATCTGGATCCTGATAGATGAGCTGCTTTTGAATCTCCAAACGCTCCGAATCAAAGTCGCAACGACTCAAATGACGGGCTGGCGTAGTCCTAATCTTGTGGACTACGTGGGTGGTAATTCCGCACAGACACACGATCAATCCAACGACGTTGATTGGTGTCAGGATGTCGCCGTTCATTTCAACAGCTAGAGCTAAAATTACCACCTCCTAAAACGTAATTATTTTGTTACGAAAAAAATTGTAGATTTCGGAAAGAACCGAAAAACCTCACCTTAAAAATACCCGCTATGGATAAAGTTAAACTGGATGTATATGTTACCAGCATGACTTCACTGAACTCCAAATAAAAGGCCAAGAAAGCTCCAAAGAAAACCTTTGTGCCCAACTGAACTAACGAGTCGTATTCATAAGTAGACAAATACTTATACACGTTTGCACCTTCTATCCACAGAGCAAAAGGAAGTACGCTGGCAATCATCCACGGTTGCATGTGATAGATCATATCAACGGGATTCTTCATGCCAAGTTTCGACTTTTGAAGCAACATTTGGACGCATGTCCACCTCAGGCCACTAGAAATCGAAGCCAGGAGAAGTAACACGAAGCCGAGAACGTTGAATTGAGTTGCTTTATATGTGAAAAGCACCAATCCAACTGTGATCATGCCTACTATTCCACACAATGTCCATGACTGTGAAATAGTTAAAATTTATTAACAATGTCAGATAACAATAAGTTCTTTGTTCATGTTGAAATATTTTACTTGAATATATGCTTTTTGGATAATGTTAGTCAAATAGAATTATATTTACGACATTTTTATAATGAAATATTTATAAAGTAAATTGTGGGTAAATTGTATACGTTTCAATTAAGTAATTCAGCAATTATCCTATTATTTATATAATTAAAAATAATAATTTTATCATATGTCAAAGTAATTAATTGTGAATATATTCTGAAAACTGTTAAGTAAAATAGTTTTGTACGAATAATATCATACTCAAGGTAATTTATTATTTTGAATCACTATAAATTATTCATAACTAATTTTAAAAATCTTGATTATATCATAGTTATAATAGCAGTTATATACAAAGTATTGAACTTAATGCTTAATAAACCAATAATTTCTTAATATAATATGATTAAAAACAGTTGCATTTGTTAGTTACAGTTATCTCAAATAATTTTATTTTTATTATTTTTAATTAACTTTATCACAAAACTTGCTTAGTAATCTTTAAATATGGATTAGAAAAGCATTTAATTTGTAAAAAATATTTAACCCTGAGAAAGTTTTACAAGTGAATATGTAAAATGTATTCTTGAAATAAAAACAGTTTAAATAAAAACGCATTTAATTTATAGATAATATGGAAAAATACGTGATTAAAGTGATTCATAGTGAGCAAGACAAAAATTAAAAATATAATAATTATAGCACATTTATAATGATAAGATAATCATTATTTCAATAATGTTATTTATACAGGTTAGCAGTTTTAAGGTAATAAAATAAGATTATCTCAATTATGTCAATAAAAAATTTAAATTTTGATATGAAAGTGTGATTATTATATTAAATGTTACTTGCCTACCTTTTTTTCCAATTTGAAAAATATTGAAAAGAACAATATAAAGACTATTGTAGTTGACTTGGTCATGGTATATCTGAAATAATATAATATTATATATATATTCAATTAAGTTTTGAATTTCATACATACAGTGAAACAGTAATAAGTTCCAAGCCCCAATTCGAAAAACTGATATCTATTCCACTACATACTCCAGTTGGTGCAATTTGTACAACATGATCCCTCCACTCCATTTTAACCCTTTCCTGTTTTTGAACTTTTATCAGGATTTGTCTTATTATCGCAGCCAGAATCAATTTCACTGTCATATGCACTATTACAGTCATCAACGGAAATCGAAATTCCTACAAATGATATATCAACATCTGGTCACATTTAATATTGTCTTACTCACCTGTAACAGCCATCTCTGGTAGAATGTTAAGCCAATGGATGGTATATAGTAAGATCCAATTAGCAGAGACGTAAATATTGAGGACCTGAGACAAGTCGGCGTGCACAATTTCCGTTTCATTGGTTCAAAATCAACCGTCTCGGTCTCCTCCTCTATATCATTTTCCACCGGCGAGTACTTGGCCTTCTGTATGTTAAACATATTGCACTGCTTTAAGTGGTGTTGCAAAAGTTGACCAACATTGATAAGAATATATCATTGATAAGCGGCACGTTTTTCACTCTGCAGCAAGCGAATCAGCATATGGAATTTACGTGTTGTGTTTATTTCCGACACCTTATTAACATATTGATATTGACATTGACATTTCCGTACGTTGACGTGTAGCGCGAGAGATGTAAACAAATCTGCGATTGTCAAATTTCAGAATTGCCAACCCAGACCACCTGACGCAGGTGTTTGTGGTGATTGAGGATGCCAAGTTGGTAATGTTTTCTCTTTTGAAGCATTGCCAACTTGGCGGACACTCGTGTTTCCGTGATTTAAAATTTTGAGTTTTCTATTTTTTGTTTATTGGATTTTCTAAATTCATTCTGAAGTCCATCGCACAGTATTGGCAAAACTAATTAAAAAGTAAAAGACAAAATGTATAATTTCAGCACATGAACAAACAGCAGAGAAGGTTTGTACGAAAAATTGTTAACTCCCATTTTGAATACATAATTATTACTTATATAACCTAATGTAACTTGTAATAAATATTAATATATGTAATATAATAATAATTAAATAGACTTCATACCTAGAATGTACTTAAATTATACCAACAATACTTAATTTTATTAGGGGAAACAAATTAGAAATAATCGTCAAAATACTTCAGTAAAATGCTTTATCTTTTATTTTTGCAAATATCTTTAGATTCTTTCCCAAATTATAGTTTTACAAATTTATGAGCACTTCTTGCAGTATTATGATATTTATTACAATTTAGTGTCACACAGTGCGGCCCATTTTAAAGTGGGACACCCCATAAAATATGTATTTTTTGTCTGATTTTGATAAATATATTTTTCAATTGTAAAAAATGAAAATATATACTTGTTTTTTTGGTCCAAAAACCAAAACCTATAGAATAATTTTTTAGGCATGAAGTTTGAAGAAATAATACAACAACATTTTTAGAAAATATAACTGGATGAAATACTCCCTGAAAATTTTTAATCACAGTCTATGAAATAAACTGTCGAAAATAGCACAAATTATCTTATTTTTTAAGAATATGGGAATCATATACTAATAATACTATACATATACTAATACTATTAATAACCAAATTTTATTTACTTCCACCAATCAACCAATCACTCAATTGTTCTTGAGAATTGGGTAGAAAATACAAATTTTATGAGGGTGACCCGCTTTCAAAACTGTATATCGACATGTGAAAAGAGTACATACCATTATCATATGATTTTCACTGCATTTTTAAACTTAAGCATTGTGTTAGTAACACCAAAACCATTATTTAAATGAATTACTATCGTATATCAGCTGCGCACGAGCAGCTAAAATTTTTTCGTGATATAAATACGTACTGACAATAAATAATGGTTATCCACTGAAACTAAATTTGTCTAATGGCGTTCTTGGCTTCTAGATAAATAATATTGTAAATAGAATTGAGTTGAAATTAATTTTTTCACAAGTATATATTTATGAACATCAAATTTTATTTGTTAAACATATTTATTCTGTATTTCAATGTGTTTCTGATATAAACGTTGAATCTACGGTTGTTACTTAAGTACACTAATAATATTTATTCATGTCTGAAATTGGGTAATATTTATTTAAAACAATTTTCAAGTGAACAACATTATTTTTAACTTTTGTTCACTTAATAAAGGACTAGATGCAATAATTATTTTAAGATTATAAAATACCATGTTAAATAATTATTGTAAATTGGTAATAATACAATTATTAAGGGCCAAATTTAAATAAAATATCTAAATAGACTAACCTTCACATGAACGTCTACCGGCAAACAAATAATGATAACAACTGATAATTTACTAATACTATGTAATATTGAATAGGTTCTACATAGTTTAGTTATCAAAAACGGATATGACTGGAACAATAATCAGTAATTTTAATACTTTTTAGTAATTAATAATTATAAAATATATGGTGGAAACATTAACTGGAATAAATTTGCTAAAGGAAACTGAATAATTTTACCGCTTTCGAACAGTTTTAGAAAGTAAAAATAATAATTTTTAGTCAAGAAACAATTATGCGATTCTTTTTGTGGTGACGCGTGTATTTATTTCCAGAATAAAAAGTTTCTTCCTAATTAGTTAACTGATGTGCCCTTTAAAGATCTTAGTTATTAAATACTATTTTCACATATAAATTCTCTACATTACATTGAATAATTTTATACATAAAGTAAGCAGACTATTCTTTATGGAAATTTTAATATAGTTTTCATTTGATATTGTGTTCTGTTTGAAAGCTAGTGTTTTCTAATTTTGTTAATTTATCCATAAAATTATTAATTTGTTTGTACAAAATCCTGTAAAACTAGTTACAGATGTTCAGACTTTGAAAAGTATATTTTGTTCTATCAGATGGCGCCACTGGTATTTAGGTTTTCTGTGGATATTCTATGGGGGAATTTCAATTACCAATTTATAATACCTAATATAAATACTAAAAATCCCCAACACAATTTCTTACCAGCATAGTGTCATCATTTTCATGGGTGTATAAATTAAGATAAATTTGTGTGACCACCTTCATATTTAGCGCTCGCGCATGTCTGATGCTGCCGAACAAGTAAGATCGGTTGTTGCACCTTCGTCCCTATTCGCTTAGCCCCTCCTAAATGATTACCAACATAACACAACAAAATGGCTCATTTGACTTTTGCCGTTTGGCGAGGAAACATCAAATGTTGGGTTGCTGATGAAAGTCAGGGCCTCAACCGTTTTTAATTTCCATCAAAGTCGTAACGCAACAATCCGGCTAAAATGGACTACGTCCTAATTAAGGACATGCGTCCTGGTTTAAAAAATATAAACGCAGTGTTCATTGTGTTGGAGGTCAGCCACCCCACCCTGACCAAGGAAAACCGCGAAGTTCGAACGTTCAAAGTGGCGGACCCGAGTGCCTGTATAAATGCCAGTGTTTGGGACGAGGCGGGACAATTGCTGATTCCAGGTGACATTGTTCGACTGACGAAAGGATATGTGTCGATGTGGAGGAACTGTCTCACTTTGTACACGTCCAAAGGAGGAGACCTTCAGAAAATTGGTGAATTCTGTCTTGTTTTCAATGAACAGTTGAATATGAGTGAGCCAAATCAAGTGTTACCGCAAATGCCCTCGGTATGTGGACCTCCAAACAACTTGCCTATTAATAACGGAACAAATAATGGGGCGGGAAGAGTGGGTCCACCCGCACCTCCCCCCATAGTCACAACATCAGCCCCCATGCACAATAACACAGCTGGACCGGCCAAACCTACTCCTAGTAATACTAATCGAATGGCAGGCAATGGGCCTCCTGCACCCACGGATAATCAGAAGAGGTCTAGAGGGAACAGGGGTGGACCACATAGGAATAGGCATAATCGTACATAAGTTAGAATTTTTAAAATTGTAATTAATAAGGTGATTTTTATTGTTTAAAATTGTGATAAGAGATGAAACTCTATTTTATAAATTAAAAGATAAATTTTTTTTTAGATTTTTATTACCTGATTGCAAAATTAGTTATTAAGATATGGAACACTTCCTGCTGTTATGGAGAGAAATTATAATTACAAGAAGATAAGTATCATTATTAAAAAACAATCTTAATTTAGCTTCGCCGTTCTTCCAATATTAAAGTTTAATTAAATTCTATTAATAGCCAACTTGAGAAAGCGCATTTTAAAATCAATTTATTAATATTTTTGAAAGTTCCTTAATAATGGAACATATATATTTGAGTACATACAACATTTTAGGTGTTTGAATAATGGATTTTAGAGAAAAAAAACTATTTTTGTTAAGATTGTGTGGTTTTATGTGCCTTCTCAACAATTATTTGTACCTTTAATATTTCTAATCTCAGGAATATGTAAATTTCTTAGTATTTCTGTGATGTTTAATGTGGTGTCATCTGCTAACATTATGTCATAATAAGTGTGATGTTAATAACAGTTGATAATAAAAACTTAATGAAGAATATTACAAAATAAAATAATGTTTGTATATACATTCTAGAATAAATCATTCTCTGGATGCATCTACAAAATATAACATCTTTATTAGGAGTTCATATACTTTTTTAATTGTAAAAAAACAATATGACTGGGTTTTAATTATAATTTATAGAAATATAATAATATATATAATTGTTTTATAGAAATATAAAAATTTGTGTTTTTTGTCCCTTGGTAGGACCAGTTTTAAGAATTGTAACATAAACTTTTATTTAAAAAAATATTCTCAAAAATAAAGCTTTAAGGCATTTTTCTTAAAATTAGATAAACAACATAAATTTTTGAAAAGAAAATTATGTATATGATAAAAAATATTTGAAAAACAAGTAATATTTTTGAATTTCGGAATCGATTTAACTTTTAGAATTCTTGAAGTTTTATAATTATTACATTATATTTGTTTAATGAAAATATAAATATTAAAAAAGTACGAAATAGATTACCGAGATATAAATAAATTACACCCAGGAACAACACGAATCATCTAGATTAGTAATTACAGGTTACTATGTTATTGCCCAGCGTTGTGCGCCCTCTAACCGCGACTAGCCGAACCACTAACGAATCAATATGACATGCGCGTCAACAGTGGCAAAGAGGCGGCTGTACCAAATTCAATTTTATGATTTTATTTGGGCCACTCCACAAATTTCATCTACACACGTACCGGACCCCTTAAACGACCGACGACGCACGCCAATCAACAACGGAAGTCGCCACGAATATTTTGGGATCGATGTTAGACGGGACTTCCTAAAATTAGTGATCAATTTCGATTGAATTGAAAGTTCGGTGGGAAAGTGGGCGCCTTACATCACCGGCGCTTTATGTAATTCCGCTACCATAGAACATCGCAGTGCCCGACTCGCGGACGGTGCTGACCTTAGTTTTCTTCGAGACGTCGCGGTGGTGAGCGGTCATCAATCAGTCGCATTTCTGTGTTCGTCCGAGCCAAACCTAATTTTATTCTATTAGGTCAGGATAAGTTAAAATTAGCGTTTTGACGGCCGCGGTTTTATTAACGTTAATAGACAGTGGGTTTTTTGGTGAAGTGGTTTACCGAAGTTTATAAGTTAGCAAGAGACAATGAGTAAAAATTCATCTTCAGCTCCTCCACCGTACGGTCCTCCGCCAGCTGCACCCCCAACTTATGCGCAGGCTGTTGGTGGTGTCCCCCCGACTAGTCCATACATACCCAATCATAAAAGTAAGTGAAGAAATTAATTAAGTGAACGTTAATTGTTGATCTAAATAAATAAATAAATCGTAGGCATTTTTCAAAATGCTGAATTGTATTTGATCATGATTGATGATGATGATTAATCGCATCAATTTTTTAAAATACAGGATTGTAATTAATAATGATTAATGATGAAGACTTATGATTAATTGAAAATATTTTTCAAAATATAGAATTCTGATTTAATTTTCTTGTTTGACAAGACACAGTAATAATATATAAATTTAATATAAAATTAATAGTTAAATGCTTAAATTCATATATCAGTCAAATTTGATATTTAAATTCAAATATTATAATAAACGGGGGATACTTGTTTGTTCAGATTAAATGAATGTTGATTAATTTGTTGATTTAAATTTTTGAAATTCTTCTTTTTGATATTTCTTTTAATTAACTCATTATTGACTAATTACTAGTATTATTATTTCCTTTATTGTTGATCAAAAATAAATGGCGCAGATAACTAAAAAATTAAAAGTTTTAAGGAAATTTTTATCAGGTGTAATATATATCTAATGCTTAATATACATTAAAAATTTCAGCAATATATATTTATGTATATACAAAAATAATACATTTCAACGGAAATTGTCACACAATGTTTATCATTAAGCAAAAATTGAGATTTATGGATCAAACGAACCGAATAAAATTCGTTTACTTCAAACTGACGTTATTCCACACATAATAAATTATAATTAATTATGTTCAATTATGGAAAATTTGAACAATACGTTTATTGTTTACAGAATGGACAAGGAACTCTTACAAATATTGTTGTAAATTGTTTTTACTGTTATTTCACCCGGAGCGCACCAAAATCGGGAATATTATCTCGTTTTATGCTTGTGTAGGCGCAATTTATTCAGGCTTACATCATAATGTCAATTAACAGTATTCGAATATAGAGCTGAAGGACGCGTTTTCCATACGCTGGAAATTCTTTTTCATGTTCTGTTCGTGTTGAATTCATTTATTTAACGGTTGTCAATTGGAACTAAAAAATATTAAATACTACTATTTATACTTAAAAAATCTTTTTGTAAATTTTTATGGCATAATATTTTTTCTCCATTTTTTGGTTATTAGAATATTCGAGGTGAGAAAAGCTGCACCCCGCACTTCGCCAAAACGGTATAACAATTACATGGGAATTTCGGGCTCATTTTGGGCTAATTTCGGCCCAAAAGTAAAAATTTTGGGCTCGAAAAATAACCGCTTTTTTTCATTTTAAAGTGCGGGGTGTAGCTTTACCGTAAAGCTACACCCCGCACTGAGTTTCAAAGGCTGGGGCTATCGAATCAAAAAAATTTGCACGCAGGAATTTCGGGCTCTTTACGGGCTCACGAATGATCAAAAGAAAAAAAATGTAGCTCAAAAAATAATGGGTGATTTTTGAAATTTTAGGATTTCTACGTACTTGCACTTTTCTCTTTGACATTACAGGGTTAATTCTGTCGATTTCGAAGTGTTCTTGGTACTGAAATTTCGGGCTCTTTAAGGGTTAATTTCGGCCCAAAAGAAAAAATTTTGGGCTCGAAAAATAACCGTTTTTTTTTTATTTTTAATGTGCGGGGTGCAGCTTTACCGTAAAATTAGACTCCGCGCTGAGTTTCAAGGGGTGGGGTTATCGAATCAAAAAATTTTATATGCAGGAATTTCGGGCTCTTTACGGGCTCACCAATGATCAAAAGAAAAAATATGTAGCTCAAAAAATAATGGGTGATTTTTGAAATTTTAGGATTTCTACGTACTTGCACTTTTCTCATTGACATTACAGGGTTAATTCTGTCGATTCCGAAGTGTTCTTGGTACTGAAATTTCGGGCTCTTTAAGGGTTAATTTCGGCCCAAAAGAAAAAATTTTGGGCTCGAAAGATAACCGTTTTTTTTTTTATTTTTAATGTGCGGGGTGCAGCTTTACCGTAAAATTAGACTCCGCGCTGAGTTTCAAGGGGTGGGGTTATCGAATCAAAAAATTTTATATGCAGGAATTTCGGGCTCTTTACGGGCTCACCAATGATCAAAAGAAAAAATATGTAGCTCAAAAAATAATGGGTGATTTTTGAAATTTTAGGATTTCTACGTACTTGCACTTTTCTCATTGACATTACACGGTTAATTCTGTCGATTTTTAATTTTGAGTAGAAATTTCAGTACCAAGAACACTTCGGAATCGACAGAATTAACCCTGTAATGTCAATGAGAAAAGTACAAGTACGTAGAAATCCTAAAATTTCAAAAATCACCCATTATTTTTTGAGCTACATATTTTTTCTTTTGATCATTGGTGAGCCCGTAAAGAGCCCGAAATTCCTGCATATAAAATTTTTTGATTCGATAACCCCACCCCTTGAAACTCAGCGCGGAGTCTAATTTTACGGTAAAGCTGCACCCCGCACATTAAAAATAAAAAAAAAAACGGTTATTTTTCGAGCCCAAAATTTTTTCTTTTGGGCCGAAATTAACCCTTAAAGAGCCCGAAATTTCAGTACCAAGAACACTTCGGAATCGACAGAATTAACCGTGTAATGTCAATGAGAAAAGTGCAAGTACGTAGAAATCTTAAAATTTTAAAAATCACCCATTATTTTTTGAGCTACATTTTTTTTCTTATGACCATTCGTGAGCCCATAAAGAGCCCGAAATTCCTGCATATAAAATTTTTTGATTCGATAACCCCACCCCTTGAAACTCAGCGCGGAGTCTAATTTTACGGTAAAGCTGCACCCCGCACATTAAAAATGAAAAAAAAAACGGTTATTTTTCGAGCCCAAAATTTTTTCTTTTGGGCCGAAATTAACCCTTAAAGAGCCCGAAATTTCAGTACCAAGAACACTTCGGAATCGACAGAATTAACCGTGTAATGTCAATGAGAAAAGTGCAAGTACGTAGAAATCTTAAAATTTTAAAAATCACCCATTATTTTTTGAGCTACATTTTTTTTCTTTTGACCATTCGTGAGCCCATAAAGAGCCCGAAATTCCTGCATGCAAATTTTTTTGATTCGTTAGCCCCAGCCTTTGAAACTCAGTGCGGGGTGTAGCTTTACGGTAAAGCTACACCCCGCACTTTAAAATGAAAAAAAAAGCGGTTATTTTTCGAGCCCAAAATTTTTACTTTTGGGCCGAAATTAGCCCAAAATGAGCCCGAAATTCCCATGTAATTGTTATACCGTTTTGGCGAAGTGCGGGGTGCAGCTTTTCTCACCTGAATATTCGAATTGTAGCTAAATATACAGAATATATGGAACTACATATGTTTCTAATTCCACTGCAAAATATTTCAAGTACATATTTTATCTTATTTTTAACCTAGACCTAGACCATATTTATGGATAATAAATAATTTGAGATTCTTAAAAATATTTGCATTGAATCAATGACTTACATATTATATAGTGGTGGAAAAAAGTATGGAATATTTTTAAAAATTGTTTTTTTTCCCTGGTATCATATTTTCATATCATGATCATATTAATAAGAAATATTATTTTATTTGCGGTCAGTTCTACTTAAATTCAACGGTTTCAACGTAGTAATGCCTAAACATGTTTACATTTCACTTCAATTTAGGAAAAGAGTAGTTGATCTTTGTGAAAGTGGCCGAAAGCAATTTAACCAGGCAAAAACATTAAATATTACTCAGGGTTTTGTCTTGAAGATTTTGTGTAAATTCCTCACTTAAGATGATGTTGAAAATCGACACAAGCCAGGACGTCCACCAAAAACCACTCCAAATATAGACAAAATTATAAAAATGCCTTCCCTCAAAGATCCTCAAAAAACATCATAACAAATCACGAAGGAATTTCGAAACAATTTAATATAGATGTTAATAGCAGAACAGTGAGAAATTTATTATTATTATACGGGTAATGTAAATTTAATTTGTCTGGGTCAGATGGTATAACATTTGTGAGGCGGCCAGTGGGGTAACTGTACCATTTTAAGTACCAAATTTCTACGGTTAAATATGGTGTCGGAACCATCATGGTTTGGGGATGATTTTATCGATACAAAATTGGACCCGTGATTCAAGTGGAGAGTAAAATGTTTTCAATACAGGCACATACTGAAAAACACCATGTTTTCATTTGCCGAGGAAGAAATGTCACTTCGTTGAATATTTCAACAAGACAAGGATCTCAAACACACGTCAAAAATTATTAAATATGTCTTCTAATGAAAACTTTAAATCTTCAGTCTCAGTCTTCCGACCTAAAATCTATTGACTACCTTTGGTAAGTATTAGATCATCACATCCGAACAAAAAACATCAAAAACAAACAAAAACTTATTTAAACCATACAGGATCAGTGGCAACAAATTCTTGTTGACACGTTGCAGATTGTTATGCCTAAAAGATGCCAATTAATCAAAGGTTAGGCCACAAAATATTGAAATATTTGAGTTATTGTTATTTTTTTATGAATATGAATTGAATATTCCATACTTTTTTCCAAATCAAATTGATTTTTTATTAAAAAAAATTAAAACCTGTGGGGCAATATTGCAGTATATTAAAATTTGTTCAGATTTGCAACTGATTAGGAAAACGTTAAGTAACATTTGTAACAAGTAAATAAATATATTACTTTTTTCCACCACTGTATGAGTTTACATACGGGTTAAAAATATTATATTCGTAACTAAATATGTAAAACGTATATTATTAATATTATATTAATTTTGGGTTCAATAATTGCAATATTTGAAATTAATATGTAAACAGGTTAACCTTCAATGCAAAGTTTTCTACATAACTACAAGTCACTGTGACGTTCAATTTTTAGATACATTAATTTTTATTTCTTATTTCCTCATCCTGAGCCATAAACTAGTTGATACTGCTATAGAATATGTTTATCGTTAAAAAATTCCGTCATTAACAAAATCGAAGAATGTAAAAACTTTACCTGTAACTAACCACACAATAGATAATACCCTCGAGGCTCCAAACCAGTTATTAATTTAAAATCGGCGTTTTCACAATATACAATTATTTATTTGTCAACTGAACAACCAACAATCTTCCGTTGTGCATACAATTACAGTACGTGTGCTTTATTGCACTAAGTGAAAGAACAAAGTCTGGCCTCAACAAATCTCCGTACGAAGCAAGTTTCGTTTACAGTAACTGGTTATTGCACAAAATGCTTCTGTACACAAACAAATATTTGAAGAAATGGTCCGCGTGTCATTAACATTAGTTTTTAATGTGTGGTCCCCTAATTCTGGATTAGTAACCTCCAAATGTTGGAAATGTGCTAATCCAATTAGTATTCAGGGTCACGTATTCATCATTATTATATCTAGACACAAGACATCCGGAAATAAACGCAAATCACGATTTTCCACTTTAAGTCATTATCATTTTGGTCTGGACTTCTCCGAACACAAACTCGCAATTTTGTTGTTCATGAATGAATTGAACGTAAAGCTTTAGGTGCATCTGGTACGTGCATACCTAATTGTTAGGTCTGTATTTATGGTATTTACAAAGGTACGACGAAATAGGACGCTTCCATTCTTAATTGCATCAGCTGTGCTTTTATGTCTGATGCAACAATAAAACTGAAAGTCACCCTCAGCTGCATTACTCACTTTTGTAATGTAGACTGGTTTTGTCTACTACAAAAAACGTTCCTTGAAGTGTAAAAGAACAATTTCAGGGTTTAATAGTCATAGTAGTAATATAATAGTGTAGTACAAATTTTCTTTGAATCGTTTAATTCATTGATTTTAAATATAATGTTTGTGTAGGTGCAAATGCAAAATTATCGTCATAAACAGTTTAATTAATTTACATAAATGAACAAAATATAAGTGTTTAATTATTTGTTGGAAATTGTGAATCACAAATGTGGTTCATGGACGTTTCTATCAAGTGTTGATTTCTTTGACGTATTTTCCATAAATTTATTAATTTGATTTTTTTTCTAATTATATTAGGGTTATTGAATATTTCAAAATTTTAATTTTGTGCACACATTTAAATTAATATTATATAATGTGAATTAAAAAAAAATGTATTTTTTGCCGCATTCGTAAATTATTTCATTGGCTTCGACTTTTATGCATTGGAATTTTCATAGTTTCACACCTAATAATTAAAATTTGTTAATAAATTTCAAAATGCATAAAATATTATCTTAATTTTATGTATAGATGAAGGCGTCATAAAATTTTAATTATCATATCATTTCGAAGTAATTATCCAAGACAGTTTTGTGAAAATCACCGTCGATTGACTATGAATATTTTAAACATAAATTATGTTTTTAATAATTACATTGCATTCATCTGTTAGTCTGTCAATATTCATGGGTATCTCAATTATTGTTAATTGAATATGACGCCGAATAAAAACATTGCTGACCTATTCGATATATATGACAGAAAAAGTAGGTTAAATGTTTAAAATTAAGCATAATTTCAATAAAACGTTGATCAACAAAATTGCATGCTGTAAAACTACCACTTTGTTAACCAAACCAATAATTTTCATTGTTCTAGTACTGAATCATGGGCCTGAAATTTTAACGACGGTTGTGCCGGTTGGATCGAATGCCACTCACATGATATGTCCGCATTGTCATGTGGAAATCGACACGACAACCAAAACCAAACCAGGATTAATAGCCTACTTAGCTGGCGCCCTAATCTGTCTCATTGGGTAAGTGATGGTGTTTTTTGTTAGGGCAGGTTGGAAACTGGACATTTGGAGGACCGAAAAGAGAATACAATTTCAGTTTTGAATACAAAATAAAATGGATTCAAGTAAGAGGTACCTGTGAGAAGTAAGGTCTATCTAGTGAAGTGAATGGCAATTATTAACGTACCATTCCTAAATGTGAGAGTTTTATTTCCAATCTACTTTTCAAGTTAAAAGTTGTTTAACATCAACATTATCTAAGCGAATTGAACAATCCCCAATCAGTGTTTCTAGAAATTTTTACCAAATTTATTGTAGCTCCAATTTGGACAATCTTATTCAGCTAAAAATAACTGCATTTTATCAACCCAACCCAGTTAAAACAATAGAAAAATATAATATTAACAATTAGAAGAGAAGCAATTAATTACAGGCGATTACTAGCCTTGAAAGACTTGATAGACAAAAATAAAAGTAAAAAGAATAAGAAGAAAACAACAACAACATCACCTCCATAAATAACATTGTTACTTAAAAAAATAGTATCATGAAGCTGACGTATGTTTATCAGTGGAACATTCTAATGTCAACACTTGTCCTTAGACAATGAAATTCATGTACTTTTTTCAATGAGTTTCAAATTAATTTACTACACTTGTTTGTGCTTATGGTGAAACAATTAATCATTAATATTTATTACTATTAAAACAAATTGATAAAATTGAATATATTACATTTTATCTGAAATCTTTTTTAACTAGAACTTTTTTTTAACTGTTGCCAACTAAAAAAACTTTACTTATTTTAAATTTTAGCATTTTCGCAGTACAATATTGTTAGCTTTAAACAATTTCGGAATGCTTGAACTGCTCCTGGCACAACATGAATTATTCAACTGGCATAAAATTTAACGTCCAAACCTAATTACCATTATAAACGCGTAACTCACCGTCCAGAATGGTTCCTTCATTACACTGATTACGTCGACGATAAACACGGTCATCTCCGGAATAATACCGGACTGTTGTCCGTTCATCGAGATGTTCCGCGTGGTGCGGTTTTTACGATTTTCTCTCTCCTTCACGCTCGTTTCGCTCCTTAATTGCTTTTTAAAGCGCCAACAGCTTTACGGTTCGCAATCTCGTTGCGCAATCGATCTTTCGATTTAATTAGTCCGTCTGTTGGTCCAAGAATATTATACACATGGTAACATTAAATCTACATATTTATCAACACCATTTTATTGGCAATAATAGTAATTTAACTGCTGGTGTGTTACAATGTTATGTAATTTCTAGATTCTCACTAAAAGTCTTATAGAATTGTGGTGTTGATGAGTTAACTGGCTGCCAGGGACTCAAATGTGTAATTTAAGATTAATTTGTTAATGCAGCTCGTGCGTCTGACAAATAGAAGAAGTCTGCATCGATCAAAGAAGATCAAAGGTCCATCACATTCCAGGAATGTCATTATCCGGACTATATTTAAACGTCTCTAAAAAAGAACTAAGAAGTCACAATGCCATTGATATTCGATAGAAACATGTGCGTCAGACATCAAACGAAACGATGGTTTACATATTTAGGCTAATTGAGGCTGAAAGGTCGTCGATGTGTTTGTGTTGAATAATGGAAAACACTTTCATAATTGAAGCACTTTTAAACAAATCTTCGTATTAAAATAAATTTCGTAATATTATATTAATTGACTAGATTTATATATATGTCAGCAAAAACATGTATATTAATTTAGCACAAGACTGTTTTGTTTACAAATATTTACCTTCATTTATATTCATTGTATTAGGTATTAAATGTAAATTCTGTTTCTATGGCCTCAACTTTTGTCGTCTTTATTTTGCCAGGATTACCATAAAACTGTTGAAAAATTAGACATATTTAAAAGATTTTGTCTTTTATTACATAAATTTCAACAATTTTCGTTTCTTCTAACCGTCATATAATTTTTTTCTTATAACCCGTTTTTAAAATATGTGTAATTTGTAATTTGTAATATCAATCTTAAAATTGAAAAAGTAATTTTATTTCTATGGCCTATTTTAAAATTTAAAAATTCATAGACCAATTTTTTTAAGAAAATTCTTGAAAAATTGAATACTTTATTTGTGTAAATTTATTTAATATGTTTATTAAAAATATTTATAAGTTTAGTATAAAATTTGAATTTTTATAATTTGTCTCAAAAAATTTAACTACTACTGCTTCAAAAATTTCATATATCTTTTTTTAAATCGTAGAATTTTCAAAATTTTTGATTTTATTATATTTTTTGAAATCATCGTAATTGTTTAGAATCGAAGATATAGGACATTAAAAATATTTTGATCAAGTAAAAAAAATTAAGGCTTCTTAGAGAAAAATTAATTTTCTAATTTTCATCAAAAATATAATATTAAAAAAAAGAAATATTTCCATAACCTATTTTACCTATTTTTTTTTCAGAATGTTCATCAATATTTTCAAGAGAAATGAAATTTTAGAGAAAACATAATTTTAAAACTAATTTTTTTGAGAGTTTTTCTTGAAATTTTTACATGATAACCCAAATTTAACATTTTTTTTTTAATTAAATTCCAAAAATATATTATATAAATAGAAAAAAAACAATTTTTTTCAAACATAATTTTTTGTACATTATTATTAATAATTATTTATAATTTAAAGATGAGAAATCATGAAAAAATATATTTTTTTTATTAAATTTGATAAAAGTTTTTGAAAATGTTCTATTTTTGATGAACTAAAAAAAATACATACAAATTTCAAGGAAAAACGTCAAAAATCAGTATTCTTCAAATTTAAACTTTTTTAGATTTTTTACAGCTGAAAATAGGTTGTAACAGTTATAAATTTTCATTATTTTCATATTTTTTTTAGTTAATTGTATATGTAGCAGAGTGAGAGAAATTTAATAATTTATTAGAAAAATTGAATATTTGTGATTTCTATCTTAATTTCTATCAAAAATTTTTTAGATAATTGTATCTAAAATTTTTAAATTGTCTTACTAAAATCTACATATTAATGCTTTTAATTTTATCAGAAAATGTCAAAGAACAAAAAGATTTTGAAATAATGCTTAAAATTTTCAGTTATTGTTACAGTGAGATAAGAAAATTAACTTCTGTACATTAAAGTTTTAGATTTAATTTTATTTCGAGTTTTGAAATTCCATTTAAGGCACTTAAAATGCTTTTAAAAACATTGCTGGAGTACTGTTTTTTATTTCTGTCAACATAATAAACCATACAAAAAATCCATAAGACTCCTGTTACAAAAACGACTTTATTAAGATATATGCGTGCGTGAACTGTTGTTTGTATGTGCATCCACTACATCGTGACGAAATTAGATAAATTGGACTGATTGGTTAAGTGCCACTGAATTGCACAACAAGATATGCGTAAACAATACGACAATCAATTTTTTAAAGTGACATTTTTACGATAAACTTATACGTGTGACGTGTGAACGTAGGAGCGATGTCCAAATGGGATTATTATTGTTCTTTGACTGGGCAAATGTAAAAAAATAACCACACGTAATTTTTAAATAGTTTCCAACAGAAAAGTTGTAAATATATTTTTTAAAACGCAAAAGTGGTTGTGCGTCACATACACCTTTTTAATAGACTAAAATTCTTAAAAGTTAGAACACGTCAACTTTTCTTGTTTTAATAATTTTATACCTTATATGAGTTTATCGTATCAACAATTACATAATGACTGTAGTTAGTTAGTAATATTAGACTTTCAGGTTTACTATAATAAATTATTAAACGCTTTGTTATTTAGTTCGTCCTTGAAATAGTTAATCGGTTGTTTTTATAGGTACTTAAGTTATATTAACTTAGGACTTGTTTTTAAAAATGTTAAAAAAGTGTTGAATTTAGTCTTAACATGTTTTGAATAACGATAATAAAATAATATTAATGTTATTTAAAATATTCAGTTTGTATAGTTTTAATATCACACTTAAAATTTAAATTTTCGAATTATGTTTTAGAAGTTTATTCAAATAAACTTTCAAATATGTACAATTCAATTTCATATTTTCAGTATTCAATATCATATGCATATTTGCAATCATACGTTCACAATAATTTAATAAATTAATTTAAAAGAATTAAATGTTTATTGTTGATGTTATATTTCATTACTCTTTCAGTTCTTTTGTATCAGTAATTGTAGATAAAAATCATTTTGTTATTTCAAAAGAAGAGTCATGTTCTATGTTGATTTCAATATTATGCACTCACCTATTTTTAGCTTCTCGTTTTAGAAGCTGTCATCATTTGCGTACAAATAAGTATATCATAATTGAAATATACTCTCTGAGAAATAAATTGCAACATCTAGAAGGAGGTGTTCAAATTTAATATTCTTTTGGTTATTTTAAAAACTGTTTTACCTCTTTGTTTGGTTCCAATATCGATGCTTAGTAATATTAAATTTGAACATCCCCTTCTTGGTGTTGCAATTTCTTTGTCACTGAGTATATTTATTATAAATTCAAATAGATCGAACTAACTCTTTCTATTCATTAAAAATTTAATTAGAACACTTTTACAAAACAAATTTAACTTTCTCATAATATTTCCTTTAACATACAGAGTGTGGTTTGTAAAAATTACATGTTTAATTTGTTTCCTCAGATTATAATTATTGAAATAAAATTAAAACCGTCCAATTATCTATCGATAATGATACCAAAAAATGAGAAAAACATTTTCTTGGGGCTATTAATAATATATGCATTATACATTAAAACATATTTGTTCATGATCTTATTAGATCATGAATATTTAATTCTACATTAAGTATCTAACTGCAGTTATTTATATTGAAAGTTGATGACAATAAAAGTAACTAGACCAAGGTTTTACTCTTGAATTTTATATAAATATGTATAAAATATAGAAGGTGATTTCTGGTTAGTTTTATTTATGTAAGTTCATGTTAATGGCATCAATGATAGGAAGCATTACCAAAGAATAAACACTCATTTGTAACGTTAGTTGGCCATTAAACACGGGATACGGGTTTGGCAATATTTGCTTATACAAACACATAAAATGGAGCGGAAATGTTTATAAAGAACTTTGGCAAAATGTATGGAAATGAGATTTCTTCCAGATAAAAAATAAACATTCACTTCGATAACTGTAAGTATTAAATTATACTCTGGTATATTTAAATATACTGCGTGCAAAAAGAAAAAAACGCAACAACTAGGTATAATATTTATCAAAAAATGTAAACTGTAGGTGTGCAAGTAATTATTGGTATTATTTTTACAAAAATACTTGAAATTCTATAATTATTTAAATATTTATGTAAACGTTTGGCAAATTTCAAGGCCTACACCTTAAAATGTCACAGTTTTACGTTGGATAATTAACTCTAACTAATTTACTAAAAAGTCTATACTTGGAAATTCATTTTGAATAATTATCTCTTCCTCTAATAAATTAGTAAGTGTTGCGCTTATATATATGTGTTTTATGAGGAAAACAACTAAAGTGATAAAGGCAAATCGTTCCTGAACCAATAACAATTGAAATCCCACGTGGACACAAAACAAATCGTACAATTATATGGTTTACATCTGTTTGTACGATTAAACTTATTTTTAGCATGTGCGTTATTTTGAATTTAATGATTCATAAAAACATTTATAAAACGGTGAATCAGCACACTGTAAAACGGCATAAAAATATTGCCCCGATTAAAAATCAATTTAAAAATAATGATCCGAAAAGTCCTTCGTATCTTACAGTTTGAACTATCGACATCGAAACCGTTCAGTACGCGGATTACGGTTTTGCAATGACCATTGGTGACCGTTCGTTCGGAATTCTCGTACGAAACGACCTACTTACGCCGTTTACCTCGCCAATTCTAATTGATTATTCCGCACAGACGAACGGTACATGACCACTTTCACAATACGCAAGCGAGACGAGTAAAACTCCCAACCTCCTTGCACTCGCTTTGTTCACAATAAAAAGAGAAAACACGCCACGTTTGTAATTGAAAAGTGTCCGGCTAAACTTGTGCAATGTTCAATCGATAAGCCTGGTAAGGAAGAAAAATGTCGAAGTGAGCTTTTAAACTGTTCCATCCACTTAGGCGATCCGATGAAATTGCACGTTTATCTGTTGGATGATGGTCCCATTGATTAAATTAACATTTACACTTGATCAGTTTTGGAATTGTGGATTAGTTTTACAAGAAGGTTGTTTGGAAAGATCAAAAGAAGTTTATCGATGAAGTCGTATAATTTTCGGGGTGTTTTATGAAGTGTGAATGATTGACCTATAAAATTTGGCCTTGATGTGTCGTTGGGGAGTTCAATTATCGACGTGCCCCAAACCTCCTGGGAGTCGTTTGATATTACAATTTAACTACTAGTTAGACCAGTCCATTCTCCAACGGTTTGACGTGTTCCAGTTGCCACCCCCGAGGTGTGAACCATTTTCACTCAGCAAAAAGTATTTTATGGGTTGTAAAAGATATTATTTTTTTTTTGACAGTCTTTTCAAAAAAATGATATAAAAATTATTATATTTTTAAATTCTACTTAAAATTCTGGACATATTGGATTGTGAAAAATTTTATTTTCTACAAAATATGTTGTATCATGGACCTTAGTTAAATGAATATTTATTTACAGAGGAATTAAATTTTCATTTACTTCTTTACCACTTCAAATGCCAATAACTATTTTATTTCAAATGAAAACATTAACACCATTTGACTATAATTTTTTTGTTCATTTGTAACAAATGCAATATCTAAAAGAATGTTTACAGAGATATCAATAGAAAAAGGAAAAAAAATTACGTGAAATTATATTTAAAATGGGGAATAATATAATATATGTATAATATTTTGTGATACTATTAATAATATTTATTGGTAACGTGTGTACGAAGAAATTTTTTAGTATGTATTAGAAATGTTAATATTACAGACATTTTAGTTAGACAATTTATATGTGACACTAAACATTTCGTACCTCAATTTATTTCGGACAGGGTTCATAAGTATCAACCAAACCCTATATTCAATGTAATTGATTTTATAATTTATTTCTGAACTTGACATCGTTCTTTAAAGCTAAAAATGCCTAGAAGTGTCTATTTAACCATTCAAATTAAATAACAAATTGTAGATAAGTTTCGAAATGGTGAAAAACAGAGTAAAATTGCAGTAGATTTAAATTTAAACATATCAATCATTTCAAGGACGATTTCTAATTTTAACCGAAGGAATACACTGGAAGGAGTTTACAAAAGAGGTAGAAAATACAAGACTAACAGAGCTGCGGATATGAAAACAAAAAAGCTTGTTATTCGCGACACTTTTATCAGCGCATCCCGCATAAATCAAAAAATAAACGAACTCAGTATGTTGGTGAATACCATAAAACGAAGACTAAAAGAAACTGGTCTCTATGGTAGAAAACCAACAAAGAAGTTCTTCATTTCTCCAAACTATAGAGCAACGAAACTACTATTTGCAAGAGAACATGTGAACTGGACTCATGGGCAATGGAAAACAATTTTGTTTTCCGATGAAAGTCGGCTCCAATTATTCAAATCTGATGGTATTTCATAAGTGAGAGGACCAATTAATGAAAAGTATAATCCCAAGTTCACTAAACCCACTGTGAAGCATGATGGAGGAGACGTTACGGTTTGGTATGTTTTTCTGGGTTTGGTATGGGCCCACTGGTTAAGTTAGATGGGATAATGGATCGTTTTATTTATCATGACATTCTCTAGAATCATATGCTTCCATTTGACGAAAGTAACATCAGTTTAAGGTGAACCTTCCAGCACGACAACGATCCGAAACATACGTCTAAGTTAGTTAAAGAATGGTTCGCTTCTCAAAGAGTACGTGTCATGCCTTGGCCAGCACAAAACCCAGACCTCAATCCAATGGAAAACCTTTGACAAGAAATTGATCGGAAAATCCCTGCAAAAAGACTGTCAAATATGAAAGAACTCTACGAAGAAGTTCAAAATCACTCGAAATAAATTTTGAACGATTATATTGAAAAGCTACCAAAATCAATGACGCCAATGATGATATGTAGAGCATATGATCGATCAATAATTTTACCTAAAATTCATAATTTATAGGACTATTAAACAAATAGGTAAAATCGCTCTATAGTTGTAACTAAAATTTCAGAATGATATCTCATTTAGCACTCTATAAGTACTAAAGAATCACTTAGGTGAATCACCTTGTATATATAAAATTACACATAAACAGAAAAAATAAAACAGATACGGAGTTGTAAACATCAATATCTTGATTTGTTATTCATACTTGTAAAGCAAAAATATGCAATCTTTATCTCATACGTAGTACGAAAATTATTCATGACCGATAAAATAAAAATATGTCAATTATTATTAAAACCTGACTCATTCGTTCAAGTTGTTTTGCCAATTGCACAATTATTCAGTACATACAAGAAGTTCAAGTTTACACTATCGCAATACATTCTTATCTTACATTTTAAAAAAAAATAGTTGAAGCTGAACAGACGAGAATTTTGTTTTAACCCTGGTAGCATATGGTTTTTATTTTCGGCACTCATATTTCATAATATTCAAAATAAAATAAATAACCGGTGTCTATTTTTATTTCGCCGTGATATTTTTTCACAAGTCGTGTGCAGAATATTTTTTGTGGGAAATGTGGATGTCAACACTCTGTGATTATTCTTCTTAGATCAATAAATTAAATAAAATCATTCGCACTATATTTAATACGTACTAATTGATAATTGATTATTCCAATCGTTCTAAATGGAAATTGAAACATGTACTGAATTTTTATAGACTGTATCTATCATGTAATGAATACTTAACAAGGAGTGACTAATATACATACCACTCACAATTCTGTTAGTTCCTATTAAAGTACATTGTAAAATACATTTTACAATATTTTGCATAAGAGTAAAAAATTATGCATTCAGTTACGAATACTTGCACGGCCTTGTGTATAAAAATATGTTTATAAAAAATTCATTGTTAACCCATGTTATTAAATGAAATTTAATTGTTATGTCAAAATTATGATAATAAAATTGAGAAAGATATAGACCATGGAAATTAATAATTTGAAATTATGGTTTCTTCGTTTAACTTTCTCTAGTGAATCTTAGATAGTTTTTAGAATGTATTTTATGAACTTGGTAATTGTGTATTCCTACATAAATTTTAATAATTTGTGTTAAATGAAACATTAAAATTTTTAATTATAATTAATATTTTTAACTATTATACTGCGTGAAAAAAAAATCAACAGTTAGATATAATTGATTTATTTCAAATTTTTCTTCTTAGAAAAATATTAAAGTATTACACAATAATATTTAATTAAAAAATTAATCAAAAATCTTAAAACATATATTAAATTGTCAGAAGCGTTAGGGCCAATAATGCACATGTTAAACATTTAGTATAAATTACTAAATAAAACAAATTGTGACTTAAACTAAGTACACGCTTGTTTGAAATACCTTAAAGATAATATTATTCATTCAAGTTAATTTAGTATGGACATTCATTGTACACATTAAAATATTTATTAGTATAATTGCTTTATAAATTATATTTAAATTAAATTCAGGATTTATGACTCAAATTACGCATGAATTTTTCAAATATCAATAAACCTTTTTACTTTGGCACGTTTTAGCTAGATTTAATATGATGTAATTATTAAGTGTCTATTTTTAACGGACGGTCAACATTCACATTATTAGATTAACCAACGAATGTGCAAAAAGTTGCACAATATTTTATAATTTTAAACTCAAGGAAAAAAAATTGGGTCAGAAATTAACAAACCAATTATCCTGTTGTTAATTAATATACCGGTAAATAATAGTGCATGTGCACTGTCAGCCATAAATAATAACATGCGTAGCATCTGTTGGAAGCTCTGTGACTCCAGAAGCTCCATTGACGTCAATTTTCTTTTTACTGACACGCAAAAACTAACTATGACGTCAAATTGCCAATTTGCGTGTCTCTATTGATGTTTTCGTTTAATTGGAAACACCATAATATTGCGGATGCTAATTTAATGTAACAGTTTAAAATTATTAACGTTAATTCACCGTGTAAAACAAATTGACGCAACGGATGGCAATCATGGTGTTCCTGGTGAACAATGGGTCCCTAACAGACACGTATTGAAATGTGTATCAGCGGCACTAGTGCAATTAGTTGCAGGAAATGAGATTAAAACTATGCACGAGTGCGTCCCGGTGTTAATCAATACCTTTGTCTTAAATATTAATGTACGTCCTTCTGTTTAATGTTCAACAATTAGAGCAGTTTGTGTACTTATTTATATGTTTATTTTTAGTGTATAACACTATTTTTAATTTATTTATTATTGTACAAACGTAACAGGGAATTTCAACACCACTTTAATATCATGTAATTATAAATGATTGGGTATTTATTTATTCGTTCAAGTTATTTTAATTAGTCCAAAAATATTTCCATGACTTAAATAATTTAATAATCTGATCATGACGTCAAATATTAATTGATATGAATTTCGATGTCAATAATTAATAACTAACTAATTGATTTGTTAATGTAAATATTCATTTGAACAACTCGTGTTTGTGATAATTAATAGGAGTGAATCAAGGGTTTACGATGTGAATTTTTGAATGAAACACTTTTGCTGGGATGGTGCCAATTATGGTCACAAATTCTAGATGAGCGTGGCAAATATTTGGCAACACAATAATGGAGGAAGATTCTAATCTTATTTTACAGCAGCTTTAACACAGTACCAATTTTACTCCACATTTAAAAATTTTTTTTCAAACATTTAATGTTCGCAACAATTTATATTTAAATTTTGCAATGTAAAAAATGTTACATATACACTAAACATAAATAATAATAAACATATAATGTATGAAATATCTGGTTTTTCTGGTTTTCAAGGTCATGTATTGTGATTTATGACATGTATACGTACATATTTCATACATTTTTATGAAACATAAAGGCCTAATCTTTATGCAATGCAGTTTTAGTTTGTTCATACGTAGAGTGTCGATTTTAAGAATATTCCCAACTAAATGTTCTCACACTGATCATTTTTGTTGTTTCAGATGTCCCCTTGGTTGCTGTCTGATTCCCTGCTGCATAGACAAGTGCATGGACGTTGAGCACATCTGTCCAAATTGTCGATCATATCTCGGAACCTATAAGAGATAAGTCCCCAACCCACGGATTTATGAAGAAAATCATCACATCTTTATTGTAGATTTAAGAATTTATATTTTCTTAATGTTGAATGAAGAGACCACGATCGATTTTATCTGAAGTCTACTAAATAAATGGTGCATTTCTGTAAACGGAAATGCTACTAATTGTTTTATCGAATTTAAATTTATAAACTAATTTAATTAACTATTTATTGTTCAATAATAATGTAATGCCACAACTTCGTTCTTCCACTACAGCAATGCAATAACGAATGGAAATTTAAATTCATATTTTGAATGACATTCCTTTCAAACAATTTTTTAAAATATGAATTTACAATATTAATTTAGTATGCTTTATGTATGTATTCCGATTTTTAGGTTTTGTAATTTGTAACACTCGTAGTGTGTTTCTGTATAGATTTTAGCAATTCAAGCTTCTTCTTCATTAATATATACTTGTGAACATATCGTATTAGAGAACTGGCGTTGATCAATATATCTATATATTTTATACAATGTTATTGCTTACGAATTAAAAAGTAATATACATTCGTTTGAGTTTTATTTGTGAAAAGTTGCGTGTCTTGCGCTTTCTAGATTTATGAATTAATAATCAAAGTTAAATTGAGATAAATATATACAATTATTAATACACACATATAACTGAATGTGAATGTTGCATAGTTGAAATGTATTTATTTATTTATAAATCACTTTTTTATCCTTGAAAAATCTTTAATTATTTATTTGGTTACAAATATATTCAGTTTTATTCCTATATTGAACAACGGTTAATTTTTATATGCAAAATATATTTTAATATGAGAATAAGTTTTTATATGAGAATCTATTTGTAAACAATATTTTATAAAAAAAATAAGTTGTGTATAAATAAAAGTGCATTACCTGATTATTATTCCTTAAAACTTTCCTTAATTTATTTTCTATCCATTCTGATATTATGTTAATAATGTTGTTGATTGTTTTTAAGTTGATTTAGAAACTATAAACCACGTGGTTCTGGTTTCGTGTTTTTTGGCACGTTACTAACGTTACGTTATTTGGCAATGACTAAATACATAATTTAGATTTATATTATTTTATAATGATATATTTACTATAATGATTTTTAATTTCTTGAACTCGTTATTTAAAGAAAAAACATTTTCAAAAATTAATTTAGGATAATCAATTATCTTATTTATAAGATATATTCCTATCCTATATTTAAAATAAATTTCAAAGATATTCAAAAAGGTAAAATGAGCCTTTAATTAAAAATGTTATTTGAATGGTTTCAAATTTCATATTTCAAAATATAGATGAATATATCTGAATATTTTTAGGCAAAAATGTAAATATTAAAGGGAAAGCTTATTCTTTTGATATATTTATTTAGTTTCTTATTACTTAAATATTACTTATAAATAATCAATAAAAACTTTCAACAACAGCAAAATACAAATTTATAAAAGATGTTTAAGCTGTCTAAAGACATATATTTATGCAAAAGACTTTCGAATTTTTACTATAAATCCCTATATTGACTCGAATATCGTGGCATAGCTGCAACTCCTACATTAGTACCATAAACTAATGTATACAGTAGGACAAGCGTTTAACCCATCTGAATTTAGAGAGAGACATCATGCATGACAGAGACAGTAGAATTCTATCCCATAGTGGGATACTTACTATTTACTTACTATTTCTATTGTTTATGATGTCTCTTTCAGGATTCAGATGGATTAAACTCTTTTCGTACTGTATAATAAATACACACACTTGGAAATATTATGTTTAAATAATTTCTAATGGGAATCCATGTAACAATGTGACATACATAAAAAATTGTCCATATATTCGAAATCGTTCATTTGGGGGCTCATGATTTTTCTGCTTATTTTGGTTGGTACTTAAATATTTTTCATTATTTTTTAACAATCTGTATATTTAAAATAAGTTTAAAACAGTCTAAACGGCAATACAAACAAAACGAATGAACTCTTGATGCCTGTTTTACTTCTATAATTCACTCTATATAAAATTTATGATAATTATTAGTAATATGCGGATAGTGCAAAGTATTCGTTACTCGAATCTCCAGTAAAAGTACAAGTACTCCAGGAACTCGGTATTTCCCTGTCAGCATAAACAATATTTATTTACTTTATTCACCAGTAATAGTTATATATTTTATTAGGTATTTTAATAATTTTTTCTACTTTTTAAGTATTTTATACCTACCTACCCTAAAAAGAAAAATATACGTTTAAATGGCAATTCGCATTAAATATATAAACTTTATTATTATATTTTGTTGTTATTTTACTTAAATACATTTAAAGAGTTAATTATGGTTGAATAGTTATGTTTGTTTTATAGGTATTTGATTTTTATTAATTTTTAAATATTACAGGTTATTACAATACAATACAATTTATATTTAATATATTATTTTGGTATCAAGTTATTTTTGTTTTATTTTTAAAACTTATTACTTTAACAGTATTATTTCTGCAACAACTATTACTATTATACTACTATATATTTTTTAACATATTTACATTTACTAATAATTTAAAATACATATTCTACATATTTAATAAACACCAATATTATTAAATATTCAGTTACCTAATCACTAATATCTACTTTGATTATCTAATGGTATCGAATATTGATATACAAATACAGCTTAAATATTTTCCAATTACTTTGTTATATTTCAAAAATTTGTAGTTGTAAAACTTGATGCATCTCACTGCCATCTATTGTGAGAAAAAGGAATCAGTGCCCTCCATAATTTTACCCGCGAATGACACTGAACAAACACATGCGCGTTGCCGCTCGTCCAAAATTCCACCTCTACGACTCCTTTTCCAAAGTGACAGGTTTCGTTTTTCCCTTTTATTTATTTTACGAATACAAATTAGTTATTAAAAATTGTGTTTGTGCAAGTTCGGACTGTCCAAAATTCATGTAGTGAACCACTAAAACAAAGTGCAACAGTGATTAAATTAGTTCGTTTGTCCATGACGTTTAATTCAGTTTCCTGTTACTAAAAAGGTTAGTTTGTACGTCAAAAATAGGCTTATGATTTTCTAGAATGGAACGAAACTCGGATGATTACGGTGTAAAAACGTTTTGCGTGATGTGTGACCCCCGTCGCACACGGTGTCATGTGAATTTCGTCCGTGACTTTGGCACAACCATTATGTTACGCGCCCCGTTCCAACGGTTAACCCCGTTCTATTTAAGTGACTTAAGTTTTTTCTTGCAGGTGTCGTAGCATCTGCCACTAAAATCCAGTTTCGTATAGCCAAAGGTGAGAAACCTCAATCTGACTTGTTTCTCAAAATGTGCAAGGTCTCCAATTGGATTGTTCCCTTTACACAATTTGTGTTATGATTAAAATCTAATTGGATTTATTTGTTTACTCATTGGCCCAACAAAGGCAACTTTCTTTTACTCGTTAGTTTTTACTTTTGAATTATGCTAATTTGAATTCTTGCATTTAATTTGTAAATAACTTTACTTGCCAAGAATTTTGTTGAAACAATTAAACAATGTTAATTTGAATTTTGCTGTATCATTGGGGCACCCTTTTTTATATCCCATTGACGTCAAATTTTCTGTTTATTTTTATATAATTATTCAGTAAAGAATTGGCTATTTAATATTATAAATTCATAAATGATTAGTCATATTTGTTATCTATTCGTCAAATTTTATATTGGTTGAGTGTTCCATGAAATAGATATTCAATCTGCGATATTTTTCAGATGTTTACATTTTATTTATATTTATTTTTAATTTGCTTAGTCATCATATTTGTAATTCAGCTGACCTGTCTGCCAATTTTGTTTGACCAATAATATTTTGTCTTATTTGAGAATTGAAAGTATGAATGAAATTTTAATTTTATTAAACAACTTAATTAATTGGATATTGACTTTTAAATTTTCATTTTTTTTCTTGTTGAAAGTCATTAATGGGTGTATTAAAGAAAAATATGTTTATAACATTTAAGAGAAAACTCATTATTTTTTTTACTATTGTAAACAATCTGATAATTACTGAATATTAAATCATGTTGATTTTAAAATAAGGTAAAACAGTAGCAGGGAAGGGACTTTTAATTACAATTATTCATTTTTATTTATAGAAAAATGTAGTGAAATCATCCTTGTCAAAAATGACAAATTCTAGATTAAACTTTAAAAACACCAGTTAAATATATTTATTAATTATCCAGTTATTAATCATAAGGTTTTGGATGTACAGGAGACCTTGACTAAGTCTTGGTCTCCAGGATCATCCTTAACTTATCTGGGGAAATCAATATGAGAAGAATCTAAAATGTACATGCATATATCTTAAAAATTTGTATCATAAGTAATGTTGTTTTCAAATAATGTAAGTACCTATTCTGATGATATTATCAAATAATTGTGCAAAGAAATATTATTTAATAAGTTTAAGATGAAACTTTGGTTACATTAATATAAAAATACATTTTTATTGTGTCAAAAAAGTAACAGTGACAAAGTCATGTTTGTATATAAATGAAGTAATAAATCACTGTATGATGTGCCCGACGTAATTAAAATACGATAACACGTACAATGTGTTTTTCAGGGCATGGCGGTGAAACAGAAGATTTCGGAGTGCGTGGAGCAGTCGGGAGAGAGACGTCTTCAAAACATCTTGCGAGTTCTTCAGGACTTGCGGGCTCGGGATGTTGCTCCGCAAGATAAGTCTTGGACGAGTATTGTTCCCATACTGGGCACCATCCAGGTTCCCAGCAATCCACAAGAATACACCCGCTTTATTTGTAAGTTTATACAATTTTATTCAACACTTATTGAATGAACGCTCTTTCTTTGATTTAGGTGAAATCCATAGTGTTCGAGAGATCCTAACAAAAGAGTGTTCCAAGGAGGAAGTGGTTTTTTTCACGCTCAAATCGTTTTACGATGAAATTTCCAAGCAAGAGAGGCAACTGTCGCCGGCAATGTCCATTGTCTTGCAATTGCTCAATCCGGCTAGCATACCGAATGCAGTACGGTACATTTTGGACACGGGTTATCCAGACCAAAATTTGGAACGTGCATTGCTCACGTTGTGCACGTGGCTAACAAAATGGACGTGGACCGATAATTTGGGGCCGCTTGTCCTTGCTTTTATGCAAGGTATTTTTAGTTTGTTTGTGTGATGTTGTATGATACATATTTTATTATTTGTAGGTCTGGAAGCTGAACACCACTACGATATTCTAGTGGAAGTCACGGTGGCTACTATCGACCAACTGTTCAAATTACTTATTCTTCCCGACGCCCGAGTCGGCGTGGAACCTGTCGTCATGTATATGTTGAGCAGAATACAACACAGTCCTGAGGTAATTAATACTTTGCCCTCCTGGCCAGGATACTGAAATTCTTTGTTCATTTTTAGGCCTTCCATAGGGTGATACCTCACATTCCATGCGTCCTACAAATGTTGAGTAAGGAGAAGAGCGAATCGAGTCTGAACTGTTTACAGAACATTGTCGGTTTGTGTCTGGCGTTGATGGACCATTTTCCCAATTACCCAAGTATGTATGAACCGCTTAAATTAGAATTCCGGCCGTACTGTCCCAAAGCAAATTACAAGAGCCTATTGGAATGTCGCTCGTGGATCGACGTGAGTGGTTCCACAATTCTGCGACCCATTCAATGTAAAGTTGGTAAGGCCTTTTTTAATTCGCCGATTATGCTAAAAAGTTTTATGACGTTCATTATTTTCTGTATAGGCTTGAACAATTTGGGCAACACCTGCTATATGAACAGTGTACTACAGGCGTTGTTCATGACGAAAACTTTCAGGAATGAACTATTACTGTACCATCAAGAAGCCACACTATTGACTATGATGCAAGCGTTGTTTGCATTACTGCAACACTCTAAAAGATCTTCCTTGAGTCCTACTGATATTCTAAATTTGTCTAGGCCACCCGGTTTTGTTCCAGGTCATCAGCATGATAGTTCTGAGTTTTTGGGATACTTGTTGGACACTTTGCATGAACAAGAGAAGAACATTGCTAGTGGAGATGCCGGAGGTACGTAATTAAATCTCCAATTCTTCTAGTTTCAAAATGAAATACGCCACTAATACGCTCATTACAGATGTTGAAATGTCTTGCTTGATGTCTACCATAGTACAACAGTCGTTTGGAGGCCGATCAGTCACAGTGTCCAAGTGCGACGAGTGTTCAACCAAAAGTGAACGTGAAGACAATTTCAGGGAGTTGCAGTTGTCCTTTCCGGGCAACTGTGAGAATCAATCGGTCCAAACGCTGCTGAATTACTACTTCCAAACGGAAAAGTTGTCGGGCGACAATCAATACTACTGTGATATTTGCGGGGGATTGACTGACGGCGAACGCGTCACGAAGATACTGGAACATCCCCAGAGACTTATACTGACATTAAAACACTTCAAATACGATCCGGTGTCGCAACAACGCACCAAACTGTTGCAGAAAGTCGAACTGGATGAATTCATACAATTGGAAACTGTCCAGTACAAATTGTACGCCGCGGTTATACATTTCGGGTCCAGTGTGGACTCCGGACATTATTACACATTCGCCAGAGACAGTGATGACTGGTACAAGTTTAACGATTGTTCAGTAGTGAAAACGAGTGCGGAGGATTTGTGCCGTCTGAGACAGCTGGAAACACCGTACATTTTATTCTACTGCCGGCAAGACTGCCCCGATCCTGAAAATTTGCCGCGTACATTGCTTTCAAATCGGTTACAGTTGGTTTTGTCTAAGGACCTTTCCGAGTACGAGATCGAACGAAAAAAGCCACTGAAGTCGTACAATACCAAACAAAATAGCAACGACGAACCGCCACCGCCCGGATGTGGGGGAGGTGGATTCAACAGTAACAATAGTAATATGTTTGTATGCTAACTGTAATATTTATTATGTAAATATACTATTTGGTTCATTGAAAATTGTGCAGTTTATTTATTGAGTTAATTCTACTTTTTATTCAGTACCCACTCTATTGTGGTGGCTGTTTTCCAGACTGAATTAACTTCATTGTATATTATATTAATTGATAATATAATTGCCAAAGGCATTGTAAATTTGGTTTGAAGATATATGGCATGTACATATTTAATTGATGAAGCAAATTGAAATTGCACAATTTTCCCTGAAATCTTCATTAGGAATTTGGTAATTTATATCTAGTAAAATTATAGTATTTCAATGTTATTTAATTAACTTGTTAATTTTTGCAAAGAACTACTTATTTTGTTTATAATTAATAAAATCAACCATTTGTGATACTGTATATTATTTTTTAGATTAAATTAATTTATTTATCAATTTTTGCTCTGTATCTACTTAATGTCAACAAAAAATAGTTTTCTATGTTATTTGTTACAAACTACAAATTTAAGATTGTATTATTTTTTCAAAATTTATAAACAGTCACTTGATAATTTATGTAATTATTACGAAAATTACATAATGGTAATGTTCAAAGTATTTGTTATAACATTAAAGAATATCTTTTTATTGCATATCTTTATTTGTTCTTCCTTATATTTCATGAAAATATACATTTGTGAAATAGATTTATTTTTAAAATCTTGCTTTGTCCTTATCCATGTATACATTCAATAATGTTTGTGATTAAAAACTTTTTAAATTTTGGAAATGTTATTTTATTATAACAAACTACCTTACCACAACGTACCAGTTTTCGAGGATGTCTCCCTGTAATAGTAATTACGTAAATTTACAGAATCAACTACCTTGTATTTTTATTAATAAACAAACACATCATTAATAACTATTTTTATTAATCAAGTATCACATATAGGTAATATTAGTTAAGTGTTAGTTCATTAAATTATATATTATATAAAAATTAGTTTCGATTTCTAAATAGTTATATCTTTACAACACACATGTCCATAACATTACATAATATATAGACTTTTATTAAATGACAACATACTTTTCCTAAAAATTATACACATCAAGATTTTTACATAGTATTTTTATGCTTGGGCTCAGGAAATAGAGGTTTATATAGTTTTTCATGTAAATACAAATTTATATAATTCATTATTTATATAAAAAATTAAAATTCACTATGTAACAAAATTAGTAAATAAATATTTCTATATATATATATATATACATATTTCCTTATATTTTCACTATTTAAACCACTATTTTAATAGCATAAAAATAACTTGAAAAATGATATAATTGACATTTTATAAATATTTTTTACATAGTTATATACAACTTACTTAACTATATACGATTTTTAATTGTATAAAACATTTATAAAGTATAAATAGGAAGATTTTATGTAATATGGTACAAAATATCAATTTTCTCTTACAATTTAATTATGTGGCTATCTAAGAATAGGGTGACATTGAAGGAGTCAAAATTTTACACTTTGATTAATTAGTTTCTGTAGATATACTTAAAATGTTTAAAATACATATAGAAGATATGTGTTACGGCAGTATACTGAGGATATTAAGTATGAAAAAAGTAGTCAGAAAGATAATTTATAGTTTATATGTAATTGCTACACTTACGTTTAAGGCGTACAAATTTTGACTCTTATGCAATTCAAAATCATGGAATATGTACAAAATAAAAGTCTCAATTGTCCATTATGGTGTGTATCTGGTTTATATAACATTAATTTACACCATAATTACATTTCGAAACTTACTTTAAGTTTATGTATTGGTTCACTTACATTATTTTTAAACCATTGTGCTTGTAAGTAACTGAAGAAATAATAGAGTACACATTTTCAAAACAAAAAATTACAATTATCTATTTACACAGCCGTATGTACAGGGCCGTCTGAAACGGTTTCGATTAGCGGCGCAGTGTCACCAGCTTTTGATAAAAGCATAGGCGACTTTACATCTAAGGTCCAAGGGTCTAACAGTTGTGAACCATTCTGACCTGTACCCGAATTGTCTGGAAACTTTACGGATTTTCTAGGTCCTCGATGATTCGGTACTGGTGACGGTTCCTCTATGGCTAAACTTGGCGCAGTACCTTAAAAAATTATATAAATGTTAAAAACTATTTTAGACATGATCTAAATTGATTTGGCCAAAAATTTGAATCTCATCTTGTCGTCGATATTTTGTGTATTTGTATATGTAGTCTAAAGCAGTCGACCGGTAATCTAAACATGCGTGGTGCAGAAATTTCTGTAGACTAATTTATCAAATAGTCTGATAAGAATCTACAGAAATTTTATACCCATGAATTTAAGACGTAATTTTATTAGATCATAAGTTTAAGAAAAAATACCTATGATTTGTGTCTGTTTTAAATGACTGATTGAAAGAGATATCAGTTTTCACTAATTGTTAACAAACTTATTGTTATAGATAGTTTTAACTATGTTTAATTGAAATATATGTAAATAACATATGCTTTGCAAAATTATCTAGAGCTGATGCTCCAGTGCTAATCTATTATAGTAATTATCAGAAAATTTACAATGTTTAACAATCTGATTAATTGGATTTACCTATGACGGTGTTAATGTAATGATGGAGGCTCATAAATGCCGCGTTTTGTATCACCCGAGACCTATGTAATAATCGCTAATCGGATGATTGTCAATGCAGTCGGTTGTAAGAAAAATTTTGGTGCATTACTACGACTAAAATTATATTTTAAGAGCGCCATTATAAAAATTGTTTCTACAATTTTTAGATTTTATACCACTGAAAATCCAACAAGAGTTTTATAAATTACATGTCCTTTATAAAAACATTTGTTATACAAAAAGAATATCGATTTCAACGATTCTAAAAATGATGAAATTGAGAACTCTGGAGGAGAAATAGTTATTTTGATTGAATTGTTTACAATTTTTCACTGTAGTCTGCACACAAAAAGAATCACGATTCTCCCTAGAAAAACAATAAATTACGCGTTTTCCATTGATTGACTCTTTTAGTGGTAAAAAAAAGAAATGTCTTAAATGTTAAATTTCTACCTACATTTAGAAGTATCCACTGAAATTTCTTGTATTCATATACTGGACATGCAGTTCATTTCAATTCAGACTGGTATGACTAGACGATTGTCATTTGTATGCACATTAAATTATAACTTGCCAACGAACCAAAATTTCATTTGGGCCTTCGATCCGGATGAACTTTCAATACAATATAAATAATTCTCATATTTTGATTCTCATGATTTGTAGTTATGTTGACATTCTCAAATTTGTACACAATATTCATTGTGATCAACCAAACCCTGATCTCGTTTGGCCTTGTGAGATCAATAAAGCTTTTTTGTGAGTGACAAAAGTTTCACAGCAGATGAAGATGATTACGAGGTTGTAGAATTAACGTCAGACTTTCATTTTAGCTTTCAAAAGGTTTATATCTCGCACCTCACTTCATATTATGAAGATATGACGAAATCTATATCTTGGTTTTACACTTTTGCATACTCTATCAGGACAATATCAAATTATTCGGGAAACCATATGGAAAAGATGGATCTTTTGTAGTGCAGAAAGGGCATAAAGATTGGAAGTGCACCTCAGGCAAAATTCGTGTCGGTGTTTAGTGTTGGGATGACCATCTACTTGCTTTAAAGTGGTACCTTGCCTCTGTAGAAATGCAGTGGTGTTCAAACTCGTTCGTTTTCTATGGTGTAAATTCTGATATTTAATTAAACCTTTTAACCTAAACTTTTTGAAGTGGCCGATTATTTTATGTATGGATATTTGCAGAATAAAATTGTCGTATGTGGCTGGTATGCTGGGCATGCAATTCACACTGGCATAACGAGCCGTTTATCTTGTATAGTTACTAAATTAATGTTTACTAACAAACAAAAGTTTCAGTTGTAAACACACTACGACAACGCATAACATAAGTATATGTTTTTAGATACCTGAGATCTCACCTGAAGGACTTTGAGTGGGCGTCGGTCTATAATCTTGAGGAATTGGTCTTCTCGTGCTCAAGTAACTGGTTGCTGTTGGTTGCGAGCTGTATTGAATATTTGGAATCTGTAATAAAATCGATAAAAAATCTGTACCTTTATCTGTTCAAATATTTACCCTATTATTTAAATCATCGGAAGCTCTGCCTCGTCCAGCTTTTAATTCTTGATATTGGGATATCACACATAATAAGGCATATATCTAAAATACAGCATAGTTTTAAAAGCAATTTTCAATACGACAATTTCTAAACTTACATTTAGGGCATTAATAAATAGGTCCGTAGTAATTATAATACTGGTAATGGGATTTGATCGCTGCAAAAAAATTGAATAAGTATGTATATAAATCAATAAAATATTTGCCACTTACTGTGTGGGTCCAGAAGATGTATGCTATGAAGATTAAGTCAGTTAAAATAAATCCGCTTAGGACGGTAATCCATGGTATTAAAAGAATCTTGCGATCCTTAAAATTGATATGGCCATGAGTTGATTTGTAAATATTTTTAGTAAAACTTACCTTATATATTCCGTATAACAAAATCAGACATGTGAAGAATCCGATGACTGACGTAAACAACAATAGAGCAGTAAAGACAATGGTAGCTAAAACATGGGTTAATATAAATTTAATTTTGAAGTTTTATATATACATATATTGTTCTTTCTATTTTCTTAAAACTACTGTTCTATTTACATATTTTTGATTTGTTTATTAATTATTTTTAGACACATAAAATTTATTTATTTAATAGCATATTATTTTGCTAGATTGTTGCCCATATTAATCATTATTAGATACAAAAAATCATTCATTCAGTCTTATATTACTTTAGAATAGATCGCTGCCCATAAAATATTACACTAGGGATGATTATTTGTCAAGATTCTCTCCACAAAGCAGATATACCTCCTTTATTTCAGTGAGCTTCATCTTTATTAATTCTTTCATATAAATATTCTATATTAACTGAAACAGTTATATTCTTTTAGACTTACTTGTTGTAGTGTTTTCGTGGTTAATAAAAGAAGTCCTCGGTTTTAGATTGAAGTTTGTCACAAAATATTTAATTTCCTCATGTAATTGTATTGATGCTTGTAACGATGTCACCAGATACCAAATCTGTAACAAAAACAACAACATAAATAAAATAATATTAAAATCGGATTACAATGAAATTAAATAGACAAAAGGTTCTAATTTTAACAACAATCTGATTAAAATCGTACGATTCTTGTAAGACTATCACTCGACTTTTCGCATGCTCGGAGATTCTGGAAATTTACTTTGATGAACGCAATAAAAGTTGAGTGTTCTCCTGCCGAAGTGAAATAGAGGCACTTCGAAATTAATTTACTTTCGGACCCAATTTCTATGAGGGAGCACACTCAGTGTCTGAGCAGGTATTATAATTAAAATTATAAAGTGCTCACGACCAAAGAGCTGTGCGTAAATAAATGCGAAACCTTTAAAACCGTAATTTAAACAAAAGACTGAAGTTTTAACTTAAACGTTGCGGAAAAAATGTATCTACAAGAGCGAAAATTAGGGTAAATGACGATTGGGACCGAAATAATTTTATCAGCATTCAATTATGCTACAAAGGAAACATTACATCATCGAATCCGTAATGAATTCCCATTGAAGTGTCTCTGCTCCGAAACGCTACGACATAATTAATTATAGCACGGAGCATAGAGCTATTAAGCTCTCCATATCAAGTCTCAGCTTTACATAAAGCCCACAATCTACAACCACACATATGAGTACGGACGATTTAAATTTGAATTCCGCCAACGCCTAATTATGCGACACATAAAAGGTGTGCCTGGATATAAAATATCACCTGGAATTGGATTCCACTTATTGTGCATTAGATTTAGAGTGGTGTGCCTTTATCCATTAGAGATAAATGTGATTTATTTTAAATTCCTTAAGATAACGAATTAAATATACTTCACATTTGCCACCTTAGGATTTATTATGTTGTAAAAACTAAATTTAATTTACCTTTACATCAAAATTAGTCCTTTATGTACTCAAAAATAGAGTTATCGTTGAGTTAATCTAAATGAACTTTCAAGGGATTGTGTCGAGATATCGTCAGTTATTATTTATAACATCATGCTCGTAAATCGTCTTAATTGCGGTAAATTATCAAGATTATCATTTCAAAAGAATGATTGCCTCGTTAAAATTAATTAGGTAATCTTTTACCCGGAAACCCTGATAACTAAAATACACGATTCTTGAGCTCGAAAACTAAAAATAGACAAATAAAATCTGAATTTTATTTTTGCCTGGGGCAAACTTCATTCGGCCACTATTTGAAATGAAAAGGTTTAATTTTCTGATGTGGGACTTTCATTTCCTTGGGGCCGTAACCTTAGCCGAAGACTTAAATTTGATATGTGAAAAATGGCGAAGGCGCATTATCGAGTTACCTATTTTAAATAGATGTTTTCTCGTATAGGCATTATACAATAAATACTGTTAGGGGTGAATATGCCACAGCAGAACGATCAGCTAGTTGAAACTAAATAACGTTTTTAATGCTCATACGCTTCTGATACACAAGGGAAACTAATAAATTCCATTTGACGTTGAGTCGTGATCCGTTTATAATTTTGCCGAGGGTAAGATTATCGAAAATGGGGGAAATGAATTTTATTAGTTAATGAAGGTCCGGGTTTTATTAATATTATTAAAAATTTTATTTTGTACAAATTTAAGAAAATTTATTTTGATTATTTCTGAATTATATTTAAAAATTGATCTAAAATTTATGTCGCAGTGGCCATAATTATTGTAAATTAAAAATGTACTACTTGAATTGGATGTCAGTACCAATAATGTATTATTTTTACTGTTATTGTTGTGCCTATTAAATCAATCAATTGAACCTATTTTTTTTTCTTGAAAAATGAGAACCTTTTTATTTTTCAATGTTTCTTATTTATTTTATGTGAATTTAAATTATTGCCAGCGTTCTTTTGATTATTATAATTATTTAAGCATTATGCTAATTGAAATTGTAAGAAAAATTCAGCAACAAGACCCAAAGAAACAAGAAGAGAGTTTACGACTTAATAAGTTAATCGATTTTCCTATTATTAAACAAATTATATAAGCTGGAAATGTTCTACCTACGGAAAATTTTGTCTCTGTTAAAAAAAAAAATGATTCTTTCTTTTGGAATAGGCTCTTTTAGATTGATTTCTGTACAGGGATATATTAAGCAACAATTTGCTTTCACATATTGAAAAAAATATGCTTTTCATAAATGTATTTCAAAATGAAAACAGTCGCAACCATCAATTAATTGAAAACGTGGGGGATCACGTTTATAATTAAATGTGACATAAAAATTTTATAAATTTAAATAAACTCATCACAGCAATTCAAACAATTAAGGCCTTCGCACTTCTGCAAGAAGGTCTGGTCATAGAGGACCATGTACTGGTCGTCAGAGACTGATTACTCTTCGAGAAGATCGACATTTGATTCATATGTCACTTCAAGACAAGAACATCTCGCCAGTTAGAAAACCTCCACTTTATAGCCACAGGGACACATCTATTTACTCAAACCGTAGGTAACAGATTTCATGAAGTCAAAATACTTTCGAGATGTGCAGCTGTTGGTACTGAATTAACTGGAGCACACAGGAGAGTGAGAAGAAACTTCGTTAATGAAAACATTAACTGGAACATGAACCAATGAGGTTCTTTTACAGATGAATCCATGTTTTGTTTAAGATGACGCACGACACGAGTTATGGGAGGTTATGGAGTGGCCAACGATACCTATATGAATTCGATAGAACATCTTTGGAACATTATAACAGTTTCAGAGAGAACGGACCAATGTATCCCAAGACATGTTTCGTCGGTTGATAGAGGAGGATATACTCACTATTAAATATAGAAATAAGTTTTCGACATTTTATAAAATTACATTAATTAATACGCATATTTCCATTTTTTTGCGTGTTTCTCTACTGTGATTAAATTGTGTAAAATTTATTTTTCAGTTGTTTTTATATGGGTGTTAGCTATAAATGATCAAAATTTCATTTCGATATATTTATTAAATAAAAAGTTACAAGCACTTTTTGAAATGATACCTATTTCATTGTAACTAGTTTAGTAGTTTTATAATACTCTACAAAACAACAATAATAAATTAATATTAAATTGTTCAAATTAATTAAAAGAGTTATGGCTAAATATTTAAGATATTAAAAAATTACTACTATAATGTAATATACTTAAAAGTGGTATTATATTTCTTATAACATGACATTTTTTATTGTGTCTGTCAGCAATATAATTAACGCATATTGGGGGTGAAGGCTAATAATGCGATCCTCCGCAAATTGCTTTCACATCACGTTTCATTGATAAACGCATGTTGGGTAAGGTGAGGTTTATTCAATTACTCAGTGAACATGCATTTCACGTTTTAGTGAATTTTAGTGATGATTTGGTACATAAAAGCAGGATGCCATATTAGATTAACGTTTTAAATGGGATTTCGATTTTTTAAAATATCTTTTATGATTTTTTTATAACAAAAAATGTCAGTATAATTTACGCAGCAAAATTGGATTGACTGTTTTTATTCGTATATTTTTCAATTTAATAACTGAACACGTAGCATGTATTTTTTTATGAAATTTATGTACACACCTTTCTTCAATTTCTTTTTGAAACTCTCAATGAACTCTTTCTAATGAAGGAGTAAAAATCAACCCAAATTAAAATGCCATTAACTGTTATACGAAGCAGCACATTCTCAAGTATTTCTAGTCTAGCAGGTTGAGTCTGGCATGCTTATCCCCAAGCACAGGAGCCTTAAGTTGACTGACTCCTTGGTATGGCCTGAATGATTCTCAAATTAACAGAGAGGGTAGTGGAGCTGTTTCAACACAGAACCGGATATAATTTTCTGAAAACGTTCTTCGCCTCAGCTTTTACATGCTCCGTTGGCTGATTGCAAACAAGCTTAGAGTCAAGGATAAACCAAGATATTTGGCTTGATTGGACCATTCAATTTCATCGCCGTTAAAACTTACTCCATCAGGAATATTAAACGTACACTATTTCTATTATATTTCTATAAAGTTTTGTGGTTGATATTTGAATAATAAGTCTGAATTTCTTCATTAGGGCCATTTTTTTCAGATATGGTTTATTCACTCCATTATTATTTTAGACACATCGGTCCCTAATTGACCGTAAAATATATCAAATCATTTTATTCTGCGGTTTCCCGACTATTTTTTTTTTCTGAAATATCGGCAATTATCGGCCTCATTACGAACACATGTGGAGGCGCGAACCCCCTCACCAGTAATTCATTCCGCACGTTCCCAATAAGGGGTAACGGACCGTTGTCCGCCCCACCTACCACATCAATTAGTTTTTTGCTGTCGTCCCCAGGTTGATCCGGCAAACTTTGCCCGTTCGACTGAAAGAAACACCGTTAAAAATAGACCTCTCGTTGCACACGTACGCCGTATTTTTTGCAGCACTTTACGATCAACTTGAGTATTATGGAATAGCTGGACGGTCTGTAGTTTTATAGAAAATGTCCGTTATCGGGACGAATTTTATTAGACCGATTGTGAGTGCAAAAAATGGCCAGCGCCTAAGCATTACACTAAATCCATTGAGTTGTAGCAGCTGAAACATTTCGATTGTGGCATTGGCGCAACCGCCAAAAATATAAATATGTCGTGAAATTTATTACAATCGTCGAAGTGTCATCGAAACCCTTCAAAATGTGTATTTTACCGGAACTGAGTTGTGGCATCGAAGTGTACCTTATGGCTCTTGTTAAAATAACTAAGCAAACACTCCCCGATTCAGTGTCTCTATATGTTTGTGCAACCGTCGCGTATCCTATATTGCTTTTGCTTGCAAGTACTTTGGTAAACACCAACGAACAAGTTTAACCACACCAAAAATGTGCAAATAATGTCTCTTTCAACAGCTCAAAATTTATTGAATTTACTTTACATATTGGTGTACTGTGCTCCACAAAAACCGTTATTGGAAGTGTTATGTTCACATAAATATCGTTTAAGTTCGTGATAAAACATTCATTTAATCAACACAACCAATTAACCTGTTTTGATTGCAACCGGCGACACACGCAAATCCACTTGTCGTAGGGCACGAACAGCAGCAAATTTAAGTTTTCGAGAAAAGGTAACGACACAATAACGTTGTTATCGCAATTGCCGGTTTTGCGGGCGCGAACCGACACAGTTACGAGTTGAGTACAGTCATTTCCTGCATAATCCGATTAGCGGAAGATCGAAGAGAAAGTCAACTCTTATGCTGTGAGTGGTTCGAATGTATCCGCCAAATTTACTTGTCTGTCACTTTAATTGCTACGTTTGAGAGCTTCGTCGAGAGTGAATTATGAAGTCGGAAGCGGTAAAATGAATTTATGGTCGCAGTAACAAACTTTAAAATTGGCCTTTGATGTGCGTACGTTTGAGGTAATTTTATTATCAATTTACAGCGTATATTTTTTATACGGTCATCTATTAATCCGATAAATTTGAATATTCTGGATTTATTTAGGTAATACGGAATTATATCTAAAAATAATACAATTTAGTTATTTTCAAAAATTTGTTTCTCAGCTTCAATATAATTTAGAGATTCCGTTCAAATGACATTCTTCTCTGTGAACCCTCTACTTTCAAGACAAAGATATTAGCTTTAAACTCATTTCCGGCTCAGCTGAAAGCTTTTAACTAAACAACTGCATTAGCAAAATTTTACCTATTTTCAAAATGTTCTAAAATCTACAGCTTCCAAAGTATAGGGTTAAATAATAGCTGATATTTTTGTGAAGTTGTATTCTGTTGAAAGCTGTCCATTTTTTTCTTAATTGTCTCGATTTTGCTATTATACGGCCATACAAAAACGACTGATTTTTTTAAAAAACTCTATTTTTATGTGGCTGCAACTATACATTACAAAGGTCACAGTTTTGACGAAATTTGTAGCTTTGCGTCATATAGTAAATAAAACATATCTAACAATTCAAATTCGTTTATTTTTCCCCCTTGTGCTATTGGATTTGGGCACTCCGGTCGTAAAAATGTTTAAAACAATAAAAAATATAATTTCTACAGAATAAATTTACCATAATTCGATTATGGTGTCATAAAGTTGACTTTTTTGCCATTTTATAGACGCATAAAAACAGTAAATCAATAGAAAATCCATCAGCAACGCACGCAATATAAATTCAATTATAAAGTGTGGTTGTCACGGTTAGAAATTATAATGAAAATCTCATTATTGAAAGGCACAAAAGTTTAATGATGTTTACCCTAACTAAATGATTTCATTAGGCTAACACGTTAATACATTTGACGAGACCTGCATTTGCTGGATCTAATTATTATAATGTAAATAAATGCGTCATGATTAACTTTTATGGTAAGAGCAACACGTATCAGCATAAATCCGGCTTGTTTTCATTCATTGCTATTAAGGGCTGAATTTTTGGGAGTAGTGCTACTTGTGGTAGTTCAATAAACCAATTAATAAAGTGAAAAGGAAGGCTTTCTTAAGACATGATTCGTTACTACGTTAGGAGTAGCTTGAAGAATCATCGATCAATATTTTATTGAGCCAACCATGGTAGAACACGACAAACAACTCTCCATTAAATGTACCCCAGGCGTTCCACCCTTGCCCTTTCATATTTGCCAGAAACCGAAATAATAAAAGGCGACTTATCCATCCATCCATCCGAACATCAAAACTAAAAAAAGACACAATACTGGGAAGAACATTCAATGGCCTCTTCCGTTCGTCGTTTGGAAAAAATTAAAGTAACACAATAGTGGCCTGTAACTTTTGCAGATATTTCCCCGGATAATAGTAAATGGGAACGTCTCGAGATTATTAATGGCAATTTTACAAAGAACGAAGTGTACGTAAAGAAAAGAAACAAAAAGACAGGAAAAAGCAAAGTCCTGTCGTTGACGTATCGTCCTTTAACGGCCCGTGAAATATGTACGGGATCAACTGGTTTTGTTCAAAACAGTGTGATTTTTACGTTCATGTCCGCTATCGCGAAATTAACGGGTAAAATTAAAGTGTGCGCACATGCAATAAATAAATCCTGGTCCGTGAGTTATCTCCGAGCAATTATTTTCGTCGTAGATAAACCGTCGGGTGTGACCGAAACGGAAGAAGTACTCGAAACACAAATGGACCGCCAGCGCATTTCAACAAATGAAAATGTATCATCCTAGGGGAAAGTCCTTGTGACTCGCTTCTAACCTTGGGAAAATTCATTGCCGGTTTTTCAGATCAGCACCGGATAATGGGCTTACATCGAAACCAACTTCGAGGATAAGGTTTTTATGAAGTAAAATGTATAAGTTTTGTTTTGCAGTAATCGTGATGTTGTTATTGATAAGAGAATCTCTTAAACCAAGTAGATTTTGGTCATTATTCTCTTGTACTTAAAGGGGACAATTCTTATAACTCCAGTATACTTTAAATAACTTCTTTTTTAATTGGTATATTTAATTTTTTGCATATTTGTTATAAAATTGGTGTAATGATGTATACAGTACAAAAAGAGTTTGATCCATCTGAATCCTGAAAGAGACATCATGTGCAATAGAGACAGTAAGTCTCCCACTATAGGACAGACTTCCACTGCCTCTGTCATGCATGATGTCTCTCTCTAAATTCAGACGGGTCAAACGCTTTTCCTACAGTATATTACTATATATATAAAATGTTTCATAAATAATTCATAATTTGGGAATAGGAATAGGGAATTTTTGAAAATTTACGCCCTCAAATTTAAATTTTTGTCATATTTCCGCAACCTTTAAATTTTGTGACTTTTCGAAAACTTTCAGTAGTCAGTAGTTTGGCCGAGAGAATGACGCATATAAATTGGCCCCCATGGTAACCAGATCTTAATTCATTAGATTTTTTTTAATGTGAAAGTGAGAGTCTATGTTCTCCCAATCCATACCATAACATTTTAAACACAATTCTTTTTTACAAATTTAAATTTGATAGGCTGTATTTACTTCTTTTTATTTACTTTTTACCTTATTTTTTTATTTATTTTGATTTTCCTCATTATTGGCTGTGCTTGTTCTGCTCTACCTATTTTAGAAGCACCTCGTATAATGTTTGAACATAAAACAAACTGCATTTTCGATGATAAACAACCAGAAAACAAATCAGAGAAGCGTTTTCTATGAACTCCATCTGTCCATCTGTTAGTTCGACTGGCGAATGATGGGGGATTAAAGTGTGACAGTATGTATCCATGTTGTTCAATTGTGTTAGTACGAGCCGATGAGCGTAGGGTGTATAAGCGGCGACGAAATCCCATGGTTGTCGGTTTAGGGTTCGTCACACGTGTATGACCTCTATGCTCTTTCCTGCTCAACAACACAATCGCTGATTGGGTTCTGCTAATATCTGGATTTAAATTTTTATATGTGGTCCCCGAAAATGCTTAAATTGTCACGTTCCAACGCATTCATGTAATTGCGTGGGATGATTTAAGTTTATTTCGTAAATTTATTAATTTAATCGACCTTTGGAGGAAACAATTAATTATTTGATAGAGCAATATATTTGCAATAATAATCGTATAACAAAGTTCATGTGTTGCATTTGAAACTTGACATTTCCATGCTAATTAACACTAAGCTCGAAATGCACGGACAAATTAGGAAAAAATAAATAAAGTATGCGTTAATTCCTTCTGTTTCAGTGGTTCGCCAATATAAAATAATCATTTTGCAAATGCGTTTACGTGGAATTCATTTTATGCCCTTTTGAAATATTACAGCATGATGAACCGACTTTAATCTCGTCGAACAAAAACAGTTCCACATAAATGTGAAATTGCCGCCCTTTGAAATTTAATATCGTGCGAATGAAATCACAATGGAATACCGAAGTTTGACCCACCTAAACCGGGACATTTATTGAAATAAACCTTATTAAAACGTTAGTTTCTGTTGTCATGTGAATACTAAACTCCAATCCAAATTCACATCTCACACTGATACAGCGAAATGATTTATTCGTCTGAAATTCCTGAAAGTTGAAGCGCAAAAAATCGGTTCACGATCCAACGTGAGTGGAATCAAAACGTTTTTATTTGTAATTGATTTCAAAAAATTATTGCCGTGGTTATGCATAATAGGACTCGACGATTTACTGTCCTTTTATTGTCCTATATGAGACTTTTTTTTTAATTCCCCTTAAAAGTGGGATCAAACAAATTGTGTCCACATTTTGTCCATTTTAGTACCACGAACAAAACTTCAGTAGATTTAAATATAAAAGATAAAATATATTTGCAGTAAAACTGTTATTGCGATGTTTTGACAGAGTAAAAGTTTTACGGTCGTATTTCACATTGCTAAATATAATGAATTTTATGACCCAGTTGCTATCTCATTTATATCAGGATATTATTTTATGAAATGCATAAAAGTGTCGTTCATTTATCTTGAACGCGACATCCGGGCATTGAATTCGGGTCATTTTTTAAAAATTCGATGCAATTTATTGCACTGATCGACTGGGATTTCTGTGTTCACCGTAAATTTTCGTGCGGTTATGTCCGAATATTTTCCCAGTTGACAGTGCCGGATACGGCTGTTTATCAATCTTTAAAAGATGTATGTTTTTGCGGTTTATTTTTGTTATTTGTCCTCGACGTTTGAACACTGTTTCCATACTCGTCAACCTTTTTTATCGCCAGATAATTATATAATAAAAAAGTTAGACAAAAAAGACACTGACAAAGACGGCACAGACACAGACAAAGATAATTTAATCCAGCATAAAACTAGAGTACTGAAAATTGGTATACATGTTACATGTCATCCACAGAAAGCGATCTATATTTGAGATACTGACAAATAAAAATTTTGATCTGCACTTTCAAGTAAAAAAGCTCGAAAGTGTATAACCGCACTCCTGACAGCTGCTCCTATTACACACATTTTGATGTCAAGCAGATGTATTAAACTTTCAGAGCCTGAAGCTTATCATTAGTTGAGGCTTCACTGTATCTATCAGCTCGAAAGTTTTGTGAGTGACATTTCATTTAAGGCAACATGAAGCTGAACTTTCATCAAACAATAGATATAGACGAAGTTGTGCTTCGGAACGGAAAATTGTATAAATGTATAAGAATTTACCCACATACTGCATCGATATTGTGCATCTAGTAATATTTTTTATATGCTCAAGTTAATTAATATTTATAATAAATTTTGATTTCGTGACTTAAATTTAAAAGTTATTTAATTATTTACAAATGTAAAGGACTTTAAAATGTAAATTGCAAGTCGGATTTTAACATTCAAAAATTAAATTTTAATTTGAAATGTAAATTAATTTAAATGTAGAACAATGCCTAACCAAATATTTTATATTCAGCAAATTTTAATTAATTTATTGACAGCTAAGATAGGATCGCAAAAATTGTGTATCTTTGTTATATCCTTCAATTCAAATATATTTTTTTAATTTTGTGATTGACTAAAATTCAAAAATTAATTTATATCTGTTTGAATAATTTTTTAAAAATGACTAGAATTAGAAGAATGATTAGAATTAGAATTAGAAATGTGAACTAGAATAGTATCACAAGAAGTGTTCTTTTTGACAAATTCCTTCTAATTAAATACTTCTTATAATGTTTTATAACATAAATAACATTTTTATAATATAATAAAATTAATAATGGAATCATTTTATTGCAAAACAATGTATATCCATAAATATGGCATGTTCAGAAAATTTTAATTAATTTATTGACAGTGACTGATTAAAATATATATATATATATATATATATATATATATATATATATATATATATATATATATAATAATATGAACTCTTTTTATATAATATTTTATAATTGAAGATTAACTCAAAAATAATTTATATATATTTTAGATATAGTTTATTTAATTGTACATAAAATAAGATTTATTATAAAATTAAATTGCAAATTTTGATTTAGTGACATTAAAAGATATTTATTTACAAATATAATGTAAGTTAAAATTAATTTATTGAGAGCAACTTGTTTATGTTTATCAAGTTCCTCCAAATTAAATATTTTGTAATATTTTATATCTGAAACCTGACTCAAAAATTAATTTAAGCCAAGTATATCGTTCGTTAAAATTATAGGGCTCCAGTAAACTTTTTATAGGTACGGCCACTAATTAAGTTTGAAATTCCTGATAAAGTTTACCAAGAGCTGAGGCAAATTAAAATATTATAGACTATAAATTTGGAAATTTTATTGGATTATTACTGTTTTCATTTACATTAATTTGTTAATGTCAAGTTTTATGGTCCTGTGTAAATCATTAAATATTCATGAAATGTTAAGTGCATTTAAAATTCATCAATAGTTAATTAATTAATTAATTAGATCAAATTTATATTTCTATAAATTGCACTAAACAGATATTAAATATTCGTTAATGGCAATTATATTTATTCAAATTAATCCATTCATTGCATTATAAAATATGGTAATTTGTCAATTAAAATTTAGTTAGTTTTGCCTGATTTATAAACGGAATGTTAAATTCATGTTTGCTCAAAATTATTTAATTATTTTGCTTTATCCACTATTTTAGTCGTATATAATTTGTGAACTTTATAAATTTTCCGGCTTTATTATCCCACAAACTTCAGCTGAAACAAAACGCAGACTTACATTTTATTACTATATAACAACCACCGTAAACTTTTCCACCCAACAAAAACAAAAGCAGCCGTTCATATTGATTCCGCAAAATTTAAATTATAACATAAAACTAGTCTGGCAAGATTCTGTGGAGTAGCTAAAACTTTCGCCAAGTTTATCCAAGTTAACATATTGAAGGACAACCGTTTCATCGCAGCGGTGGAGTTTTATCGGAGTGTGTAAGTGTCTGACACGTTTTAGTCGAAGCCTGCGTGAAAATTTTGCCCGGATAAAGTTAATTAAGCAAACATAATGCTCATGTAATGTTCATCTACGTTCAAGCTGATTAACTAAAGTTAATTGGAAAAGTGCACCTCCGCTTAGGCATCCTAGTGATTAGGATCATACGAATTTATTAGCTGTATATCAGATTCTAGATAACAAATTAATTCGCTTAGAAAATTATTAATTTCTTAATAAAAATAATTGCCGAACTCTTTTTGTGTTACTTAACATTTACGGTTTATTTAATTATCATTTTCTTTTCGATTTGTATGTAACATAAGTCATAAAATCATTGGATGCGAAGTAAACTGTTTAAAATTGAACTAATCAAACTTGAACGCAGTGCATTTAAACACGATTATGAGATACGCTGTTCGAAGTTACATTTAGTGAATGTCAATATTGGCGGATGTCTTTAATCCAATAATTTGCATAACTGCACAATTTTAATTAATACATGCTTAACATTGTTTAATTCAGTTGAATTGAGTTGTTGATAAGGAATAACTAGTTTATCATTGATGTAATATTAATGTAAGTAATTATTACTTTGTTCCTATTATATTTTTCGTACTTAAATATTCAGAGGCTTATAATTAGTGAGAACTTTGGCACATTTCCTAGTTTAAGTGCATCTTAATAATGAATTTAATTTAAACTAGTTTACGACGTTTTTAATTACGTTGTTTGCATTAATTCTTAATTAACTTTAGTTTTAGTTAAAATTTTAACACGGTATACCTCCATTTTATAACAATTATGTTAATTTTAGTGTTCGGCATAGCCTCAAGATTATTTTATGAACAATATCAACATTATTTTGCATAAAGATCTGTATTGTGGAATAAACTCATTTTAAATCTAGTTACGTTTTATTAGGGCGGATATTATGGCTGGAATGCAACGAATATTAAAAATTGAAAATAAAGAAAAATGCAAAATTTGCGTTACAATATTCGATTTCGATTACGATTTCCGGGGTTAATAAAAAGTGTTTTAGAACACTACAATTCCGATTAAACTAGGAAACTTATATTTACTGGTTCAGTATTGCTAATAATAACGATTCAGTTTATGTATTTCGATTGAAACACAAAATGAAATAACTAGATATTCAAATTAGAAACACTCAAAGAATAAAATTATTAAATTCAATTTTCTTATTGTATTTTATCGATTTTTATGAAGAATCTTTTTGGTTTGGTTTGTGTTCTAAATTATTTTATTATTTGCACAAATTAAACTTACAGTCAATATTTCTATAAATTACTTTTTAGATTTGTAAATATCTTTTTTATCTATTGATTTTAGAAAATCCTGCAATTACTTTTACAATTAAAAATTTGCATTGTGTATTTAAACAAAAGGAAAAAACCCTGGACTATAAAATTTATAAAACTAATTAAAATATAAATCCGTACTTTAGACTGGATTAAACAAAATGCGAAAAGCTCTCATGCCAGATTATTCAATTCTTTAGTTTTTAATTCGTATAAAAATCTGAACAAAAGCGCAATTTTACAAAAATAAACATATAAATATGTATATTTTTAATTAAATTTTGTGTACACGAGAAAATATATTATTTATATAGTTTGTTAAGTTCATCAACTAAAAATTGCGTACATTTTAAAATATAAATAAATATTAATTAAAATTATATTCCTGTAATTATCTTATTTTCAAAATTTATTTAAGATTTAATATCGTTGTTGTTTTTAAAAAGCAATGTCTTTGTTGAATTTTATGAAAGTTTATCTATTTTAATGAGATATACATCTCAAGAATTCATTTAATTATTTTTACAATTAAAAATTTGTGTTATCTAAGTAAACAACGTAAATCCGAGAAGAGAAAATTAAAACAAACTAAAAAATAAATCTAGCTTTGGACTGGATTAAACGAAATGCAAATGACTTCCGTCAGCTTATACAATCCATTAGTTTTTCAATGCTTTTACAAATCGGAGCATAGAGCGCGAGTCACTACGTTTCTCCTAATAATATTCATTTTCAAGTAGTGTAAACTTCATTTATTTGATATTAATTCAGGGAACAGTTAGTTTGTATGCTTTTGAATATTTTACGCATGCAGCGCATTCGCCATTATTTTAAAGTGAGTAAATATTCAGTCGAGAGCTATATATGTAAATAATACTCTTTAATATTTAAATACAATTGAATTTTATGAAAACCAACATGGAATGTTATTTTTGAATTATATTTAAAACAACCTGCACTATTTATTTAGAGTGTTATTGTTTAAACGGAACACGGTAATAAAAATTTAATTTGAAATAGACTTACAATAAAATTGTGGTACTATTAGGTGACAGAAAAATATGTTTTCGTTTTATTTTAACAGCTTTTTATATACTAACTGAAGAAAAAAATACTCATAAATGTATTCAGATATTTTCATAAAATTTTTACATAATAATCTGTTTAATTATGAAGATCAGTTCCATACTTTTCTCAGCTCCTATTATAGAACACAGAATTTTGTCTCATGGTATAAATTTGCTTTTAAAATGTTAATAATGATTATTATATTGTAGAATGAAGATATATATTAATTAAAGTTCAAAGTTAAAAACCTAAATTACTTTTTCCTGCAACTAATTTTTTTATATTGCCATCCAATTAAGTTCTTCCAATAATTGGCTCTCTGCTAATTTTCAGAATATCCCCTATACTTTAATTAATTTCCCCGATAAGGAAATTAATTCTTCCAGCTTAATATTACGACTTCTATTGAGTAAAATGTGTCGGTGGAATTAGAAACGTTCCAATTAGCGGAAAGTCGCTGAGAAAATAGTCGTTTTACAAACCGATTGTGGTTGTTCAATTGGAAATTTCGCCAGTTACGAATCGATAGTCCGTTCCACCGCAGTTTTGACATGCTGCGTTTGTTTGCCTAATTTCGTATAAATTGGCGCAAACTTTGAGATAAGGCAAATAGTTTTGTTTATTTCCCAACTACAAACAACTACATTATTTACGATACATCAGTCTTTTGTTTTTACTGAAGTGGAAGTTTCGGTGCAATGTGCAGTTGGTTTGTGCAAAAATTGATTTATTCTGTTTAAATGGAAAGTCAAACATTGAATGGGGAAATATTGATGGGGTTTGAATTTTTCAATTGGACTGAATTTTTCATTAATGTTTAATTTTAGAACTGAATGCTAACTAAATAACAATGTTTCATAAACAATTCATTATTTAATTTTATATCATGTAAATATAAAAATGTTGTTTTGTGAAAGATATAAACAATTCATTGATATTGGTTATTACATTTTTATTCAACTGCAATATTGAATCTATTGTTTAATTTTCCTGTTTTTATGACAAACCCCACTTTGATGTGCTTGATCCTTCTTGAAATATCTACAAAAAGCGGCTCTTCGTGGCTTTTATGTTTAAAGTATTGAAAAAATCAAAGGGTAAATATACTCACTGCCAAAGAAATTGCAACATTAAGATGGGGGTTTTCAAATTTATGTTTTGTCACAACAATATTAAATTTCAACACCCTCTTTTTAGTGTTGCCATTTCTTTATCACTGTATATATAATATTATAAATCCACAATTTTCGTCACTATAATTTTAATTAGATCATCTTCTGAATTACACAGTTAGAGACCTTTAGTTGTAGTTGTAGTGGGTTAGTATAATCCGCCATGTAACAGATTGTTATGTTATATTTATAACTTTAGAATATGCCAAATTTTATTTATAATTATGACCGCCGAGGGTAAACCTAGCATTGTAAAGTTTTGTAGCAGCTTTAGCAAAATGTATCCGCTGGGAGCGATACCTCAATTATTTTCAGAACTTGCCGAGCAGTGTTACGGGCGGATTTTTCGTACGTAAATTATTCAAAGTATTTACTGGTGGGTAGACTTCGTAATCCCGTTTTGTCGCATGTTACCACATTATTTGGAAATCTGAATTATGTTGCCAGTAGTTAAACATACAGTATTTTGATTATTATTTAGACCAATTAATTTAATTGTTTTGACTTTTAAAAAACAAAGGAGAAGTAGAATTTAATCTAACAAATAATTAATTTAAAAGTAGATTTCAAAATTTTATATTGTCAATAAATAAATGCTGCCTCTGATTCAAGTTTCAAGTTCTCTGGCAGTTTACAAACTTTCAATTAGATTTTCAATCTTTCATCTTCATATTGCTAGATTTTAAGATTTGATTAGAATATTTGAAATAAGTATTAAATTTGTAGTTTAAAGTTTTGTCACTACAGGAGTTTCAACTGAATGAACATTTTAAATGTCACAATTTCTAATTATTTAAATTTATCAGTTGTCTCACGAATGAATACCTTAAGTTAATTAAATTGAAATACTGTTCTAATATAAAAACATAATTTTAATTTAATTGTCTATTAATAGAGTCACTTATTTTTATCCCGTTAACAGTCAGAAACGTGGATAAATTTTGTTCGGTTGGCCGAGTAATAAGTAGGTAAATAAACGTAAAAAATTGAGTAAAATTACCCGCGATTGTTAGAGTCTAGACTTATTTTTTCCACGATCCGAAAACTTGCGACTTACTCAAGATTTATATTATGTAAATTGGGTCATTTCACACAAATACGTCTCGCAGCGGCCGGAATAAGTTTTCGGTGATTATTGTCTGAGATGTGAGCCATTAAATTCTTCACCGTTATTTACAGCCAGTTGATTACCGGCCAGAGTTATTTTTCATCCAACGTTTTACGTATAATAATTTTTCTGTCTGTTGGATCCTGGCAGTGATTTATATAAATCATTTGGGCCTTTTCACCTCTGACCCAGTTGAATAGTCCGTAAGCCCAGATAAATTTATTAACGTGGACAAAGTCAAAGTCACTGGGATTGTATGGCGAAGGGGTGTTTCCACATTTTCTAGGAGTGGTCGTAAATTGAAAAAGTTCGCTTCTTATGGGAATTAACCGAGGTCTTCGCATTCCGTAAACTCCCATCCAATTCACTCACTTGTCAACTCGATTTATATTAAAGAATTGTGATTTATTTAGGGCCAAATATTTGTCCGTTCTCTTTTGTTATTTTGTGGTTTTTATGGAGCTTTATTGTTCGAAAATTGTTTAATCGATTAAAAATTTGACGTAATTATTTTGGTAAAAATGTATGTAATAAAAATGATTACAAAAATATTTTTAAATTTAAAATTAATATTTTGAATAAGGTGTATTAGTTATAATAATGATAATATAATATATTAATTATAATAACGATATCGAGACAACTAAGGAAAAAATGAGTAGATATCAACAGAATACACCTCCACAAAAAATATCAGCAGTTATTTAACCTTATTCCTTGGAAGTTGTAGATTTGAAAACAGGTAAAATTTTGTTAATGCAGTTGTTTAGGTTAGTTGTTAAAATCTTGTCTTGAAAGTAGAGGGTCGACAGTGAAGAATGTCGTTTTAACGGAATCTCTAAGTTATATAGAATCTGAGATTCAAATTTTTGAAAATGACTAATCTCAAATTATAAAAAGCTCATTTTTTTCTTTCTTCATAGTATGTGATATTACGTTTGGACTTCTTATGTGAATATAATTAAATATATATTAAAAATCATTAGTAAGATAAATGTGTGCATTGAATATGGAAAGATATGCATTTGCAATTATGGAAATTATGTTGTAAACACGTCCCAGTTAATTAACACCTAACAGGTGTATTTGTAAGTATTTCCTCGGGAATGATATAATATGAAATTGCATTATATCATCAGTAATTAAAAAAACTGACTTATACAGAGTTAGTAAACGTAATAATTTAATTATATTTAGCAGGATGCTGTTACTTTTAAATGATTTAGCAATATTTATAATTATAATTATGATAGTAATTATTAAATATTTCATAAGTCTTAATTTTGGTGAATGCGCACAAAATAGAAACGTTACATATTGTAGTTAATTTTCGACGTGAGCAAATTTATCTGGCAAACAGGAAATTCGGACTAGACCATTTCAAACAGTTCCACTTAAGTGAAGTATCCGTCTTGTGTTCGATCCCGAAATTAAACCTGTGTAATCCAACTCACAGCAATGCAATAGATCAATAATTAGTTAATATTGTAGTGTAACTGTGATATGTACACTAATTAAATTAATTTTAATTACTCAAGTAATTCAAGTCAAACATATTATTGGAATAATTTTATCAATGTGTGATATTAAAATATTTTAGCATTAAATGGAATTTTACTTTCTTCACAGTAAATAATTGACGAGATTACAACATTCCTTTAGAAATACCCGTTTTATAGTGAAAAATGCAATTTGAAGCATTTGGGTTCTGTTCTATTCAATATATTAGACTTCTGGTTTGCCTTATTTTTAGTTAGTTTGTTAAAAATTACTATTTTAACTTTTCAAATATTTATGCTACTTATGAGTTATTTTCTAATATCTCAACTTGTCTATTTAAAGACAACTATTAGATTCATGTCGAGTTTCATATATAGTCCATCTACATATTTCGGATATTGTAGCAGACATGCAAACCTTTCGGGAAATTTGGCTACCACATTAAAGGCATTATTCTAGATAATTGGAGGAAATTGCTTGTTGTAATAAAATTATTACACAAGTAAACCGACATCACAATAAGTATACGTCGATATGTGAGTTCAAATCAATAATCAATAAATTTTAGAAACATTTATTAAGAGTTCTGTATTAAGAGTAACATTCAATTTTATTTTAATAGGTCAGAAAGAGTTAAATTTAACTTCGAATTTATCAATTTCAGTAGTGATTTGATAAATTGCCTTTGCGTCGAAGCACTTAAAAGTAACATACTATGCATAATTTTTAATTTACACGAATCATTTCACATGAAAATGAACTTTTCTATAACAAAATTTTACATAGAATTCGAAAATTTGAACGGAGTTTAGTTCCTCTTATTATAAAAATATAGGAAAAAGTTATATTATAGAATATATTATTGTACAAGGAGTATTTTAGTGATTTTTTATATCTATAGTTGTTCGGCTATATATAGATCATCAGAAGTCTGATTTGGTTCATGTCACCAAATCGTACCTCTGAAACGTCAGGAAATAATTCCACCAAACGTCGACCTATAAACCCGAACAACTATAGACATGGAAAGAATGGTCACGAAAACCTTCACATTATTATTTTTTTAATTATAGACAAGATATGACAAACATTTCAAACCATTATTTGACTCTATAATCGTTGGTAATTATGAGTAATCAAATAAGAAAAAAGAGGAATTTTAATGTTGAAGAAATTATATTCTTTTTTTATTTTGTATTTTAACTCCAAACAAATATTTTTTTTTTACATTTTCATGTAAATTTTAGTGATTGACCAACTTCAACGTTAAGTTTGGCAAATAAGAAAAAAGTTACTAGTCATTACTACTAATTATGGTTTCCATTAAATATGTTCAGAATTCGAATTGACTGGTAACGAAAACATGATCAACTGAACGACCATATTTCCGACGTGGAGTCGGGTGTAGTTTGTGTTCAACATCAAATTCAATTTGTATAATCTATCGTGCGGTTTGTGCGCAGTGTAACAGTATGTACAATTATTCGGAGTGCATCACCAAGCCAGATAATATGTTGCTTGTCAAACTGTGTGCGAAATGACTGTTAACTGTTTAATTAATGCTTTCTGATAATCAGCGCCACGGTCCCGAGTTACGGGTTTAGCATGTGTCCAAATGAGTTTGATCTAACATCAACATAAACTTTTAATTTCAAATTACAGCTTTAATTTTTTCCAGAGAGTTTTTATTTTATTTTTTTTTTGTGTGAAGTTAAATATCGATTGGAATTAACCATGAATTGTCTCGTTGAGTTACACATATAATATATGAGTAAAGTTTTAAACATAAAAAATCCCATCAAAACTGTAGTGCCGTTATACTGTGAATCCAGTTGGCCACAGATTTGATAAGTTGACAATACGAATGGGTTCGGTTCATCCTGGAAAGAAGCCATTAGTGTTCTGGGCCGATAATTACTCTAGTCCTGTGTTATCTAATCGCTCTCGGGGATTAATGGAACAAAACAAGGTCATATGCGAATCCCATCGGCATTGCATTAATAGTAAGCAATCGCGTAGATACCCATTTTATTTTAATTTCGCTTACTAAACGGTAACTTTTTGGTAAATTAAATAGAGAGAATAATAAATCACCCATCAATTAATTCGTCCTGTTGACTCGGGACTTACCTGAAACAAAAGAGCAAAAACAAACATTAGTAACTTGTTTAATACCAGGAACCGCAGGAAACTTGTCCCTTCCTTAAAATTAATGTGTTAGAAACTCCATCGTTTACAAGACCAAGTTTTCAAACGGAAACTTAATATAGTGGCTCCATTAGTCTTGATATTAATTAATTATCGTTCTGACATTGGGTAGATATAAACAGAACTTAATTATAGACCCAGCACTGCATTGTTAATTGTCATTAGTGTGCCAATCATCAAATTCTTTTCGTGACGTTAATTGCCGTAAACTGTGCAAACAGAGGACGATTTGAAAATTGATATTTGTTTAATAAATCCTGAAATCGTGGTAGAAACACCCAGTATCGTTTTACACGTTTAATGCATTATCTAATGAATAGTTAAGCAAGGAAAATCTCTTAATTTAATTAATATCCGAATTTAATATTGATGCTGCATTATAAATCAAATTAAATGAGCCCCTGAATTGATAATTTTGTTTCAATTTTCCGCTGTGATGAATTCTTTTTGTCACAGGCTTTTTCCTGTTAATAATAAATCGGATTTAACTGACACAATTCGCTTGTTCTCCATGGAGATCGTTCAAATAATTTATTTAATAACTCAATTTTTCAACATCACGAATTCTTTTGTGCCGATTTATCTTGTAGCTAACTGAGGCAAAATCTGAAATATATTTTTCATGAGGGAACAAGCTATTAAAATTCAAATAAATCGATTCATATGAAATCACACTTTTATAATGATTATCATGACAAATTTATTATCATTTTCTGTTATAATATATAAATATTTTACTATTTTGTTATAATATTTAAGATAGGTACTTAAAATATTGTTTATATACTTAAATATTTAATTGTATTTTATTTGTAATATTTCTACGTTTAAAATTCATATGGAATACATAAATAGAAATACAAATATATTATATAATGATAAAGTAAAATGTATCAATATATTTGATTTAGAAATTTTACTAAATCTGCGATAATCATAATATTTATAAATTTGGAAAAATAAATAGTAAGTTATATATTCTGTATAAAAACTATTAATGAACCATAAAAGCAAATATTTAAAATATATATTATATTAAATTCTCAGTTGTAATGCTTAATTTAAAACACATTTTAATTTCAAAATGCTGTTAATGGAACAAATTATATCATAAAATTAAATAATAACGTGAATACTTGCCTGATGTTAAATTAAATTAAACTCTATCAAAATATTTGATTTCGTATTTCTAATGAAATACTCAGTCTGAGAAACTTCTAAGTGTATAACAATTAATATCATGGCTTTTAATATTTTATCATAATAAAATGCTTTTAGGGTGGCTGCGAAGTTTTCCACTCAAAGAGTAATTATCAATTTAAAACGATTCATAATATTTACACTAGCGTGAAACTGAAAATTACTTTGATTACTTTATCATTATAATTAAGATTATTAACAACTCTTTTAGGTTTGTTTACTATAATAAATATAATGGGACGAATGTAGTCTTAATAAAACGTTAAATATATCTTTTATTTAATTGTCTTGAAAATGCTTCGTTCACTAATTATAAAACAATGTTAGACACAACAAGTTCTTCACAATCAAAGTCATTATCTGTTAACAAAAAATCATACATGTCCCGAAGGTATTTAAGTTATAATTTCAGTAAAAATAAAGTCCTGCTCCAACATTTTGCTAATCCACATATGGGATTATGGGGGGCAATAAATAAAACGGGATTCAATAAATATTCCTGAGACGCGAGCAATAATAAAAAATGCAATACGCAAAGTGGGCTTTAAATATCTGAAAGACACACAAAGCAATATATTCAGAACGTAGTCTGCAACTTGTGCCGTGAGAGAAAATCCAGGTTTACGAAGAGGGGCTTTTCAGTTGATCCTGGGTTTGTGATGGAACACTGAAGAGCATTTGTAATAAACATGTGTGTGGGCTTTTGTATGAACGTCTGGAATATACAATAGTGTTGATCCATAACTGTGGACAATAATAAAACTTGAATTAATCTTATATTGTCCATTCGATGCGAAATCGGGATTAATTTGGTTTGCGGGATTAATTAATTGTTGTGTATCCAGAACAAAGATGGGAAATTATGGGCTATATCGGCATAATTTTTTAAAAAATGTTTTATGTGATCCATTAACGAATTATAGCTGTTTAATTTACAATACTTGTCATTAGGAGTACAAATAAAATAAAATGAATGCGTATAATATTATCAGGCTGAAATTAATTGAGCTTGTGAAACAATTACATTAAACAAAACATTGTTCAACGTTGCATATTATTTATACCATGTTGATGCATTATAGAATAAACTTAATCCCTCACATTTTAGTAGGTTTATAATTTGTTTCTACTTCAATAACGTTGCACTAATATTAAGTGAATATTTAATCGTTTCAGTTGTTGTTAATGGTCCATTCAACACATCTTTTTCAATTTCCACATATCTGTAAAACTTAAAAATTATAATGGAATGTTGCAGGGCTTTTATCTGGCAATATAAATAATAAATGAATATTTAATGTACATTTGATTTCCATTATCTGTATTTTTTTTAAAATTACCAGAAAACAGCGTTTATGAGTTAAAATTTAATTATTAATCTGGTGGTTTTCATTAAAACAACACACTTTTATAATGGAAAATTAATTTCGAAATCCGTTTCTGTCATATTAATTTATATTAGTATAGAAATATATCACCGGGGAAACAATTAAATAATAAATTTGTGCACCGAAAATTTATGACATATTTATAATTTATATTGTAATTTAAACTACGACAGTTCTATGCATAAATTTATTATAATTATAATATATATTTGTGCATACTGATTAACTGTTAACATAATAATATCATATTTTAATCAATAATTTGTTTCAGAATTGAATAACGTTATTTCCAAATGTAGACTTTTATGGTACGTAATACTTCAGTTTTTAATACATTATTGTTTTATGAGGGTAACTTTGTGACGAGGGTAAATGTGTCATAAAATATTTATCGGTTACATTTAAATCCTGGAGAAGTAACATTAGAGTAAAAATTTTACTATGTTACACTTTTGTTTGTGATTTCCTTTTAACACGTAATTTTATGGATCATTGATAAAAACGGTAAGTGTGTTTGACTAAACACATCAAACGGCGATTGTCAAAACCAACGCGTTTTACAAATTTTCAATGAGAAACGTGACAACGGCAGAATTGTCTTCTGTCAGTTTAAACGAATTGAAAATTTATTTATTTCCTCTAAAACTGATACTCAAATAGGAATTGGTTTTTGCCATCATTCAATTCAACATGTTGATTGTAAAATTTTATTCACTTTTAGGAAATCGTGTTCGCCAAAAACCCACCGATTTATGCGATTTTATTCGCAATATATGAAATGGTTGTGTTGGAATTTCAATTCCAACATTCAAAGAATCTAATTTAAATGTAATTGCAAATTGTTAAAATGTTTCTTTTGTATAATACGTCCTTGCGAATTGTATTTCATACTCTATTTATTAATCACGAAGAAAAATATGATTATAAATATGAAGACTATGTGGAAAATATTTAAATGAAGCTGCTACCAAATATTCACCGTCACCGTAAATTTTTTTACATATCTTTCGGGTGTGCTAAAACATGAAAATGATATTTATATATTTCATTTTATTTAATGCGACGTCCAAAATTAGATAAATATTATTTTTTTAGAGAGAGAAATTATGCACCCAACGACTTCTAACCTATTTTTTCGAATATTTTACATTTTTATTCGATAGATGTGATCGAACGAAAAATAAACGAATATTTATATTAACTGATATTTTCCTATATTTCCATTTGGACTGTATATTTGATTTGAACTTTTCGAATATAAGCAATATGTGTTGGTGAAACTTTTCATCTCGTTATCCTTTCCTGGAAAGAAAATCAAATAACTGAAAAGTAAATGAGTATTTATTAATTGTCTTATTTGAATCTGAAAATAGAAATTTAATATTACGAAATTAATGAGAAATAATTGAAATATTACGATGAACATTTATCATTTGCATTGTACTTTTGGAGCAAAGCTTTTTGAAGTAATTGGATAATTTGTATTGTTCGGAAATCTTGTTAACTTCCTGAAATGCTCATATCAATTTTTTTTTGTTAAGATGAATTCGTTATTTAGGAATTATTAAAATACATATTCATATATTATTTAATAATATAACTAACAATAATTTTCATATAATTGAAATGACAGATATTTCATCAATATACAGGTTGTTGTAATTTAACCACGGTTTCTCAAATGCATTTTTTTTTTGAATAATCCATATTTTCGATTTTTATTTTAATTTTTTTTTTTGTTTTCCACTACTCGCCACTGGAGAATAAGTGTACATATGTGTGACAGAATGAAAATCGTTAGAAATTATTAAATTTCTATAGCTGAAACTGAGTTATTTAAATTCTGAACGAAACGATTTTTAATTTCAATTGGGATTGCTGTTAATTATGAATGTCACTTAAAATAATAAACTGAATAACACAAATTTGCCTTTAGCTAGGTGAATGGTGAAAGCTGAGAAAAAGCAATATTATTTTCGTGTTCAGGGTACTCAAATTACCCTATTTAAATGTCTGTATTTCAAATGGTGAAGCTTTTAAACTGTATGTATGTATGTGATGTATAAGGAGTTTTCAAATTTTTATCAATTCTACTAATAATATTTATACTCTCAACTATTTGTCCATCCGATACAAAGATGAATTCCGTACTTTTGTTATAAATGTATTTTTTATTTATTCTTGTTGTTGTCAAGAAGGTTAACCACTTTAATACTTATGATTCCAATAAAAACGAGACTTTTTTAAACTTCAGAACAGCATGTTACCTTGTTAGTTTTACAATCCACCACAATTCCTTTTCCTGGTCGCGCACACTTAGACAACAAAAGAAATTTAACTTGCAGAGCACAAGCAAGTGAATAACGTAATTCGTAATTCCGTGTTTCTTTCTCGTCGCTCGCACCCGTTCGTAATTGTTTCCAGCCAGAAATTAAATATTTAATTTAAAAATGGACAGACTAACATCTGTTATTCACGTTCGGTATGTGCAAATGTAACACGTAACTTTCGCATAAATCTCCGACGGAATTAAACGGCGCATTCGGCCGATTTTAAGCGGCAACATCATTTGTTCCTTGCTCCGTTTTGCAGAACCGCAAAGAAACGCAGGCAGATTTTCACTCCGCGACTTAGATTATTTTTATGGAATTGTTAAAAGTCGCCCCGTAAGACTTTTAACGTTTAATGTCGCTCGATTATGGACCGGCCTTATAATGACAGCATTAATTTTGTGTCTTTTGTGTTCTTTTGTTTGGTTTGATACCACTGTTTAATCACTTCTTTTTTACGTTTCTTAAATAGTACATAACCCCAAGGTAGACTTTTATTAAAAATTTGTATTAACGAGTTAAGTAATGAACCGTTTATTTATTCACTGTAGTTGGTTGTAGTCTGTGCACTTTAAAATTACTAATTTTTTATAAGCAACGCAGTGTTTATAGCAATAGGTAAATATTATCAGAAAAAATGTAATTAAAATCTTCCATCAGTTCAGCAATTTCAAAACAACAAGTTTGCATCATTTAATGAATGATCGTTGATGAAATATAAACATGTAATCGATACTTGACCGCAGTCCACACTGAGAATTTACGATATACACATTTTCAGTTTGGAGCACCTTTGTTCGTTAACAAAAGTGTTTCATTAGATACTACGTTGGAGTTTTAATAATTACACAACAAATCTTGAATTCGTGCCGGATAACTTCATTAAAAAGCCAAACAAACAATTTGTTCCGTGTGTTTAAAATGCAAATTCAACGTAAATTGGAAAGGTAGGTTTTGGAAAGAAGAGAATTTTATCCTCGTTTAATTGGGGTCTATAAGCCTACTTATTTTTTTTACAAATATTTACAAATTACAAATTCAAATTATAACTTTTTATTGCAATTATCAGTGGTCTTGCGTTCATTTAAATTAATTGGAATACTGTAGCTTTAAGGGTTGTTTAAAAAGTAGTACAAATACGGCTAATTAATTTTTTCTTAATTGAATATTTTCTGATAATTAACAGAATATTTTTAATGGGCTAAAAGAAGAACGAACGAAAATGATAATTTCCAAATGACCCTAGGGAATAGAACACAACAAACAAACAGTTAATGAGAAATAAACATTTTGAAACTATAAAATGCAACCAAATCGAAAATTCGTGTTCACTAATTACCACTAAAATTGAGTTTTTATTTAACCGTCATAATGAAATAGGTATCAATATTTAAAGTGTAAACAGTTTGCTTACATTTTGAGATAACCATGTAAAATCTTTACTCATTATTTACACATCTTTTAATGTTACAAAAAACTTCTTTATCTATGTGCAGAAAACTGAAACGATTGAAATTTATCATAAAATGTTTCAGAATAAACTTGTTTAATTCACGAATAACATTGTTTATCTGTCGTCTTAAGCATGCTGGATCATAAACGACGATGCTCTTGGAAAACCTATTGTTCAAAGAAGTTGTTAGCGTTCTTGCACTTCTACAAGATGGGTCGATCGCAGAGGTGTGTGGCAAACTTGCTCCAAACAAGTCCACCGGTTATTCACAGATTTTGGATTCGGTGCAGAGAAATTGGTATCAGTCATAGGTAACTACATACTGCTCGTTAGAGACTGACTACTTCTCGAGAAGATCGACATTTGATTCAGATGTCACTTCTAGAGTGTACAAGAACAGCTCCCCAGTTAGGAAACCACCACTTTATAGCCACAGGGATACATTTATCTATTCAAACCGTATGTAATAGACTTCATGAAGCTAATTTATATTCAAGACGTGCAGCTGTTGTTCCTAAATTAACTGGAGCATACAGGAGAATGAGAAGAAACTTCGCTAATGGGCTCATTAACTGGAACATTAACCAATGAGGTCCTGTTTTCTTTACAGATGAAGCCAGATTCTGTTTAAAAATAAATGACACTTCACAACAATATAATGCAAGACCACACATTATCAGAGTTGTGCAAAATTTCTTTGAAGTGCATAATTTGGCGGTAATGGAGTGGCCAGCGAATAGCTCCGATATGAATCTGATAGAACATCTTTGGGACATTCTAGGGCAACGCATAAGAAAACAGGAACCCACTAATAATTTTCAAGAATTGAAATGTACCCCATGACATGATACCATTTCGATATTTTATTAAATAAAAGGTTACAAACACTTCATGAAGTGATACCTATTTTATTGTGATTAGTTTAGTATGCAAACAAACTATGAATGTTCCATAGTGTTACTATATAATAAGATATTTTAAATGAAACGAAAGCATAAGAATTATTTCCACTGTTAAGTTTTTCAATTAACAGAAATAATTAAATTGGATTGTATATTTTTATTATAATTTTTGTAAATAAATAGTTTCCAATTAAAAAATAGCAATACATTTTTCAATGGTTTTAAATTGGATAGCAAAGTAAAAGAAGTTTCGAGTGAAACTTTCATGAAATAGCTGAAAACTTTGATAAATTTTTAATTATATTTCTACCTCCATTTTAAAATTTCCAATTTCTTTTTCATACATCTCCAAGTATAAACTGGCAAAGTTACAAAAGACCGAAGAAATAAATTTCTCTATGACAAATAAATATTAAACGATTTAAAAAGTCGAAAATGCCTTTATGAAAGCATTTTCTCCCTGCTCTATTTTAATTCCAGAAACTTTGACAGATTATTGATGGCTTTCCGGCGGAAAAATGGGAAATAAAGTCGAACTAATTTATTTGCCGGGGATCTGTTGTGGTACAAATTGACGAAGTTTTTTTTCCGTGAAACTATGCCTTAAGAGTTTATACAGTGTTTACCGTTTCACTCGCTTCGTTTTATAACTTTTGACAGTGGATATTTTTTACATTGATTAAATGATTGATTTTGTTGATACAGTGGAATTATTTTTTGTCAATTAATCTTTGTCTTTGAAAATGTGATACAAATATTTATTTTCATTTTGATTTTCGTAATAATCAATTTTACTGTAAGATATACCAAAGGGAAATTGGTGAGTATAGAAACAAGAGCACCCACACTTTCCCATGGCATTGTTTTCTACGTTTTATATTGTCTTCGACCCAGATATTGTATATCGTCGACCTTATGTAGCGTGTATGTTTTCCACTCTCTTAAACAAATAGAATCCTAGATACAAAAAGCATAAAACAAAACGAAGCAAATCAGCTGAAAGCCATCAAGAAGGATACGGCAGCCAACCGTCGGGCAGATATCAGAACTCGTATATCACGAAGGCAGGAAATTTTTCATAAATAAACGTTTTTCCACTGAAGTCAGTCTTTATGTTCATTCCAGATTATGAAATCTCATATCTCGCATTCGTTGTGTATTAAAAAAATGTTCGTTCCCTTCAGTACACATTGGATTGGATTTATCTAATAAAACTCGCTTTCTTTTTCCTGTAAATATCAATCAAAATCACTCTTCTTACAGGGTTACAATATAAAAAGTAGCTTATATAATATCTTATGTTACAATTAGAATTAGCAAATTAATTTAGAGTCTGTAGGAAAATTTATATTACCTTTTATTTTAAAATCTTGTTAGTAACTTTTTAGAAGTAATTACCATGTTTCTAGTAGAAGTGCCTGTTTGAAACATAAACTAGATAAAGTAATTTGTTCATGGGTTTCGTTGCATGTTGTGTAATGTTATCCTCGACTTTAAAAATGTGCTCACGGCTCCCTCAGACCTAATGCAAAGCTTTTAAGTTACTTTTTCTCTTTTGTCACTATTAAAATATGAGCTTCATTATATGAGAAATAAAAAAGATATAATTTTAACGTGGTTTTCACTTAGGGAGCCCAATTTTATGGTGTTGGAATGTACCTTCTTTGCATATAACTTACGCTTAATGATGTACATAAAATGTTTTTCGGTTATAACTTGTTTCGCGTCAGTTTTATTCACCTCATTAATTTTATTTTGTGTTTAATGTAACGTTTATCCAATGGTGTATATTATTATACATGTGAAAATTGTGTTGTGTTATTTTTATCATAGAGAATATTGAAATATCTGGATAAAAAATTTTATGATAATTTATGGATTTAAATACGTGAAAAATTTAACCGCATTGAAAAAACCGCATTCAAGTTTTTGCTCTCCATAAAAAAATTTCTCCAAGCAATAGATCTTCAATATTGAAACTTTCAGAAAGTTAATACGTCCATTTCATAACCAAATTACTGAATACCGATCCTTTGATCGCCTGAATCCATGATCCTGTTCCCATAAGGAAAGATCGATTTTCCCGTCGGCATTTTCAATTGATAGACCGATCCTGAATTCTTGACAAGTTTCCAGACGATTGATTCAGTAGCACGGCTATGTATGTTGGGGAATTCCACATTTGTGTATACGAACATTTCGGCTCGCGGAACTGTCGAGGTAACAAATCCTTTGACATCCTGGAACCGTGTTAGTAAATCGGCTTTAATCCCAGAGTGAGACGGTGACTTTCCAGAAGTAGGTTTAAATTCAGACGTGAGATGAATTTTAATATAAACAGACAAGGAATGATTAATAATTTAAGACTAACCTAAGAATCTCTTGGTAAAATTACCTACATGAAAAATCCATACACAAATCTAGAAAAATTCTTGTGTTAATTATAAATAATTAAATTGTTAATTTAGATAAAAAAATACGACTATAAATATTTAAAATTCAATATACTATTTAATAAATGTAAAATTTTTCAAGAGGACAAAAACGGAAGCAATATAATTAAGCTTCTTACGAAGTGTACAATTAAATTCCAATAGTCTTTGAGAATCTACGTCGCCTTTACCTTTAATCTGTTGTAGAAAATAATTATGTATTGAAATTACTTCTTTAAAAGTTCGAGCTAATTAGTTTTTTTAAGAACTGACTGTAGTTATTTTATTTGTACAAAATTATTTAGTATATGAAAATATGAAAATTACTGGTATATTTAACAACTAATAAATAATTAACAAAATAATTGTCATATAAAATAACTATAACTTACAAAATGAGATACGAAAATTGAATTATCTATTACTAGTATGTATTCAAAATTATGTTTCTGTAGAAAATCTAAATTTTAATGTTTATTTATAATGTTTTGATTGGATAAAACTTCAAACTAGAAATCAATCTGTTTTAGAATCATTTAAAAAAGACTATTTTTATAACTTAAATAATTTTTATTACATATTATAATATTATACTTCATTTTTCCTTGATCGTATTATTCATTCATAATTCAATTTCTACATAAGATAAAGAAATCAAAATTTGGTACATATCTACTGTTTAAAATATATTTTCATTGGATGTAACTTCAAATTAGTTTTTGATTTTATTCTCGAAATAATTTTTTTACAATCTAATTCTAATAATTTAAATAATTTTTTAGGTATATCTGACTGAAAACCACTATCTGATATTTTAAGATATTTTTGACAAATTATTTTTTACTTCATATAAAAAACATTAACTAATAAAATAGGGTTTAAAAATCGAATTATAACTTAATGTTTTTGAAAGATGAATCGATGTTTTAAATATGTTTTCAGTTGATGAAACATTAAATTAGTTTCTGATTTTGTATACGAAATAAATTAGTTTTAAAAACATTTTATGAGAACGTTATTTTTATAATTTATGTTATTTTTGGTGTATTTGACTTTAAGGCACTAGTTGATGTTTTAAGATATTTTTAATATTTTAATTCATCTTTTTTTTTGATTAGAAAAAATAAATACATATCAAATAAACAAAGTGTAATTAATTTTTAGTCATTCTATAATATCTTAAAATATTTTTTTCATGGTTAGGATAAATTAAAAATATATTAGAAATGGCAGAAAAAAGGGATTTTTAATTCTACCAAAAACTTATTAACTATACACCCATTTTGAAGCAAAATTCAGTGACGTACTTATTATTTTTTTTTTCCTGAAAAGTTTTTTTCTCAGAGTTAAATTATAATTTATTATAATCAAACTATAAATAAAAATATTACCAGGGTGTTCCATTTATAATATGCTTTGATCAGTTATTTTAAGGTATGAGCAATTTACCATAATATACTGTTGCTACAAAGCTAAATTAGTTAAGGAACTTGTATAACGTTAAATGGATGTTAAACAGTTTAAGTGCATATTGCAAGCAACTAAACAATGTGACAATATTCCACTTTAGCACTTACATTCATAAATTAAAATGATGAATCTAATTAAACTGAGAATGACTTATTGCTTTAAATGTAAATTCAACACAATTCATTAATCCTCCTATATTGCCAAACATTTCATTTGTGCGTGGGTCGATTGCAATGTCCTGGTTCAAATGAATAACAAATATTTACGCACAAACACCTTTTGAAGATAGTATAGACCGCGTCGCAAATACTTGTAAAACAAATACCCTGTTTTGTCGCGTTTTATCCAGACGGAATATCAGAAGAGGCCGCAACACAAACGACAATTATTCAATATTCCCGGGGGACCCGGATCTGTTTGTATTTAAATTCCTGATTACCATAACTCCCGCCGGCACACACAGAGCCATATCGTTTCGGGAGAACTGGGACTGCGTGAACAACGGAATTGGCGCATAATAATGAACCATCAGCGGTTTTTAATATGAATAGGTGAGTGAAATGTGGACGGGAGAACCAGATTTGCAATACAATGTTGGTATCTGAAGGGCAAACACGATTTCTCATATTCTTTATAGTCACGATAAAATTTACGTTCCCCACATTCCTTCGGTGCTTATTGATATTTTAAATTCTTTTAATATGGTTCCAATAAAAATAAAAATTCCATTTTTTTAACATTTTAAGGTGAATTTATTTGCATGGTGTGATTACGATTCATTTCGATTTATTTTGCTTTAAGCCGCCAAGTTTAATAAATTAAAGTGGGGAATGTGTTTTCTTTGATGTGACAGTGAGAAAATTCTCTTAAGTATTTGTCGAGAAACGTGCTTAATGTTAATATTTCATTTACAGCTATAATTTACCTTAAATATTTATCAGCAACGCTGATTCAAAACAGATACTGTTATTAATAGCACTGATGGCCAAGAATAAACATTAAATATAATTAGGTGTTTGACTTTGATATTATATGAAAGTGTAATTTTTAAAATAAATTCATTTGACGTTTCATACGAGAAAAGGTCTCATCTTTAATAAATCATAAAAACCCAGATGGAGTCATGGAAATGTAGAAAATGTATCGGCTTTTGTTTTCTTTTCTGAAGCGATTGTCGCACACAAGATTAATACTATTCTTCTCTTTCGTCTTTCATGGGGGTGCGAAAACAAATGATCATATTTTCGAAGTCGGCGTCACATTATTTTCATTGAATTATGAATCTCATTCGAAAGCGCATTTCCCCCAGTCGCTGATGTTATTTCCTGCAAATTATTTAGAAACCAGTTTGATAGAAAAATCTGGAACGATTTATTGGTACTGTCGACATAAACATATAAATTTACGTCTTTGCAGGTTTATCTATCCTATTGATATCGTCAGCAGCATCTGCTGAAGTTAATTGATTGAGAGTTTGATTGAAATACATTCAAATTCAATTCATCAATGTCTTCGAATCTGAAAACCTATGTGATTGTGCAGAATTTTCATCTTTTTTTAGTGTTACTCCTATTTTTCAATTTAAATCACAAATAAATCTATAGATCTGGTAAGTTTAGGACAGGAAGTACCTTTTAGGGTGTACTCAGGCTTACAATTAAGATTTAATTGCGAAAACAACGAACTGTACATTGCAAAATAAATTACATAGCTTCGAAATGCCGCATTTGCCAAAGTGAGCCAGAATAAAACCTATTTCGAGTGGTCATGTAGTCTTTTTATATCAGGACGTAATCCCACAATTAATTTTAATCAAATTCAGGACGGCCTAATACCCGATTAAATAAAGGCTGAACTGAATTTATATTGAATTAAAAAACAACGTAAACTATACAAATCAATAAACTTATAATCATCATTTACTATTACGAGTTATGCATACATAAGTTCAAATGAATTATTTAAATAATGATAAAGTACTCTTTGTTGGTCTTGTAATTCATTTAAAATTACAAAATCAATGTTATCCTCGAAAATAAACATCTTCATTTCACTATATAAGCACCGCTTAGATATTTTACGAAACCCATTTGGTTCAAGTGTGGAGAACATATGGAATATTATTTTCGTTGAAACAGTACACGTAAACAGGAACTCGGCTTTCTGCACCGTTTATTAAAGTTTCACTATGGGAAAACATAACAGTTTTCCTTTATTAAATTGCAGTTTTGCATCGTAAATAACAATTTCAACTTTTATTGCCAATGTCATATCGTAAACTACTTCAGACTCCTGAAAATTCACTTGATCTTCAGAATACGAATCAGTTTCTTTGTATGTGTGCACCTATCAACTTTTATGATATCATTGTGTTAATTTAATTAATAATTTCATCTTAGGTTTCAACTTTTTTATTAATTCAGTATTTTTAATTCTATTCAAGCAATTAAAAAGTAACAAGTTCTATATTAAAATATCATTTCATTCTTTTGAAATAACATAATTATTTTTTTTAATTAAAATTCTGGAAGAGACATCACTTTTGATAATTAAACTTCAAGACTTCCCAAATATTTTAGGCCAATAAATCAGTAATTACAAAATTCCTGAATTTCTTAAAATTAAACTTAAAAATTATTTACATTCCGAATGTGAACCTGAAAATTAGTAATCTCCACATATTTTCTCGTAATATCCCCAGATATTTCTCATGTACGTATTTCACCTCTCAGCAAAAAATAATAAAGCATTTCTTTTCACAGGTCCATTTCTTATCAGAGAACTTTATATGAAGCGCTCATCCTATTATCATAGAAATTTCATACCAGAAAATTGGACGAATAAGTGATTTCTCAATATATAGGAGATTCTCTAAAAATTCAGGATTTTGTAGTGGATCTAATATTTCATTATTCACACGTCTATTACTATTATTAATAATTATAATATATTTATAATATTTGAAGTAACAAATCTATATTTACCCTTAGGTTGTTACAGTAACCATAATATTTATTTCTGCAGGTACGAAACCCATTAACTCAACCCTAGTCAGAAAGTTATTGTTCGAAATTTCCGTATTTAAAACTGACACAGACAATAACAGAACTTCACGGTTATTTAGGACCCTGAAAGTTCAGTCCGAATTTTTTGTGGCCTTCCCTTTCGTTTCCCAACCCCGTTCTATTTTCCGGTGTCAGACTAAAAAGCTTAGCTTAACAAATAATATTATCTGCAAAACATTTTCAAAAGTGAATAAAAATAATTTTAATTAACTTGTTTACAATTTATTCAGGATAGTTGCAAACATCCAACACATATTTACCAAGCAATATTCAAGATCATATGAATAGCATCGTTATACTTACGCCTCTTGTTCGTGAAATTGAAGCCACAGCTGTGTATTTTTATCGTGGATTGTCGTAAGTATAAATTGTATAACGTCGATATTTCACCTGGGGAGACAAGTTACCGGAAATAAATCATGTCCCACTACCGTCTACCAGAAGTTAACTTATTAACATATATAGTGTCTATAAAAAGTTTATTTCCCCTTCAATCTGTCATTTCGTACTTCGATTACAACACGACATTGAGCACTCGTGAAAAATATTTCTCCAGCTTTTTACATTACAATGAACAATTTTTGTAGCGACAGATGAGACTACAGCCGGAAACTATTATTACATAAATCCGGGTAAAAATGAAATTTTAAGATGATCTACAACCGATTGTCTTGTAAAATGCAAAATTCAAGATAAGCACTTCTAACTCTATTATATTATGGCTCATTTTCGTTTCTCGGTTACAATCCGATTTTCAGGAGTCCAAACTGCAGCGGAAATCTCGTAAAACTTCTTTTACTTTTTAACGTAGACATTCGTGAATAGTGGTAGTTATTCAGCTTTTATTGGCAATTACTTTTGAATGAATCGGGAATATAGGATGTGATAATAATGCACTCCGTCCCCTGAATCGGTTCTTAAAGGGTGTTGTAAAAACTTTAACGTAATATTTTGTCACACTTTCAATGTAAATAATCCGTAAATTTACAATTAAAGTTGTTATTCGGATCTGATTATATTAAATTTTGTTCGTGGCGTGTGAAATGGCGGTTTCTGTTCGGTCTCGAATGGCGTTAGTGTTAGTTTATTTTCAGCTTTATGAAAAGAATCTGTGGGGTTTTCGAATTACCACTACTAAGGTCAAAACACCAAATTAGGATGTGATAATAAAATAGTCGATAATGACCGTTCAGAGGAAACTTAATATGGTGTGGAGAGTTCTTATTAACTATTATTGGAGGGAAAATTGGAGTCTTATTTCAGTTAATGAATGACAACAATAAAATTAATAGTAGTTTTAAACAGATATTAATTTATTATTATATTTTATTAGTTTTCATTGATTAGATATAAATTTTACAATATGTAATAATAAAATTTGTTATATATAATTAATTAAAATAGTTTTATGGTTATTTTATTAATTGTTATTTCGTATACGACTTTTGAAAAGCCAACACAATATGCATTTAGTTTATAATTTATTATAGTAGGGTTTGCCAGGTATTTGTCGAAATTATACGACGTAAATTAGCTTCAGATGAGAGATGTAAAGCAACTGGAATGTTGGAATCTAGAGTCAATCCGTTCGAAATCATAGGTACACTTAATGTTGCACAAAGTGTAATTTCTCACTTGTGTACTCGATTTGATCGAAGTGGCTCTACTTCAGAAAGACCAATTACCACTGACTGGTTAGGTAGAATATATTACAGGAGGTCGCATCAGTCCAGTTACTGATTGGCAAATGCAGGTTTTCATTGACGAAGACCATTGAGATTGAAAGACAAGGTCATCAAGTTCGGATATGGTCCAGAAGAAATCATGGAGGAACTCTTCAACTTATAATGTCAATACAAAATTGTACATATCAAGGCACGATAATCTGTGCGAAATACACAAGAGACATTGTAAATGGCATACTACCTATCCTAAAATTTGTTCAGAGCTTCAATCTATAATTTCATCGAGGTGGATGAATATACACCAAGAAGATTTGTATAATCTCACAGAAGCAAGGGAGGGTCAAGCACTCATCGATATCTTAATAAATTTTATTATTTGTATTATTTTTTCACTTACTTTTAATTAAAAATTCTAAGAGATAAAATAGCAAATGGGTCAATGACAACTTTTTCCAATATTCCTTTGAACATGTGTTCACTTGTGCAGATACATTAGACCTCGAAGTTGTACTTGCAAAGGAAATTTTAAAGCAAACTGTAGTTTTCAGAATATCCTCATGCAAACACAAGAACGTGCATCTGAAGTCAAGTTACGAACATCTTTGTTTCTTTGTTTTTAAATCTGTGTTTGAATGTGCTGCACCCGTTCCAGTAATATATTTTCTTTGGGTCCAGTACATGTTTGGTCTAAAAACATCAAAGGTTTCAAGAAAATATTTGTGCAATTTGATACAATATACATGATATACATACACACATTTATTCAGACCGAAAACCCGGTTTATCTTAACACATTCCAGTCCATATAAATTTATGTGAAACTCGGTTCGTTTACATGATAGGCGTAAAATATCCTGGAGGAAAACGAAGGCGATTTAATGAAGGCTCATTTTACATATTGTGTGTTTCCATTAATAAAAAAAAATAAATTATTTAATTAAACATGAAAATCGAAATTTTCAAGGTGGAGTTAAAAATAACCGAGGACCGGGACCGAAAGTTTCGCAACGTTACTCAAAGGCTCATTACGTTTCTTTCCTTTGCTCTTTTTTATTACCGGAAAAAATGGGGCAAATAATTGGAATTTATTAGCTCAAGTTTGGGGATTTTTTCAGTGAAAATTTATATATATAATTTGTTTAATGGAGTAAACCGAATTCGATTTTAGGTTATCTATCTAATTAAGATAAAAAGTAAAATATGAAACACTACTGCATAAATATCGAACATACTCTTACACGAAGCAGTTTATTAGCTTTCAAAGTAATGGATACGCAACCAATAGTGCAATACATAAATTCAAATCGCATGTCATGCCTACAAAAAGTTCTTCTATACGTAATGCACCGGCGAATTTTTGTAGTACTTTTTTTGTATGTTGGAGCAGGTTTATGTGTAAAACAAAGTGCATCGCTATTGAAAGCTGTTATATTATTTCTAAATGAAAGAATACTCATTCGAGGACGGACGAATGTGTGCATCGTTGAATGCAATACAAAATTTCCTGCACCAACATTACTGAATGGCTAAAAAATTGCTCAACAAGTGATTTATAATTAACGCTTTTGTTTCGATTTATAAAAAAAATTGTCATGATACCAATTAAACCTGTTATCGAGTTATACAAATCAAGGGGCTTGATGTCTGAATAGAATTATGCCATAGTGCCGTGTATACAAATATATACGATCAATTCGACTGGAAACTCGATGCAATCAGCCAAAATTATTCAGTTTACGTTGGAATTACACCGCACCGTTTGTTTATACCGGGTCACAGGTATAGAGATTGATGGTGCCATTCGTAATTTCTAGTCCCACCGGATTTTGGTTTAGGAGACAATAGTAATAAGTATACACCATGAAACATTTGCTCTTAGGTTAATTGCAAAATATTTAGGATTAATGGGAATGGTCCATTGATGTTAATGATTTACCACAATGCGAACTATTGAGGTTGTTCACTAGACTCCCATGAGGTTCTTTAACATATTAATGAAGTCTATTTATTTTACTTTATAGTAATAAAGCAATTTTTTATATGTGGCTTAATTATTATTAAACTTATTTATTATTTTTTTTTAATATTTGTAGAAAAATTAAAATAAATGAAAATTATCATAAAATGCTTCAGAATAGACTCGTTTAACAATGTTTATCGGTCGTCTTCATTGTGCTGTTATGTGCACATAAAGACCTATTGTACAAAGAAGACATCTCAATCGAGATGAAATTGTTAGGCACTTTTGCAAGAAGGTCGATCGCAGAGGTACGTGGCAAACTTGCTCTAAACAAGTCAGCTGGTTACTCACATATTGTGAAATCGTTGATGAAATTGTATCAGTCATAGGTGACCATATACTGCTTAGTATATAGTTAGAGACTGACCACTCCTCGAGAAAGTTCAGATGTCACTTCAAGATTGAACAAGAACAGCTTGCCTGTTAGGAAACCTTTACTTTATGGCCACAGGGACACAAAGATTTCATAAAGCCAATTTACATTCAAGACGTAAAGCTGTTGTTGCTGAATTAACTAGAGAACACAGGTAAATGAGAAGAAACTTCGCTAGTGAACACATTAACTAGAACATGAGCCAATGGAGTCGGGTGTTCTTTACATATGAATCCAGGTTTTGTTTAAGATCCAATGAGGAAAGACAAAGGGTCTATAGACGCTGAGGAGAAAGATATTTTAATGCAACTGTGGCTGAGAGAAGTACTTTTGGAGAAGGATCTGTAATGGTATGGGGCTGTATAATTTCAAACCGACGTACAGTTCTTCAGGTCTTGGTAAACGTGATACATTGTCGAGGTTACAGAATACTTATCTATTAAATATAGAGATTTTTTCGACATTCTGTAATGTTACATTTATTTGAATATTAACACATATTGAAGCACATAGAAGAGTGGGAAGAAACTTCGCTAATGAACACACTATTTAAAACAAGAACCAATGGAGTCAGGTTGTCTTTACAGATGAATCTAGATTTTGTTTAAGAACAAATGATGCAGGACAAAAGTCTATAGACACCGAGGAGAACGATATTTGAATACAACTCTGGCTGAAAGAAGAGCTTTTGGAGGAGGATCTCTAATGGAAAGGGACGGTATAACTTCAAACCGACGTACAGTCCTTTACGTCTTGGCGGATGATATCCTACAACCTATCGTGTTGCCTTTCATGAATGGACCAAATTTTATGTACAATAAAATAATACAAAACCCTCAGCGCCAGAAGTGTTCAAAATTTCTTTAAAGAGCACAATTTGGGAGTTACGCTGTGACCAGCTGATAGTCCCGATATGAATTCCATACAACATCTTAGAGACATTCTAGGGCGACGCACAAGAAATCTGGAACCGCCAAATAACCTTCAAGAATTAGCTCAAGCGCATTAGAGACAATGGAACAATGTACCCCAAGACTTGGTTCGCCGGTTAATTAAATTAATGCCTTGGCTTTCGGTTTCGCTGAATTTTGAAGAAGTAGTATTAAATATGATAAAAAATGATCAAAATTTAATTTATATATATTTATTAAATAAAAAGTTACTAACAATTTTTCAAGTGACTAGTTTATTTAAAATAATAAATACGTATTTTTTGAATAGAGTAATTTTTAAATTTATTGATTCTATTTAGTTGGATTTGACCGTAACTTGTAAAAGGAGATACACGTACCGTTCAGTTTTCTGCCCACGAATGGACTCTGCCCAGCTCCAATAATGTAACCCGGACAACGTCGACTCGGGGTCAGACGTGTGGTTTTCATGTTAAAGAATCATCCACACAAAATGCATGCCACTGGATATTTGATAGGGCGGAATTTCTGTCATTTTGTATATACAAAATAAGTTCGCTCTTCTGTGCTGAATATGCATGACATCGATTGAAACGTAGAAAGGCTCATGTGGAAAACCGCTTAGGTCAGATGAACAATTTTCCAATTCAGCGGAATAATATTCATGTTCTGAACTGAGGTGGAAATGAAAATTTTATGTATTATGAGGATGGTCGAAAAAATTTCTTTGTATGTATGTAGATGGTTATCCATCCAATTTTACATTCTCACGTTTCAACGAAATCAAAGGTGGTGTAACTACTTACATGCAGAAATGTTTTCTTACTGATTCTCTCTGAATATTATCCGAATTTGAAGGATGTATCCTAGTAATTCTATTTTTATTATATAGATATTAGAGTGGCAATGCATATATTCTAATGGAAATAAAATCTAGTTACCGTCACTTCCCCATTTTCACAAAACTTAATTACACAAAGCTAAAAGCCTTTTACCTAAATGCTTCCTATTAAATTATATAAGTTTCGAAAGCATTTACACTTGGAGATGCTCGAATCGAATTTAGTAAAGCGTGTGTGTTTACATAACAAGGACTAGAATGACAGAACTAATTTGTCAACTTTAATCCCTACGGAGCAATGATGCCACACATTTATTATGATAACGTGAATTTCATGAATTTATTTTGAATGTGACAAATGTGTTGTAAAAATACGTTGATGTACACATTTTGTATCGATCCAAAGGTGGTGCGTTATCGTGTGTAGGTGTAAAATGCCGCAGCTTCCAATGGACATTTCTCTCATTATTTTTAGTATCAATCAATATCATCTATAACAGTAATTTATGTCATTCATAAAATTCTTAATTAAGCAACATAAAATCCGATAAATGAGAAGAATACAATCAGATGCTTGACAAATATGAATTAGCAGAAACAAAAGATGTAAGCGGGTTTCGTTATAAGATATTATGCACACTGAAAAACTTCAGCATCTTGTAAGTTCATTTTAACGGCCACTTAAATCAGAAAGTGGCTTGACGTAGGTGCTCATAAGTTAGCAGGCTGGCTTTCAGGGAACCGCACGTCTTTCAACATGACGTGGGGTTTCATCAAGGGACCGTTACACCCCGCTGGTGTCGATATTAAGTAATGGGTATTCAGCATATCACCTAACCCTTCGTAAAATTCGCATAAACTAACTAAACTTCAGCACATCCAGGCTGATTCATCCATTAAATGAATGTCTTGCGTACATAGTTTAGGACACTTTGATGACTTAATTTCCTTAAGTACAGTGCGGATTGAATGTACGATCGTCCGACGAGCTTACTGGCTTTTAAAGAACAGTGTTTAATGCCACGTCAAGTTTATGAACTCAAATTCGTGATTTAATGTGTTTAGAGTAATTAGTTTTAGTTTTTAGTGGCGTATAATCTACACGCAGTTTGGTTGTCCTTATTACTGAATTAAACTTATATGTGGGGTGTTTAGGAATACTCTCCCCTGTGATACCCGTAATATGATATTTGTTTGAAATATACTGGATTAAATTGAAATATGATACTTTTTAATTAAGCATAAATTATCCTGTGAATGAGCAACATTAAATAAAATGTATCAGGTTTTCGATAATAATAACTATGTGCTTATGAATTAGTAAAAAATCTTTATTATCATAAAAAATGGAGTTTTTTGTTCACAGCTAAGACCAAACAAATCTTTAAACTGGAAGTTTACAATTAAAATTTAAATTATGTAAGATATTTAGGCAAAACTAAAGAACTATGAATTATTAAACGAAATATTCTCTTTGAGTTTTGTAGATGCTTGAAAGGAATCCCTTTGACAAATTTAAATGGTGTATTTTGTGTGTAGCCTAGTCTCCTTTTGTGCTACTTCAATGGCGGGAGCAAATTAAAGTCAAATTGCGTACTAGGCAATTCTAGGGCTTCCTTTAACAAATTTTTATTTAATGTACAATAGTAAATATGAGTTTTAATACCTTTGAAAATTGGAATTACATCATTTTAACAGGGGGAAGAGACTGTTGCTGATCATTATTATTTATTATAATTTTAGTTCACCATGTAATTATTTATTATTTTATTTATAACTTTTAATTATTTTGTTCAATAAGCTTTTAATATTTTCAGTAGAAAATGAATTACAAGGGAATATGTCAATAAAATGGATATGAAATGTATTTATTATACTATTTTTAGAATATATATAAATATATAATTATTGTTCAATAGTGGAGAGTAAATCGTTACGGTTTTCAGTTTAATTACCACTTTATTATTTTAAAAATAAATTTTAGCATTTTTTTTTGCCATTCTGCAATTTCTTATTATCTTTGTTGTCTTCCTTTCAAATTAATTCATGATTTGAATCGTGTCCTTAATGGGTCATTGCTGAATTTAATGATTAGGAGTTATATCAAGTAACATTTTTGATCTAAACTACTTGAATAGGTGGTCGGATAATTCCTGAATTATCACCACATACGAGTCAGAAGTTTTATTTTCTATAGGTTGAATGGAGTTGAAAGAGCCTGTAGAAATTAGAGAGTATATTTATGGAATTCACAGAACTAACATAAAGGCTTTGCCATATGGCATACAATTATGTATATGTTGCTATTGGTTGCTATCCCGTAAAACTCTTGAATATATATAATATCTGGTTGCTCTTTCTTTTTGTATTTCCTTAGTCTCTTGCGAGTTCAAATTTGGGGAAGTTTCCAATTTAAACAAAGTATATAATTATTAATTAAAATTCAACAACAAATTTTGTAGTAACTTTTGTGTTTATGTAATAAAATTAGAACAGCATTCAAAGAAAGAACCCCAAATATAAACAAATAATGAGTAAGAGGTATTTTTTCCAGCTAAAATGATAATTACTGTTTGTAAATATTTGTTAAACATTCTTTGTTCTTCATTATAAACCATAAATTAGTTATATGTAAATAAAAAAATATTAAATTTCCTTTGATCTTAATATTTTTTGTAATTTTTCTCTGCTTTCGGCTTATTAAAATTTTGCTGCGCAGTTTAAATATAATTTCAGTGACGTCAATGTTTGTAGGGTTTGTTTATATTTCGCGCCGTAAAAATTTTCATTGCCCAATTAAATAGGATTTTTTAGCAGTGCGGTGGTCTTTTACCGAAAAATTGTTAAACTTATTTTGTTAGTAAAATATTAATATACTTAGTAATTAGTTTTTTTACAATAAATATTTGGTTTATACTTATTAAGTTTATTATTAACTCAGGTATGATTCAAGAAAAATATATAAAATTTCATAAATGTGTATTTTTGAGGCAATAATGATTATAGAATATTCGTGAATGTAAAAAAACAGTATAGAGAATAGACAGCAAATAATTTTATATATATTGAGTAATATTTTATGATATATGATCTTTTGTAGATACGAACAATTACTGAGTTCTTTCCCTTAGGAAGCATTACAAATCACAATCCAGGCTTCCTTTTTTTCGATCAAACACAGTTAATGATATATCTTTCTAAATAGACAAATACAAAATATGTTCCAGTGACAATTTCATGCTGGATCGAACTGACACAAGTTATTAAATTTCGGAACAAAGAGTCAGACTTGCTTATAAAGAAACAGGTTTTTCACGACTTGAGACTTTTTATGGATAATTTTATGAAAACCAGTATGACAAAAATTTATTAAAATTAAAAAAATAATAATAATGTATTTTACCTTGATTAATATTCACCAATATTTACCTAAATATTAGATTTACTGGTCTACTCTTCCTAAAGAGCAAATACATTTAATTTTTTATGATGTCATATTATAACTAAAGGTAAAAAACTTCATTATTTTTTTTTTTAAATATCTGTAGGGAAACATAAATAAATGAAATTATCATAAAATGATTCAGTATAGGCTCGTTTAATTCATGAATAACATTCTTGGAAGCCCTATTGTACAAAGAAGACATCTCAATCGAGATGAAGTTGTTGCACTTTTGCAAGAAAGTCAATTACAGGGATACGTAGCAAACTTGCTCCAAACAAGTCAGCCAGTTACTTACTTATCAGTCATAGGAGACTAATTATTCCTCGAGAAGATCGACATTTGGTTCTGATGTCACTTCAAAATCGAACTGGAACACCTTCACTTTATGATCACAGGGACACATTTATCTAATCAAACCGTACGTAACAGACTTCATGAAGCCAATTTACATTCAAGACGTAAAGCTGTTGTTCCTGAATTAACTAGAGCACACAGGAAAATGAGAAGAAACTTCGCTAATTAACACATTTACCGGAACAATTGGAGTCAGATGTTCTTTACATATGAATCCCGGTTTTGTTCAAAATCCAATGACGCAATACAAAGAGTCTATAGAAGATGAGGAGAAAGATATTTTAATGCAAGTGTGACTGAGAGAAGTGCTTTTGCAGAAGGATGTGTAATGGTTGTGGCGGTATAATTTCAAACCGACGTGTAGTCCTTCAGGTCTTGGTAAACGTGATACATTGACGAGGTTGGAGAATACTTATCTATTAAATATAGAGAATTTTTCGACATTTTATAATGTTACATTTATTTGAATATTAGCACATAATTTTATTTTCGTTTAACACAACAGATCTTATTAGATCTGTTGTGTTTTATACAGGTGTTAACTATAAATTATTAAAATTTCATTTCGATATATTTATTAAATAAAAAGTTACATACACTTTTTGAAATGATAGTTCATTGCGATTAATTTATATACTAACAGATATTAATTATCATTTGAGTCAATTTAAAATACTCCTACTAATAATATCCGTAAAATTTTAGTTCTAATACTTTTTTATTGTTTATTGATACCCTGAGGATAAAGAGAATAATAGCTGCAAAATGTAAGAACAATGTACAAAAAGGAAATAATAGTAACACCAATTACACAACGCAATAATGGCAAAGTTGCGTGTAATTCGTTCATTCGTTTCCTATAACTCTATGTATTATAGTATAAAAGAGATGATCAGTTTTCTTCAGACATATTTAAGGAGAAAATACGATGTGTCCCATTCGCGTTATTAAATTGCGTACTTACGTTTGTGGTAACTGTAAACTGTCGCATTATTATTCGTTATTTGTCTCTGTCTATCCGTGGAATGTTACGAGAGAATTTACTACGTTATCAGATGATATTGGTCCTACGTGAAGTGTAAAAGTTTACGAATGTCTTTTAAATTTTAAATTATCCAAAATACTCCTACCAATAACATTGAGTGCACGAGGAGCAAAATCCCATTATCATGTTCCGTGTCGAAATCTCCCAACATGTAAATATAATTTATTGTCGAATGAAGTTGTTAACAAAATTATGTCAGAATGTAAACCTCTGCATGACAATAATAAAACCAGAACTTTGAAGCGAGCTGCCGCACGAATTTCTCGACGTGTAAACTTGAAAATTCGCAATAATTAAATTAAGGGAGGTAATGCGCCGTCTTTTGCGTCAATTGTTACGGAATGTTAAGTAAGTTTATAAAATGCGGGAAACATACGATACCACGGTGGGTGTAGCAGTACATCAAAGAGTTCGTTCAGTCACTACACAACCTAGGCATTTTAATAATGTATCGATTGACAAAGGCCACTTGGCTCGTTGGCATTGTACTTTAAGCCTTATCAATGTCACAGAAGACGTCCGTCTTTTATTTGCCATACCCCGAGTCGGAACACAGTGTAAAGACAATAAAATTTTAATTAAAACTTGCAGCGGATCAACGTTTGATATTTATTGTTCTGTAAAGAGTAGTTTTTCTTACAAAACTTCAGGAGTCAACTGGAAATTGTTTTACGGCAAACACATCTCGTCAACGAATTCAGAAAATGTGAATCTACATACAAACACTGTGAACAAACTTACCCCAGTATAATATCCACAGACGTAGCTCCCTTTCCGAACGGATCTCCAAAAACAGCAGGAATGTAAAATTGTCATCTTCGCTTGGCTCAATCCATGTTCCGACAAATAAAATTAAAAGAAAGCCGAAACAAAAAGAGGAACTGTCAGAAAAGCCGGATATCCGGCTCCTTTTTTTTGTGGTTTTTTTATGCGACGCACGGAATTAATTTAATTGTGGCCGGGTGGAACAAAAAGAAAATTAAAGGATCTTCCGCGGTCGTTAATGTCTTCATTACACGGATAAGAGCGATAGTCTCACATTTGTTTCACTGGGTTCTAATTGCAGTACACTTTTCTACTCATGACGATGCAAATCTTGATTCTTGGGATTACGATTGATGCAAGCTGGAATAAAAACAAGTATTTTTGGTAATTATCTTTTATGACAAATTAAATTAATAGTCAAAACTGTTGATTTGAATTTTACATATTTAAGATATGGATCTTGGAGGTATAGGTGTATCAAAAAAAAAAAATACTCAAAGGGTATTTTTCATTCTGGAGGGGTAGAAATTCAATACAATACCTGTCAACAGGCGTGGATTCATTCCATTAATGTGTATAAAGTAATATGCCTTAACGCATTATCGTGTTTAGAATTCATACTTTAGATCTAGATATGTTTTATTAAATTATTTTTGATGTTTTTCACCAGCGACAAATTTAATAAAAATACAGTTATTTTTGAGGTAAAAGAGATTAGAAAAATAATATGTTTAGTTAAAAAATATTGAATTAAATATTTTTAATAAGTATTCTTATAATACCTACATACATATATGAATATAAATGTGAATTAAGATAGATGGAACACTTTTTATACGAATGATAAAAATTAATCTTTTACTTGCATATTTTTATCATGGATAAACATGTTCTAAATATAGCATTTGATAATGCAAAATATAAGCTTAATAAAAATGGATTTTATGCGTATCATTTATCTATCAATACATTTAAAAAACATTGAATTGTAGATTTTTAATTAAGTTAGTAAAATGTAAAACCCACTTTTTATCATTTTCAAATTTTAAATGTAAAAAATATTTATATATAATTAAAACATGTAAATAAAATTAATTGTTTTAAATAACTAAAACTGAAAAAATCCATTCTGTTCATATTTCAAATTAATGATCTTAGTTCTAACATATTAATCCTTATTGATAAATAAATTACAAAAAATCGGGGAGTCAGAGAAAAGATAAGTATACTTAATATAGCAATTTAATTTTTCAAATAACTGAAACATACCATGAAAATCTATTCAGTTTTCACATAATTCACTTAATCTTTCAAACTTTTTGTTAATTTTTTATTTTAAAAATACCAAAAAATATTATTTCAAATAATTATGTTGCAAAGATATGAAAATTTATACTGCTTTTACGTATTAATGATACGCTTAATCCAATCAAACTTTCTCTATTGAATATTGAACACCAAAAAAAAAAACATCTAGGACTCACTCACTTTCCTATTCAATCCTATCTCCAATCAAATGATTATGATCATCGTCATGAAGGAGAATCTACTTCGCAACTAAGTTACATTCTCAACTGAAAATCGTGGACGCACGTGCGATAATTGGTTGTCAGATCTCGTGCAGTTGTGGCTCCATGGCGAGATGAAAATGTACTGAAAATCCATTTCCGAACTTGCGACGCGAAGCAACTTTACCAGTTCAAGCGCATGTCAGCTCTTCAGGTGGTTGAAACGCGAAATTAAGGACGAGCTAAGGACACAGTTAATTCTCAATGGGATACTGAAGATATTAAGGACGATTAAAATGTTTCCGGCTATGCCAGAACTTATTTCTCATTTTCGCTAATTTTCCATTTTACGTCCATGAGTACATTAAATTTAGTTTTAAAGGGTTGTCACTCAAAAATTTTTGTTGTGCAGATAATTAATATAATTGGTGTGACGTTTAATCACCGACAAAGGTTTGAATTTCCCTCACTGAAAAAAAAACAATTAATCAATTAACAAATAATCAGCTATTATCTATATTTATGCACACATAATTGAATAACATATGACGCTATAATGTTAATCCAATGTAAACGTTGCTATATTTTGGTTTGATTAATATTCAAACGTATCGGGGAAATATCAAATGGAACCGCAATCTAATTAATAACGTTTATAAATTAATTTCTTAATTTTTCTATATTTACTGTGGGGACTGACTAATATATACTTCAGAATTTTATGATGGTATCAAAATGAGATTTCTTGTGTCAATATAAATAAAGTGAAAAGATATTTGGTATATATTAGATACATGTTTAGCGTTACGACTATAACTGTTGAGAGAAATATAAAACATCCCTACAAAACTTAAAGCTATTTGGATGTAATTTGCATGCTTTGAAGTGCTACAATTTCAGACGCAATTTTACAAATCTGCTATTGACAAAAAATGGAAATCGCAATTTTGTTTTGGAATTTTTCGCTACGTGACACGTAACATGGTAATTTTGCAACAATATTCGCATAATAAAGGTGGATCGATAATGTAACTGTTATTATTAATGCTGTCATTAAATTAACTAATAAGAAGAAATTGTTTCCAGTAAAGACACATTTCAGAAACTCGTAAAATATGCTGCAATATAAAATCACTTTACACACTTTGTATATAATTTGTAATTTTATTATTTAATCATAATAAAATGTTTCCTTATTCTATAAAAGAGAAAATTTATTTTGTGGAACAATGTCCGCTTCCAACATGTGTCTACATGGCCTAAATGGTATGATTCCATGAGCATTTCATTGTTGTCCATAATTTCAGCGTAAACCACCACGACGTAATTAAGATCAAAATGCGGTTTACGGTCGACGTCAATGCAGAGTGATACGAGCCCTTGAGCAGATTTCAGGATGGCACATAATAGATAGCAAGGTCATGGAAGATGCTGGTGACCTAACTGAGGTCCTCCACAATGCTTTCCGGAATTTAATTAGGGAAGTTTGCAATAGGCATTTCCTGGAAGGCCGTATTCTTGACAAGTATGTGTGTACATATAATAATGTACCTTTAGAATGACACGGAAGACCCTCGACAAGTTTGTAGGGGAAGGGATTTCGTAACGAACTATGTAAAGGTTTGCTAAATGTATGTGTGTGTAATCAAAATAATAACACCATAAATCTTGCTCTATTTTGAGATATACTTGCTCAAGCCCCATAAAGAACAAAATGTACAGTGTAAACGAAACACACATTCATCATAAATTTAGAATAAATTATTTAGGTAAAAAAGCTATTGGAACATGAAAACAACACATTATTTTGAACATAAAACATATGTTATGGAAATTTCTGTCCACGCTCATGCTCTATAATTTATTTATTTAAATAGCATCAAACGATGTATGAATATGTTCTTACAATGGAATGGGCCAAGTTAATGCTAATGCGGACGTAAAATTTTTACTCAGGCTGATATTAAAACCATCATTATCCTTTCCTTTCCTGCTTGCGAGTATAAAAAGAAAACATAAAGTTATCGTTCCACAACAAAGAGGGACGAAACTGCCGAATATTAGTATAAATCCTAATATTCAAAATTACGTAGAATATCAGGAAGAAAGCATGTAACATATAATGGTTATATTAGAAAGAAACTAGACAAAATTGTATGCATAACAATCGTAAGGCAAAAATTTATAAGCAGTAAGGTTTAACAAATTAAATATTATTATTTTACAAGTAATCTAAACTTAAACACTTAAGACCGATGTCATATTTTTAAAAATATTAATCCTATCAAGTTACAACCCAGATGTATCGTACAAAAACCTTGGATGGATATAGTAAATTTAATCTTGTAGTAGATTATTAACCTGGTTTTTTGCGACCCAAGCTCGTATATTGTGTTATACGCTTTCGGGGTGAAGCGAACACAATCGGTGGAAATCGATTAAACGGTGCCAGCCTCAAAACATAAACGAAAAAATATTGAACACTTCCTTAGCTAATATAAAAATAATTGTGAAATCCATTCCATATCCATTACTTATATTTCGATATTTTAAGATATTAAGGTTTAATTATCATGTGTTTAAACTGAAGAAAATATTGTAATTAATTCTTAAAACCCCTTTGGAAACATCTCTTTCTAATCTCCTTTGTGCAAGCGTCATATCAATTATTGAAAAACCGAGGACCTCATCTACCCCATCCAATAACACCATTCAATTTTTCCGGGCACCGAAACTCCAGATCACGACAAGATTTATCCATTTATTGTCATCCCGACCACGTAATTTATACAACCATTCCGCGCCATCAATATTGAATCGTACCTTAATTCTGTTTTTCATTATGTTCGTGCTTTTACTGTGTCTTCCGGTTGAAATTTATGACATTGTAATTTTCCGTTTTGTTCGGCATCGATTTATAATACGTAGTGTTGTTTGTCTCAATTTGGGCGTTAAATATATAGGGTTGAATGGAATATCATCATTCTTCGGAGCCCGATTAATGGTGTTCGGAGATTGGAAAAAATGAAATTTTGTGATAGAAAGCTTTTATGTTAATTAAAGCTTTAATTTTTTTGTTTGTGTAAAACAGAAACATAACAAACGTTTCTAAATTAGGTGGTTGGAATGTGGTAGGAAAACACTTTCTTCCACGTTAACAAAGATTCAACTTAGTTATCCAGTATATTACAACATAATGCTACCATGTGACATTTTCTTTGAAACAACCTTTTTAATTAACCCATGATTATTAATACCAAGGACGAAATTAATTACTCCGACAAAACACCAGTGTCTCCCTTGGCTGTGCACTGACACTTTATGTGAAATATTCATGACGCAAATACGGTAGTAATATAAAAAGGCTACATACAATATCCTTAATTGTGTGAAATCTCTGTTGTATAATAAAATGGGCCGTGATAAATTTCGCATCTTATGCGGTGTGCATTAAGGACGAGCGAGTGAGTTTCGCTGGGAAATGCTGAAATATAATGCTGTTTGGAATAATTAAAAGGATTATTTAAATTAGGGACCCGGGGATTAAGGGGCAAAAGGCAAAATATAATATATTCGTTGTCCGGACACAAGCGCGTTCCAACAATGTGCGTTAATGATTTTCGGGAAACTGAGCGAAATGTTCACACCTCATGTACTATGAACGGAACTCCGATTTATAACTAGAGTAAGGTGTCTGGGCTTTACTTTAATGATGATGTTAAGTGCATGTTATTTAAATGTTTGGCGTAGTAATTAAGTGATTATTACGGTCATTTATTTATTCGATTTGTCACTTAAATTTAACGAATATGATAGAATAGAAGAACAAATTTATACAAAAATGTAAATGTTTTTGGGGGTGAATAGAAGTTACACGAAAAATCCTTTAAAATAACATTTAATTTAATTTTTTGTTAACAAATTATCCATAGATTTTACTTCACCTGGACAAACAATTATTGGGCCATATTCCAGATTTGACCAGAGAATTTGAACATATTACTATTTAAGTTTGTTGTACACCTCTATTTCAAAGTAGTCAAAATATACTCAGTGACAAAGCAATTGCTACACCAAGAATATTAAATTTGAACACGCCCTTCTTGGTGTAGCAATTCCTTATTGTTATTTAGTATATTTTATTTCAAATAGTTACACTATATTCTTTCTACAATTTATCATTTTCAGAATTTTAATCGAAACTTCACATCGTTCTATAAGTTTCCAATTGAATTTGGATCCAGATATTGAGTTGGTCAATCGAAAACTTGAACATCTTTTCATCAATTTTGGACAACTTCTTCAATTTGTTCATAAAAATTCTTGTGACTGGTAAATTATCGTTACCTAATGGTTCAATTACGTAAAAAAAGAGCAAAACATGTATATTGAAATATGTTTTATATACTTACTTGACAAATTTTGAGTTAAATCTTTTTATAAATTATTGTTTAATTTTGAATTTTGTGCTATTTTTCTGGTTACGACTGTATTTCGTAGTTTTGAGAAGTGCAGAATCAGTGGTATTCTATCGAAATAACAGTAATTTGGAGAGTTGATCCCATTCATTGTTTGTTTGTTTGTTTGTTTTGGGTCGAAATTAAGTCTCCGTATTAAGTAATCCTCATTAGGCATCGTTCGACACCTGGGATTTCCCAAAATTAAAACTGAAGTTGGGGGCTGACATTCAAAAACTTTCAACATGAGCACTGGAAGTTATCTCACTAAATGAGCTAATAAAAAAATATAAAAGAATAATAAATATTTTTGCCTCACTCCGTATATTATGTACTAACATTTTTTACCTTACTTTTAAGGTAACGAATACTTCTAAACCGTAACGCAATTACGAAATTTATTTCTTTTCACCGGACACCGGATAAAAAAGGTGTCCTTTGTTTAAAATATTACAACATAATTTATTAATTTAGTTATTTGTGTGTTTTACAAGGGGAAGTGAAAAAACAGAACCATTAATAAACCGTATTTATGGCCGCTACAAATATAAATTCATTAACAAGTTAATAAAAGCAGGCAAAAGTGAAATTTTAATTAAAAACCAGAGAGAAAAGTTAAATTCCAATTAACCAGGTTCGTTCTAGATGAAGATGAATCGAAATTGCGTTATAGGTCAGAGAAGTACGTTCTCAAAAGGACAAAATTGTATATGGACGAAGAAGTCTTAACACACAAAAATAATGAAATAATATAATAAAATTAATTTGCAGTTTTTTATATTTAAATTAAAATTTATCCAGGTGGAACTCGTTACAATTTGATTTAAAATTTTCCAAGATTATAATAAATTAAATTAGTATTAATTAAAATAAATATTTGCTATATGAAATCCTTTTCGAAGATTTTTTGTCCAGTATTACAAAAAAAACACAACCGTGTATGAATATATTTATTTTTGCCATACATGTAAAAATAATATCATACTACAAAAATTTTAAGCCACCAAAATGGAGGCTCCGGAATTAGGCGCGGTGGCAAACAGGGCCGATTCCAGTTCCTTCTCGCAGGTAATTCCTAGCGGGGCATAAAACTTCTCCTTCAATGAATTTTTGAAGGCGTCGACGTTTTCTGGACGGACCAAGGAAACGACGCAGCCTCCCCATCCGGCACCGGTTAAACGGGAGCCCAGGGATAAATCCAGCGACAATTCCACTAATCTGGAACAAGAATCGCGTGTTTAGTGGCCGAGTAGATGGAATTAACCGGGTAAATAGCAGTTTGTGTATTCGGGTGTACTAAGTGAATGTTTTCAATAAAGGATTCAGACTCGATGGAATTTAAAGATACGGATTTATTCGCAGTATATTCCAATAAAATGTTTTATTGTAACTTGTTATTTCATTTCAATATTTATTGTTTCATTTGAAATTTGTTTTGATATAAATTAAATTTAGCAACTTTGTTCAATAAAACCATCCGAATAAAATGTGATCGTTGGTTAGGTATGCAGTTACAGGATTTAATTTTTATTCTTGCAGTGTTTCGATCCAATTTCATGTAATAACTCAAAGACAACAAGAATTATATTTAGTAATTTCAGCAAAAACCTCTTATCAACCACATAAATTTTACGGGTCTGAAATGGTGGCCGATAAATCGAGAGCGGTAAATAAGTACCTGTGGCAATAGATCACCACCGATATTGATTTAGGACATGTTTGTACTTCATTTTTCATTGTGCTGGTAAATAATATTTGCAAAAAAATACCGATAATTGTGTTTACTTCGTATACAATATGTTTGATTAAAACGTATTTTTAAATGTACATTAAACGCAAACAACAATTATTGACAATGTAAATAAGTACACATAAATAGAATTATGAAAGTATTGTTTTTTTAAAATAGTTTTACGTGTGGACACTCTTTTTTACACTATTCCAGCCCATTTAAAATGGAATTAATTGAAGTGGAAACTAATACAAACATAGACACATACATACAAAACAGAACAACCGGATTTTTAAAAATCCGGCATAAACGAGCGTGTAACCAATACCGAGAAATCCAGACCGGGAAACCGGATCATTCTGTCTCGTTTAATCGAGAGCCGAGACAAATGTGCCGACAATTGCACAGTCCACGAGTAAATCATAAAATACGCACACCGCATGGGGAAAATTAACGGAGATTTTCGCAGTTTTCCTCTGCATATATAAATCTAATCTGGCTAAAATATTGTGCCAGGTACGTCGGGTGCAATTTGAGGAAGCTGTTTGCTTTTAGCCCGAGTTAATGATGTACGAGGACAGGGACTGGTGTTGAAAGTAAATTATCGCCGAATAATTTATGGAGTAAGTGCTATAGACGGCGTCACAAATAAATATATGACGCAAATCAAGGGTAAATTTAAATCATGGTTTTGATAAGCCTTCATCAATATCTCATTCATGTTAGCAAACAAATTTACTTATGGAACAATGACCACAAATAACGACATAATAATATTATATTAAATATTAACGTCCTTTCGGAATACAAAGAATGTAATGTAATAGAACACGTCAATTTAAACATTTTTAAGCAAACTTCAAAAGTCACATTCACTTATCCCAAAGGTTTTGCTTTCCTGACAAATTCCCCTGCGACCTTTGTGTGCGGTGACAAATTATGGTTGAAGAACTTTTCTCAAAGTCCACTTTGGTGTTTAAAATTTAACGAAAAGCAAAAGTTTGACTGGTCCTTTTATATTAAAATGACGTTATAATAAGCCACAAATGGCATTACCATGTATTGTTAATTAATTTATTTGAATGAAAATTATTCTCGACATATGGGCAATAAAATTAAATTCTAGAACTACAGTAAATGTTCCTTCAACAATTTCAGTAAAATACACTGCTCATAGAAATTAATGCACCATAAAAATAATAATTGATCATTATTAATATTTCCTGACAATAGGACATATAGAGATATAAATTATTTGTAGTTTTACATAAAATGTAAAATCCTAAAAGCATAATTCAATTCTACAAAAATGAAATATTAATAAATTTATATAAATAATGATGGGATTTATATAAATAATGATAAGTGGTGCCTTAATTTATTGGATCGATGAATTTACATACCTGTCTAGTTGTGGGTGACTGCATTCGTATAAGTCTCTCAAACTTTCATGACTTTCAGTCATAAGACGACCCAATATTTGTAGAGCACCTTCTTCAGCATTCTTACAAGTTTGATGGAACATTTCCACACGGAGAGCCTCTACAATAAAACAAAAAAATAAACATTACAGTTTTAAAGTTTAAATAATTTAAATAAATAAAGTTTCCTTGTGGTTGTCTGTAATTAAAAAGTAAAATACAATATAAAATTTTATTTTGGCAAAGAATAATGGCGAAGAAAAATATGTAAGAATAAACTGACGTAATAAAGTTAAAAATAAATTAGCCAGGTTTTTTTTATAGTCTATTCTCTGGAATATAAAAATATCAATTCCACCATCCAACAACTCTTCTGAACACAACGCAACGCATAATAACAAGAGGTTTTAATCCGCCGTCTTGCGTCAACACGTAAAAAAACTATCTCGGAGGTCCGTGAACCCGCAAGCTATCCTGCGGGACCCTTAAAGCATCTCGCGGGCTCATCGGCACTTTGTTACATCCAGACGCGATGCTGAACCGACTGCGACCGCGAACCTATCTCATCCTTCTGCTCTTGATAATTCCCAGTTCGGTATTTTTTCAATGCAGCCACCAACGAACACCTTGCCGTTGTATAAATGATGGCCGTGGAAAATGAAGGGGAATGCGAATTCATTAGGAACGTTACGTAAAATATGGTTGGGGGGAGGTATCCGTGGAAAACGAAATTGCGCCCTTCGGGCGTCTTCGGTTGGTACACATTTCAAAGAATTTTTAAATTAAAAATCAACAATTAATTTATAGAATAAAAATTTGTCCGCCTTTAGGCTTTATTGATAGGTGCCACAAATTCAAGTTTATTTATTTAGAGTGTCCCGAAATCGGATCAATAATCCATTAAACTTCCATTGTAAATTGACTCATCAACCCCGCTAACGAGTCAGACAAAACGAATTAAATCATTTGGAATTAGTGAAGGAACAATTGGCAACATCAATTAAAACAGACTCTACTTTATATCAGAGCTAAAAATCATATTTCAGATTTGACAAAAAATACATTTCAAATTTAAATGCAAAAATTCATCAGGTCTAGACTTAAATGTGAATTTAATTTCGAGTGTTCCATTCTGCCGTTAAAAATTTATTAGGATTTTATATTTCACCGCAAATGATTGGATGGGAGTTCAGTTAAGTCCCGGTCATGTTTTAAGTTGGCATGAATGCCATCCGAATATTCAGTTGTAATGATAAGAGCTTTGTCATGGTAATTTTTTAGCTAAAATTTAAAGCATCTGTCTCACAGATTTATGTCATCTCAGTGGTCCGTTACCACACCGACTCCTTTCAAATGTAAATGCATTTGAAGTAAATAACGTCGTCTGGTAATATCGAAAATATTTTCACGGAAAATAAAAATGGACCGTCACCATAAAATATTTCAGCCTTACTTAATTTAATTAAAACCCCAACTCGAATCCGAATAAACTATCGCACTATCCAGCTACTTTCGTGACATGGTGCAGCTAACACGGTCTCGTACCGTAAAGACCATAAAAGAGACATCGACACCGACCTTTGAACACATGCAGGGCGCGTTGCCTCAGCTTGAAGCTCTCGATGTTCCTGGTGTTCGCCGTCAAAGACACTTCGTCCAAACGAGCGGATGTAGTATCCAGTTCCGCGACGACTTCCGCCTTGCTGTAGGGCTCTTCGTGCAGCGTACGCTCCACCAACGATATCATTGACGGCAGGTCGACGTTCAGCCGCGTCTGCAGTTCTCCCAGTCGTTTCACGCTAGTCCATTCCAGTCCTTGTTTCTTGGCTATTATCTGGAAACAAAGGAATGGGGTTTATGAGCGGACGAGGGTGTGCCACTCGATGTTTTATATGAACTGTACGGTCGGAATTTGTTCAATTTTAGTTTAAAATATGCGCCTTATAAAAGATTTCCATGTTATCCGCCTTAATGAAGTCAATCTCCTTAAAATATTTAAAATGCTGAGCACAATTGGGACAATCTTACCCGGCTAGGAATTCCACATCACTTAACAAATGAAGTTTTAATAGGCAGGGCCTATTTTCCAGTTTCAATTTGTTAGATTGCTTACTTAATGACGTTGACCAGAACGCTATCAAGTCAAATGGCTGTGGGTAGTTCTCGTAAACTATTGTCAGTCACAACTTACTTAACTATGCCGAGATCTCGTTGTCGATTAACATGACTTTCCAAACTTTTAGGATGCATTTCTATTTACCTATTACACATATAAATAAGATAAAATAGTTTTTAGGAGATGTACTTGAAGCATCTTAGTATTTATCTTGTATTAAATCTTGGCACACTTCAGCCATAATTACTTATTCATGTAACTGACAAGATTGACCACCTGAGAGTTTCGCAAACACTCAAGATCACAGACTTGGTGCACGTTTAACATGTTGCCCTTCAAAATAGGACATTAGCAAAGTGCAATTAGTTCGTGAGGGTACATAGAGACTGCCTGTTTAGAGGAAGAGCAACAGTTTAATTAATATGATGTTCATACGTCTAGCTAGAGTCTACATCATATTAATTAATTAGTTCCTAAAGAAAATATGCTAAGTTAAAATTGTTATGCATTTGAACTTTTAAATTATGTAGAGAGTAGAATAACTTTATAAAATTTAAATTAGAAAAAATATTGTTGTTTTTATTGTTTATGTACATTTATTATAAAATACTAATTGGCATTGATAAAATTTTACGTATTACATTTAAATTAAGTATATGTAATAAATCGTATTTCAAATTCACAATAATAAATTAAACAGTAAAACATGTTTTTATTGTAATTATCTTTGTTCAAACACATTTATTATAGGAGATTATATTAATATACATAATATTCATGAATACTAAGCCTTTTTGACACATTTACTTCAGTTTAAGCAAAATCAATAACAATCAATTTATATACATTGCTCGTATTTTAATATAGTTAATTTGAATTATTTAAAAAATCTGTAAATAAATATATTACTTGACATACTCAAAATTAGTGAAAAAATAACGAAATCGAGACAATTAAGGCAAAAATGGTCAGATATTAACAGAATACACCTTAATTCACAAAAAATATCAGCAGTTGTTTAACCCTATACTTTGGAAACTGTAGATTTGAGAGAATTTTGAAAACTTCCCGCTAAGCCGGAAATGAGTTTACCGCTAAAATATATATTTTTGTCCTGAAAGTAAAGGGATGATTCACAGAAAAGAATGTCGTTTGAACGGAATCTTTAAGTTAGACATACTCACTTTTGAAAATGACTCAAAAATTGACTTTTTACAAATTTCAAAAAATTCTCCATCGGGAATCATCTTTATTTTTGATAAACTTTCAAGGAAAAAATCGGTGACCCACGCGTGCGCACTATCGTCGAAAAGTAATGGATCTGGCCATAAAATATTTTTAAATTATTTTAATCTACGAAATTCAAATTATTCACTACAAAACACGCCCAGTCAATATTTTTTTCTATGATATGGTTTATAAGTTAGTAATGTTTGTTAGTAAGCGATAGCAATAGCTGTAGCTGTAGATCAGAAGCTGATTATTTATTCTTGCATAAATATTACCTAAGTTCGTGAATATATTATATTTAATGACGCTTTTTCAGTAAAAATTTTCAGAGGCATTTCGATGCCTTCAGTTCAAATACCGAAAGTTATTTCTAATAATGCATAAAATAATTTTAATAATCTGAATTTACGAACTGTCTCTCAGTTTGAATAAAAATTACCTTGTAAATAATAAAATTTAATGTTAAACGAAATAGTACGTACGATCTAAAGGAACTTTTGATTCACATTTCTGCTTTAAAAAAAGCTCTTTCCATTGTAATATTTGAAAGACATTCTAGAAATATTTAATGCTGTACAGCTTGTTATCTTCTTTAAGCAGGATTTTCTTCCAGCTACAAAATGCACTTAAATTTAATCACGTCAGAACGAAATTCATGAAACACCATTCGAGTATTAACATGTAATAACTTTTTTAAAATTATTTAACACACTCAATTAAACAAGCGTAAAAAAAGTTCGGAGTATTACTCAATGGACTAAACACACACAAAATTTAATTAAGGGGCAAAGTTTTTTAAAAAAACAAGAGGAGATGGGAAAATATGGAGGATAAAAAATACACGCAGGTTTAGCATTGATTACAATGAATAATGGCAATCAGTATTCGTAAATTTTAAATAAATATTTATTTTAAATAATAATTATTGTTCATTCGAAATTATTTTAATAGAATAAAATATTATCTACTGTTTAGAAACATATTTATCTTTTGACAAAAAACAATGAATGTACAGAAACAGAAGTCGCTAAGCGGATATCCGTCTTCTTTGTGTGCAGCTTTATTCCAGCCACATGTTTGCGAAGTTTTATATTTGTAGGACGCTAAGTGACAACAGAAAGTGTTAATTTTGTCTTGAAAATAGAGGGAGGGTTCACAGAGAATGTCGTTTGAACGGAATCTCTAAGACAAATTTTTGAAAATGACTAAAAAATGGACTTTTTTAAAATTTCAAAAAATTCTCCAGTGTTCGGATTTGATCGTCTTTATTTTTAATGAACTTTCAAGGAAAAAATCGGTGACCCACGCGTGCACACTTTCATCGAAAAGTAATACTGTCCATAAAATATTTTTAAATTATTTTAATCTACGAAATTCAAATTATTCCCTGCAAAACACGGCCAGTGATTATTTTTTTCTATGATATGGTTTATAAGTAAGTAATGTTTGTTAGTAAGCGACAGCAACAGACACATAAAATATGCAACTTTTTGTAAAACACTTGAAACTATAAAACAGTGAAATTCTTGAGTGCCAAATTGAGATACTTCACCAACTGTGTTTCTCCTTTTTCGGAAACTTGGCGCTCAACTTTCCGAATAATGTCCCCGCAAACAAAACCTGAACTTTGAATTTAATTGCATGAATGTTTACAAGTCGATGTTACAGTTCGTATAAGTGCTTTACTTGTCCCATCGCAAGAACAATGCCAACTATTAGTCGACTTTTAATTAAGTTTCCATTCAGACCGGTTATCGGATTTCGGTTAGCGAAACCGCTGCCAGAACGTTTTATTGCACCGCGGCGTATTATAAATTGAAAACCACCATGTTTTTTTGATAAGAACAGGTGCAGAGCCATTGATTTTTTCCGTTACAATTTGATGTACGTTATTAAAGCTGTTTAAGTAACAGTGTTCTCGATAGAAACAATTTTACTCAATATTACTCCTCGTTCGTTAAAACTTTTTATCTTTCATTGTCTTAAAAACGCCTGACTTTCAAGAAAAACATAAGCAAGACGCCGTGACGGTTCGCCACTTAAAAAGCACGTGCTGCTTCGAAATGCCCGAACAATCTTAAAGATGTTGTCCACGTTCTGTTTCGTTAAACTCGCCCGAATCGCTGCACTCTGAATATGTAATGAATTGTAAAAGAAACTTTCTCAATAACATCTCCTATACAAAACACGAGGTGTGTCGGATAATGGTAAAGAAACGGGTCTTAAAAAGGAGACATTTAACGCTTGGCTGAAACAACTGCTAAGTGTCGACCTGCATCTGATAATGCAATTAGAGTTGGATTATTCAAATTGGAAGTTCCCCGGTTTAATTATATTAGATGGAGTTAAACTAAATGTTCCACTTTATTATTGAATAATTATACTTAAATACAATTACATCACAGCTATTATTTCAGTGGGAAATATATTTTTTATAATTTTAAAATTATAAATAAACACAAACGTTATTAGTTGGCATTAAAATTATTTCTATTTAAATATTTGTAACATTTATTATCATATATTTTACATGAAATAATTAGATTTGAATGTATCAAACAGGCACATATTTGTTTATTTTCATATAATTAAATTGGACGTGTTTAATCGTGTTTCCACAGAAATTAAATTTCACATCACATTAAATCCTTGTTTCTGTATAATTAAATGGAATTTATATTTTCTATAATCATCGAAAATGATTAAATAAAACAATGTTTTATTGTAGGATACACGTACAGTGGTGGAGAAAAGTGTGGAATATTTGTTAGTAGCTGAACAGTGAGAAATCGCCATATTAATTAAGGAAAATCTAAGCTATCAAAGAAAAAACGGTCGTCCGGTATGGCATTTGCAAAATCCCACTTGTCATGGACTCACGAAACTCTCCTTCGGAGTGACGAAAGTAAATTTAATTTATTTGGGTCAGGTGGTCTCTGTTTTAAATACCAAATTCCTACGGTTAACATGTGATTTGGGAATGCATTTCTGAATCCAAATTTGGACCTTTGATTCAAGTAGAAGGTAAAAAAAATCGTTTTCAATACATGGAAACACCATGTTTCCATTTGCCGAGGAAGAGATGTCAATTCGATGAATATTTTAAGAAGATAACGAACTTCTACAATTATTAATTATTGGTTTCTAAAAAAAACTTAACTTTGCTTGAATGGCCCTTTCAGTCCCCTGATTTAAATCCTATTGAGCACCCTTGCGAAGTATTAGACCGTCACATTCGAATTAAAAACATCAAAAGTAAACAGGAACTTCTTCAAATCATACAAGAGTAGTGCCAACAATGTTGACACATTGCAGGAACTGGTGGATTAAATGCCTAAAAGATGCCAAGTAGTGATAGAAGACAAAGATTATGCTACAAAATATTGAAATATAGAGTTGTTGTTAATTTTTCATGAATATTAATAAAATATGCCATTCTTTTTTCAGATCAAATTGATTTTTTATTAAAAAAAAAGTAAAAATTTGTGAATATAATGATTTTGCAGTAAATTAAGTTTGTTCAGATTTGCAACAGATAAAAAGTACGGTTTGTAACAAGTAAATAAATAATTCCATACTTTTTTCCACCACTGTATATTTCAATCAATTTTAATTAAAATAAAATAAATTCGAAATAAATTAGATTAACAAAAAATGTTTATTACGTTAACCCAAAGAAGTAACACAAGTACAATGGGCACTCTACCTTATTTGCTGTAAACACCATTTTTCCCGTGAATAGCCGTCAGTTTATATAAAGAGGATACATAAACACGTTTCCCGTTCAATTTGACTAAAATCCTTGTTTGTGTTGTAGTTACCTTGATAACATTTGAGCAACAAAATTAATATTTCATGGCGATAAAATACGACCACCGGGTGAAAATTACTTTTCTTATAAATATGGCACGAATTCAAGAAAGCTGATTATTTATTCCTGCGTAAATATTACCTAAGTTCGTGAATATATTAAATTTAATGACGCTTTTTCAGTAAAAATTTTCAGAGGCATTCCGATGCCTTTAGTTTAAATACCGAAAGTTATTTCTAATAATGCATAAAATAATTTTAATAATCTGAATTTACGAACTGTCTCTCAATTTGAATAAAAATTACCTTGTAAATAATAAAATGTAATGTTAAACGAAACAGTACGATCTAAAGGAACTTTTGATTCACATTTATGCTTTAAAAAGTTCTTTCCATTGTAATATTCGAAAGACATTCCAGAAATATTTAATGCTGTAAAGCTTGTTATCTTCTTAGAGCAGGATTTTCTTCCAGCTACAAAATGCACTTAAATTTAATCACGTCAGAACGAAATTCATGAAACACCATTCGAATATTAATGTGTAATAACTTTTTTAAACTTAATTAACACACTCAATTAAACAAGCGTAAAAAAGTTCCGAATATTACTTAATGGACTTAGATTGAAAATAAATAAATCGACACACACGAAATTTAATTAAGAATCAAAGTTTTTTTAAAAAACAAGAGGAGATGGGAAAATATGGAAGATAAAAAATACACGCAGGTTTAGTATTGATTACAATAAAAAAAGGCAATCAGTATTCCTAAATTTTAAATAAATATTTGATAATTGAGTATTTAAACATGTAATTATTATTCGTTCGAAATTATTTAAATAGATTAAAATATTATCTACTGTTTAGAAACATATTTATATCTTGCCAAAAATCAATGAGGATACAAAAACAGAAGCCGCTAAGCGGATATCCGTCGTCTTTGTGTGCAGCTTTATTCCAGCCACATGTTTGCGAAGTTTTATATTTCTAGGTCGCTAAGTGACAACAGAAAGTGTTGTTAACGAGGAAAATGTTGTGTTTCATATTAATCCTAGACAAACTTTAATTATAGTGTTGGAAACGTAACCAGGATGTACATTTTAGAATCCTTTCAAGGAAATATATTCTCAAAGGACTAATTGATTAGACGTTATTGCAACCGCAATCGATTGTGTTGGGTTTGACTGTAGTGGCTCACCTGCGCCGCTAATCTGCACTCGACCACTCTGCAGTTGAAGTGTGAAGTGGCCGCCTTGTTCAGATTGGTTTTGCTGTGGGAGATGACGAAGACCGCACCGGCGGGCAAAGCCACATCGGTCGATCTCAACGGTGAAAACTCGATGAATTTTGCACAACCTGTAAACGGGGATTTATTATTAAATTTGACGGATAGGTAAACGGGGTTGAATTATTCCGAGGGCAGTTTAAATCCGGGATTAGTTCAGTAATTGGGCCAAGAGATTTTCAAGTGTAATTAATTATTGGGTATACAGATTGGCGGTGTCCTTGAAACACGTTTCAAGAAAATATAAAAATAGGTCTTGTAGGTGGTAGAAATTTCATAAAAAGATTAGATTTAATTTTGTCAGTATAAAAAATATATTTCATTATTCTATGTTTTTTTTTTTTTAATTTTTTGTCACAAATCTGAAAAGAACTCAGTTGTTTGGCCAAAGAGAAAACTCAAATATACATTTTATTTAACATTTATGACACTAGTTAAACAATATCAATGTAATGTTGTCAGTAAAGAAACCATTGGCATAAAAAAAATTATAAAGTTATGTATAAATTATTTAATGTTTCAAATATGCTATTTCTTTGGCCATCACTGTATTTACAATAATATAAATTTGCATTATTATTAAATTTATCAGATTAAATTTTAAAAATCTGTCTCTGTTACAGGACGAATTAAATCGATAAATAATTTTTACAATATGACAATATTTCCTTTTTTTTATCAGTACAATTTTATTACCAATAAATATTTATAGAACCCGTTCAAAAAGAAAAATGAAGGAAATATTGAAATAAGATCCCATCATCAGTTTTATGACACATTTTATGATTCCGATAAAAGGGAATTTTTTAAAACTTTAATAAACGTTATCATAAATATACTATTTCACAAATTAAAATAATTTAATGATAAGTATGTATTACAAATTTTTTCCAATTATAATTTAAATACCAATTTAACACAAAAACAAAATGAAAATCATAATTTTCTTAATATAAAAATACAAGTCATTTCAGGTAAATCAGCAGCAAGTGGGCGTCATCAAGCTTTCAATCATTTAACTAAGTTGTCAAAAACTTCCGTAAAAATATTTTTGTGGGATTTAAGTTAATCTAATTAAAACTTCAATCACATTACAAGTTGCTTTGTTAAAACACCCTTATACGTACTTTAACTTTAGATTGCTTTTGTGTTTGGATTAAAACTTTTTTTAATGGTTGCGTATTGATTAGTATTTCTGTCACGGTTACGCAACACATAAACGTAAATATAAAAAATACTGACCCTCTCGAACACACTGGAGTTTTTTTGATATACGAGCACAATACAATAACACAATTATATTTGAGAGTGTTGTAAAAAAATGGACGCCTTTCAACATGTTCGTATACACAGCATGTGTAGCGAGGGTACTTTATGACTTCTGAACAAAACACAGTTTATACATACACACATTTAGTAGTCAGTGTTTTAATGGACATGTACTTGCATTTAGAGGAATTACAAAAGTCAATTACATTATAGTGTTGACTAGTTTTAAATTTCATGTAGTACTTCAAAATAAAAATGTTGTTGAGGCTTAAAATGATTTTATTTATGTGTCTAAGATATTCTAAATTTTTGCTAAATTTGCTTACGATAAATATTGTTATATTTATTAATTGTACTAATTATTCAAACTAAAATTTATTCAAAGTTGATTTATTATTTACATACATGAAAGTATCATTAAAAATTTATTTAAATTCAAAATATACGAATTTATGTAAAATTCTAATTTACATAGAATTTTTAATTTTAACTGTATTTATATTAATTAAATATGAAAAGTTTAAAATAATATTATTTCAATATGCGAAGCATTGGCCAATATTTTAAAACATTGAAACTATGTTTTCAATAATTTTTATAAAATACGATATAATTTTATATAAGTTATATATTTTATTACAAACATTTCAATTATTGTCATAAGCGTTAATAGATAATGTTAGAAACAAGATTACACATAATTATGGAAGAAACTGCGCATTCGCCATTTTTACAAATTGTCTAATATTACAAACAATTTAATATTATTATTAGCTATTAATTGTAATTTTGTTTAAATAAAATTATTTTAATTTTAAAAACTATAATAAAAATGCTGTTGAGGCTTAAAATGTGTCTAAGATATTCTAAATTTTTGCAAAATTTGCTTCCGATAAATATGGTTATATTTATTAATCATACTACAAATTAAAAATTATTCAAACTAAAATTTATTCAAAGTTGATTTATTATTTACATATATGAAACTATCATTAAAAATTTATTCAAATTCGAAATATACGAATTTATGTAAAATTCTAATTTACAGCATTTTTAATTTTAACTGTATTTATATTAATTAAATATCAAAAGTTTAAAATAATATTATTTCAATATCCGGAGAATTCGCCAATATTTTAATACATTGCAACTATGTATTCGATAATTTTTATAAAATACGGTAACAATTTATATAAGTTATATATTTTATTACAAATTTTCAATTATTGTCATAAGTGTTAATAGATAATGTTAGAAACACGATTACACAAATTGTCTTTCAATCACTAATATTACAAACAATTTAATATTATTATTGCCTATTAGTTGTAATTTTGTTTAAATAAAATTATTTTAATTTTAAAGACTATAATAAAAATGCTGTTGAGGCTTAAAATGTGTCTAAGATAATCTAAATTTTTGCTAAATTTGCTTACGATAAATATTGTTATATTTATTAATTGTACTAATTATTCAAACTAAAATTTATTCAAAGTTGATTTATTATTTATATACATGAAAGTATCATTAAAAATTTATTAAAATTCAAAATATACGAATTTATGTAAAATTCTAATTTAAACAGTATTTTTAATTTTAACTGTATTTATATTAATTAAATATCAAAAGTTTAAAATAATATTATTTCAATATCCTGAGCATTCACCAATATTTTAATACAGTCAAACTATGTATTCAATAATTTTTATAAGATACGATATAATTTTATATAAGTTATATATTTTATTACAAATATTTCAATTATTGCCATAAGTGTTAATAGATAATGTTAGAAACACGATTACACATAATAATTGAAGAAACAGCGCATTCACCATTTTTAAACTGTCTTTCAAACACTTATATTATCAACAATTTAATATTATTATTACTTATTAATTGTAATTTTGTTTAAATAAAACTATTTTAGTTTTAAAGACTAATATTAAGGTATATACCCAAATAGAAAAAGTACATCACAACATAAAAGATGTTATGATGCGGTTTTAAAAGGAAACTGGGACAAAAACAACATTAGTTTCTGTTCAATTGAAAGCATGCAGAAACTTAGTTAATAATGCATTCTCCCAGGGCGTTTCACTTCTTCAATAGAGAGCACTAATGTTGTTTTAATTCTATAGAGACTTCAGTCGATTCTTGCCGGTTGAACGTTTTGCTGTTGTCTGCAGTGAAGTTTGCAGGAGAAATTTGTAATTCGTTTATTTTTATTTATGCGTTCTGCATGGAAAATCAAGGATTATATTAAAAATATAAATTTAATTAAGAATTAACTTTATTATGCAGTGTTCGTAAATAAATTACAAACAAAAACACCATATACTAAAAAAAACTTAATTAAATTTATAAAAGACTTTTATTAAATTTTGTGTTCTTCCGGAAATTTAATATTTAAACACATTAATTAATAATTTTCCTCACAAAGTTTTTTAACTTCAAATATAAATATATTTGAATTTTTATTTATTACTTGTAGTTGGAAAGTTTTACTGCCAGGAATCAAGTGTTAATTCCTAAAGTTTATAGAGTGAATGAAAGCAAATAAATTTTCTCATTTGATTGATCTCCCTATTCCTGAAACCAGCAGAAGTTGATTAAATGCTTATTGACTAGTTCATTGAGATCAAACGAAATTTTTGTTGTTACTTTTTATATTACCATAAAATAAATTAAATTTCTTGCGTCTCTTGCTCTTACTATATTTGTATATTAAATTATTGATTAAATTGGTATATAATGTAGATGAAAATGTATTTTATGTGTATGAAAATTTAATTTTATGTGATACATTTAATAAGCTGATGCAGAGGATGGTGTGAAACTTTTGAGAATATGTTTATCTCACAGGTGCCAATTAGGGAAGATTTCGACGGAAATAAATTTACCCCGAGTTAGACACCGGGGACAAACACGGACGTTTTGTCCGTGCGCCCATAAAAGAGATGTATGCTTGTTTAACGTGCTGGGCGCGGAGATCATAATTTATCCGCCAATTAAGCCCACACACTCGCCGCACCGTTTAATTCAATCGCCCGTTTTCGGTCGGAATTAAGGTGACCGTATCGAAACGGGCGCGCCATTAAAGAACCGCACACCGATCACCCCGGAAATTAATCCATACAAATCAATCGCAATTTATCTCAATTTATCGGCAGGAATTCGGAATTGAGGTCCCAACCTCGGCACCTTTCCACCTCACCTTTCGTCTCATTAAGTATGATTAAACGACTCGAGAAATCGTTTCCTAATGCGATCCGATTTTACTCCTGTTTTATTGAGAGCCTGGAAAAAAGTCCGGGGTAACCCGGTTATTACAAAAACATATATTTCGTGTGCGGATTAAATGATCGTGTTATATAAAAAATGGTTCGAATACGGTTTCGCAACGACATCGGTGGAAAAGTTGAGGCAAAAAAACATAAATCAAAGTGATATTCTGGCGTATCTTGAAAACGGTATCGAATGAACTTCTGTCCCTCGCCACCATACGTATGCATTATTTATAAATATTTCGACCATTTCTCATAATGATAAATGAAATTAATCTGACATGTAAAGTACGAAATTAATTATTTGGCGATTAATCACCGAGGAATTATAGAGTTCAGTTGTGCTGGCGATAAGTCATCCAGTGCGGTTTTAATTATGGAATTTGATGAGTTTTTTAAAGGTTTGAACAAAAATAATGATTGATGAAATGAAAAATTAGTTTACTTGTAGGTATTTCAGTCTCAAACAGGGATATTATTGCTAATTAAGTGAATTAATTTCAATCTTAATGATGCATACATAAAGAAATTACTTTTAGTAATCAATTAAAACAAATGACATTAATTACAAATATGGAATAGTCTCGGCCAAACTACCGATATTAAATTTGATTTCCTTGGATTTAGCTTTTATATATTTTACATCTCCATCTTTTTTTTCAATTGTTTTACCAAACTGGAAAAAAGTAAGAAATTTTCAAAAATAAGCCATTATTAATATCACTTATAATCTATTTTTAAGGCTAAAATAATTGAAAATTGAAGAATATACAGTATTATATTTTCGCCTGCAGAAAATACATATCGCAAGGAAGAAATTACATCAATTAAACAAATATTAATTACAAATATGGAATACTCCCGACAAAACAGCCTATTTTTAAACTTGACTTCCTTGGATTTCGCTTTTATATATTATACTACCCTACAAAATACGTCTTTATGTCTTTTTGAATATTTGGAAAAAAAGTATAATTTTTTCAAAAACAAACCAATATTAATAATGTCAGTCATAATGCATATTTAAGATTATTCAATTCAATTAAGATATTTTAAAATTTAAGAATATGGAGTATTAAATTTTCGTCCATAAAAAATACATATCTCAAGAAATAAATTACTTTTAGTAACCAATTAAAACACATGACATTAATTACAAATATGGAATAGTCTCGGCTAAACTACCGATATTAAATTTATTCTTTTTGGTATTAGTTTTTAGATATTTTACGTATCCATGTTTTTTTTTCAATTGTTTTACCAAATTGGAAAAGAGTAAGAAACTTGCAAAAATAAACCATTATTAATATCAGTTATAATCTATTTTTAAGACTAAAATAATTCAAAATTTAAGAATAAACAGTATTATATTTTCACCTGCAGACAATACGTATCACAAAGAACAAATTACAACTACACTACAAAATACGTCTTTATGCCTTTTTTGAATGTTCTTACTTAACTGGAAAAGGTATAAATTTTTCAAAAACAAAACAATATTAAGGTCAGTTATAATGTATATTTAAGATTATTCAATTCAATTAAGATATTTTAAAATTTAAGAATATAGAGTATTAAATTTTCGTCCATAAAAAATACATATCGCAAGAAATAAATTACTTTTAGTAACCAATTAAAACAAATGACATTAATTATAAATACGTAATCCATTAAATCATTGATTATTAATACTAATGACTTACGATTTCGCTTTTACGTATTTATGTTTAAGATATTTCATTTTTTCTACTCAACTAAAAAGCATGTTAATGTTTTAAAACAATAGTAACTATATCAAAAATTACAGTTTTATTTATTTATTTTTTTATTAAATCTGTCTTTAAAATACAATATTTTCTGTCAATTTCGTTTTTATAACGGTAGTTAGAATATATAAAATTGTTGTTGTAATTAATAACCAATTTTTGAGTATTATAAATAAATACCTAAAATAATAATAATAAGTAGTTTTGAGAAATTAATATTTTTAGTAAAAGAATTAAAAATAAAACTATATAATATTTAGTAAGGTACAAAAATTGCAACAAATTCTGTTATGATAAATAATTTTTCTCGAACTAAATTTCTAAAAACTGAGTTAATTTTGTAAGATTATATAGAAACTAATCTCCAGACAAATGTTACTTGTCGTATTTATATTAGGTAACTGGTAATTCAGATTTAATACTAGGTAATAACAAAAATTAATATAAAAGTGTAAATTAATATAAGTGTACAATTCACACAAACGACTTATTAAGATTTTGCTTTCTGCATAGTACTACAGAAATGAATCAAAAAGCTCTCGAAATCCGTGACGGCTTCCAAATTAATTGGATGCGTTTATCGGACACAAGAACGAATGATATTTTTTGGCAAGGTGCAGAGGACTTCAGTTGTCCTGAAACGGTGCACGAAGCACACATCTCCAAGAATATACTCAAATGCGAAACGGTTTTGCGGGAAATGAGTTTTTGTACCAAAAAACGACTCGAATACTTTCACTTGGAACAAAATGTGTTGTTCAAAAGGAGGTGCCTGGAGCAGTGGAAGTTTGAATTCGGTCCGGTGGAAGCTGAGACGATCAATGCTTGGGAGTCCGTCATACAATCGGCGCCTGAGGCACAAATGCTTCCTCCCAATATTTTAAGTGGAAATATTGTAATTGAAACGAAGTTTTATGATGGGGACGTATTGATTTCTACCTCCAAACTACGTGTGTTTTATATATAAAAATTAATAGCCAATAAATTGTATTAATGGAATGTGATTGTCGTTATTATTTAATTACATATGAATATGAATGATATAATTAATATAATTTCAATATATTATTTGTAATATTTTAGACATTTATGATAAAATCCATAGTAATGTATTTTATATACAGTCTGTTCCAGCCAAGTCGGCCAATCGGTGATAAGTCCGGATATCATAGGTTTAAAAAACAACTTATTCAGGTTATATTCTTTAGCGGATTTCTGAAATTTTGTATAAATAATTATATAATATAATTATTTAACTGAAAATAAAACTGAATAATAAAGAAATAAGTATCGTAAACGACTACAAAACATTTCAATTGAAGCTGAAATAATTCATTGTAGTATTTGAAGTCCACACGACGAAATAATAGTTTGATAGAATTAATAATGCTTTGTGCCCTACTCATTTTAACATAATATTCATAATCATTAGGTATAATAAACCGTTTTAAAAATCACAGTTGCGCAAAAACACTGGCACTCTTTTGATAAATCGCCAATGTTTATAGAACCATTAAAAATTCGGGGTCGTTAATCATGCGGACATTGAGGGTTCTCGGTGTCTAATTTATTTGTGACCCATTTAGTCGGAACGAACCATCGCCCCAATAAATCGACGGGTGAGACCGACCCGAAACAATTAACACATTTTCGCTTACTCCGAACTAAGAGTGGCGTGTGTTTCTTTTGTGCGCACTATTTTGAGATCTTGGGTGGCTAATACAATTGACACATTTTCTCGGCGACGTGCAATCTATAAATACACGACGGCCTTCCGCAGAGAAAACCGATACTTTCACGGCAAAATAACATTTGCTTTTGCCGTTAGTCACATCCATCAGTAAATATAATATATTTCTTGTTGCTCAATTACTCGTTGCTTTAGTTCGTACTTGTTAACCCTTCGCAATTTAACTTTCGACACAAACAAACGGATCTGCTAATCACCCGACATAAAACCGGGTTGTGTCGCATCAATTTCAAGTAATTCTTCTTGAAACTGAGTCCCGGGGCGGACATATTAGTCGAAATTCGCGACAAAACCGGCTCCCTTTGTTTATCCCTTTTCGAGGTTTCGCGTTTGCTGCGAATTACTGGCTGTGGGTCGCTTTGTTCTACGGCCGCCTTTATCCTGCAGACCGTGAAATGGTCAATGATTCGTCCATATTGTTGCATTCGTTCGTCGCCGGCACATGCTGTGCGGTCGTCGGGGAAGTTTTCATTAAAAGGGCCAGAAATTAAAAAGCGGCTATCTGTTTTACGAGAGTTTCATTTTGTAATGTTGCCGTCCCACGACCGTTGTTGGTACAGATAGTTCGGGGAAGTAGACTCATTTTCAAAGTTGTGATAACAAAAAATGATCATACATTGATTAAATTACGTTGTGTACCGTAAATTAATGGAAATCATTGGATATATCTTAGAAACTACTAATAAGAAAAAATATGTATATTATTAGTTAAATTGGCCCTAAGGAAAAGGTTAAATGCTGACTTGTGACAAAAATTAATTTACTGGTTATATGTGCCTTATTTTTAATTAAATTGTCTTTACTGAATTTCTTGAAATTAATATATTAAAATACAAAATAATAATAATAATAATACACTACGGTTTATTTCGATATTATAAAAATATTATAAAAGATTTCCAATATATTATGATATATTGGAAACCTCTTAAATTGAATTTATTTTGACCATCTACCAGTATTGTTTAGTTTCTCATTGTTCTCACTATATTGTTTTTAGTTTTAGTTTAGTTTCAGTGTAGTGTGCTAATTAAGAATATTAGTTTTAATCATGACAAAGCGAAAACATAGCCATTGGGACTATACGAAAACAAATTGTAGACTGTAGAATTGTGGGTATCTCGTATGTCGAATGTACATTCGAAATTCCAATATTCTGCCCATATACAAAATTATAAATAAATTTGACACTTGTGGATCTGTTGCGGATCGTTCCAGAGCAGGCAGACCTCACAGTAAGGATACAATTCTTGAAAGGCTCATAAAGAATGTATCCCAGATTAACAACCAGTGATATCTATCAAGAATTACTGCAGGGTAAGAAGACTGGGGGAAATTGGACTGTTTGCAAGAAAACCCGTAGAAAGCTCTTACATCAAAGAATATAAAAAATGAACAGACTTATTTTTGTAAGAGAACATATTTCGTGGTCTAACGAAAAAGTGAGGATTGGTGTTACTTAGTAGTAAAATTATGTTTAATTTAATTGGAAATGATAGTAACGTTTTTATAAGGAGTAAGTAGTAAGCTAAGGGTTCCATAAAGAAATACCAATTATCGGCGGTTAAACACGGAAGGGGCTGTCATAAATAGGGCTGTTTTAATCAACATGGCTTTGGCTCGTTGGTTCACACATATTATAGGTCCATATACTACTTTTCGTGGAGGATAATATGCCAACAGGACAACGATCAAAAGCATGCTTCCAAGTACGTAAATGACTGGTTCGAACAAGAAAAAATGCAAAATTTTGCTATGGCCTTCACAATCACTGGATCTAAACCTTATACAACATCTTTGATATGATTTAGAAAATTATATACGGCAACACACAATAAAAAATAAGACAGAACTACTGAAAAGGCTTCAAATAGAATGGCGAAAAATACCTCCAGAATTTCCCAAAAAAAAGTTAACAAAATTACTGCTTCTATTTGTTTTCGTTTATTATTCGAAGATTAAATAATTTAATAAGGTTTACAAACGTATTTCCAAATAAAAAAGTTTCCAGAAACATATTTATTAATTCCTTATTCAGAATATCAAACAGTAATTTTATTTAAATCAGTACTTGTTAATTAATTATTCGAATAATAAAAAAATTATTTTTAGGGTTTCCAAACTTTTGTCCAGGAGTGTATTTATGAATAAATTGACAGTTGATATTTCGACCACGAAAATTAAAATATCTAATCGGATATTTTGGAAACAATAAACCATGAAAAAAGTAATTATTTTTTCTTAAATTTTTTAGATTTTACAATTTACTTTTAATCAATATCAATTTTTAGGATATTATTTAATAATTATTATTATTATTAGTTAGTCACTGAATAACACTTTTTTATTTAGACTGCAGAATTTATTCAGTATAGGCAGAGATGTGCCGTGGCAGTGTCTTTATATTTATTTTTATATACTTTTTTATTTCTGGTAATAAAAAAGATTGTAAGATGCGACTTTCACGAAGTTTTTTGTCCCTATATTTCCTTATATACAAAAATATAAGTGATTTCACTTTATATTTTTGAAAAAATTGAATATTTTGTGTGGACAAAGAATATTTAGCTGATGTAGAAAAGATATAATGCAAAAAGTAAAAATATTTAGTTGGTAAATTATAAAAGAAGTTATTTTTTTAATTAGTACTGATGATTTATGATGTTAAGCTTGATAGTGGACATTTTACAAATATTTTCCTTTTTATTCCATATTTATTTTATTATTTTAATTAAAACATCAAAGAACTAGATAAGGAGTAACAATAAAATAAAATCTAAAATCATTTTTATATTTTGAAAATATTCAAACAGTTATTTGTTTAGATTTAAATCAATGCTCAAAGGTACACGTATAACTGTTTCGAATGAAAGCATGCATTATTTATGAACGATTACCAATAAACCCATATCCATCTGCCATTAAAAGAAATTGAATATACAGAACTCACCCTCGGTGGCTAAAAACGCAATCGCCTGATCCATTCCACCCCCCTGGGTGCCGATGTAGCGCTCGCATTCGGCGCACACACTTGCGATTTTATCCTTTGCTAATTCCAGCTGGAATAAAACACCTATGGTTAATATTTTACATGCAAAAATTCGTTCATTCAATCATATCCTTAACCACCTATTTACTTACAAATAAAAATGTTTAGTTCATTTTAAAATGCATAAATCACTAGCCTGAACATTATTTCGCCAGCTTAAACTACCTTGATAGAAAATTTCAGTCATAACGCAAAATGAAAGTATAAGATTTATTTTACTACTGAAAATAAATGAGTACGCATTTACTATTACGTAGAATTTTCACTAACAACATATATATAATCCTGTCGACCGGATTAATGCAACGGACTGAAAATATCCTGTAAGATCGTACGATACATCTTCTTGAAGGATTATTTCCTCGAATTCTGCAACGAGATTCACCAACGTTTTAAACTGTAACTGGAAACACTAAATTCGTATAATAATGTTATTTTGTACGTAGTACGACATCCGTGAAAATTGATTCTGAAAATGTCGAAGGCAATAAATGTCGTACAACAAAGGATTTTTTTATTCAAGAAATTTAGTGTTTCAAATACTAAAATCATATTTACTTGTAGCTTTTATTTTTATTAGTTTTTGTAAGAGCTTTTATATAGTTTTATATTACATTTTAGAAAATGTTACATTGTCTTTTTTATCCATTAAATAATTAAATATTATATTACGTTCTATTCATTTCTAATCTGTAATCTTTTTATACAATTAAGAAAGTTAGTTCATTAAAACTTTTAAACATGGACTACAACTAAGTTGAAAAATTTTAATTGAGGCAAAATAATCAAATATTTATATAAGACTTGATTTAATGAGCAATCATAAAAAAATTAATTTAGTTCAACACAAAAATTTATAATGGTTATATTGTAAAGTTAATAAGGTACATATCAAATATACGGTATAAAAACAATTTAATCACCCAGCTTCAATAATTATTTAAGCTACGTAAACAAATCTAATTAATGGAAAAAACAAATATTTTCAATAAAAATTAAATTGTATTATATAAATAGAATATTTATTCACAACAAAATTATAAACTTGAATAAATATATTTTTTATTTTATTTGATTATATTTATTTGTAAAATTTAACAATTTTTATATTTATCAAAAATTAATTTTACGGTTCGTTAATGCGATAAAACGGCCACAAAACAATTAGTAAATTTGCAAGCGTAATATTTGATTTGGAATCCTGCAACGTACTTCGTTAGCTTTTCAAACTATCCAAATATTTCCGCACAGACAAACAAATTTATTTTACAACACGTGCATTCTATAGATCAAATATTCCGGAGTGAAAATTTATTTATTGCCGTCCTCAACTCGCAAACTTGGTTTTGAGAAAATTTGCATACGGTTGTTTTAAAATATTCAACACAATTTTGCCAGGCAAACAATTGTGTTGCGATGTGCACAAATAAAATAGCTCGTGCGTCAATTTGACCAGACAGGACGTTGAAACAATGTAAATAATCTAATTGCTCCAAATTGACATATAACACAGTATATTTACTTTGTATGTCTGCCGAGACGTTGTAATAAATTAAGTAAAAGATATATGGAGCTCCAACATCAAATAAAATGGAAATGCCGAGTAAAATATTTACAAGACATGAAAGAAAATTCTTTATAAAAGTTATGTTTTGCTCATGACGGAATATAAAGTTAGTAAAAGTTTAATTAATTCATTTAATAGTTGAGCAGGTACCTATTTACAATGTTGTGAGTAATTTTCAGTGAATAAATTTGACTTTCCTTGTAGAACTAGTAGTTAATATAAAGTTTCACAGCTTAAGCTTTAGATACATATTTCTATTATTCAATTCTAATTAAAGAATCCTTAAATTTAACTGCCAAATTTATTAAACGCCGTTTTCGACTGAATACCTGCAAAGTAATTTAAAGGATATTCAGCACGGCATTTGTCAAAAGAAATTAATTTCGGTAACAAATTTTCAAGTATAATTTTATACTTAATTCACTTTGTCGAATGTTTAACAATACTTGACAGATTTATTAAAAAAGAATGAAAGCGTTTTCAATCTCACTTGGGAGTTCAGGGCCACTTCACTTCCACTTGATTAAGGGTAAAGAAATTTTAATGGAAAATTGCCCTTAAGCCATACAAGTTCTTTTATCTTTTATTTAGTTTTACATCCATCCTCTGATATAATATTAATTTCAAAGGTAGTTGCAAATAAAATTACATCCACGTCCATCAAGCATCAGAAAATGGAAAATAAAAATTTTACATCGATGGCTCGTCATAATTAAAATTAAATTATACGATGATTTAATATACGAATAACACAACCAGAGTGTTGTAACAAATCGAATTTTCATAGTGGCACCAAGCTCTCAATATCCAATTATGTAGTGTACCCAGTTTGTGAATATTTATGTGGATATTATTAATGAATTTATCTATAACTAATGAGCAATTCAAATTAGCATATTCGTGTAGTTTCAAATGCATTTTAATTTTTAATCAAACAAAGACGTTCGATAACGGGAAAGGTTCGTTTGAATCGATAGTCCTGACTGAGGTTATAACGATGCTTTAGTCCAATAATATTCAATGAAACTAGAAGTTTGCACCCTAACCATCATCTGCTGTTAATTAAAATTGCACAAACAACTTGAATTGTGCCGTTATTAGTAGTTACGAAGGTTCGTGATCGCGAAGTTAAATTGGAAGGGATCCCGCCAAGAGAGGAGGTGCAAACAAATACATTACAAAAAAATATCGTGGCGGAGGAAAAAAAAAACATGTTTTTCTGGGTAAACACATTAGACGTCGGAGACGACTTTTCTTTTCGGTTCAAGGATAATTAAATAAAAAAGCGCTAAGATAAATTTGTAAATTTCCCCAAGTCAACAACATTCCCGGGGAATAAATATACCGCGCCTCATTTGACGTATTTGCAGCGTTTCGCTTAACGGCTATGTTAACGGCAGCAATTTCGGTCTTGGCAAAGTTTAAATTGACACTTCTACGAGTTGTAGGTCAAATTAAATGAAATCTTTGCACAAGGATTACAGACGAAGGGTTGGGGAGAATGACGGGGGACGCAGACAGGTGTAATCCATGATTTAACTCCTTTTGACAACGTTGAATGGGAGATTTTATGCTTGATATAAAACGATTCTGCAAACTAAAATCCAACTTATCCATCGTATGCAAAGTTTTGCATGTATGATCAACAGCATTATGTTAACGTTCAATTATTAAGAGTATTGAAACACACGTTTCCAATTTCTACACGGAATGAGGTGGAAACTTCATTAAGAACCCTTTGTCTACTATAAAGTTGAGCCGTTTAATTGGTGGACATATCAGAGTTTTGCCTCCGGAAAATAAGCTCAACAAATTGAAATTCCGGCATAAATATGCATATTTGACAACCCACATAATTTATAAATAGTTGAATACACATAAAAATAATGTGCTTTGTAAACACGTAATATAAAATATTCAAATATTTCATATTATTGCAATATAAATAAAGGTTGTAGAATATTGTTGGCTTTTACAAATGCAAATAAAATTTTTATAGTACCAAACTAGTTAAATGAACATAATAATAAAAATATTTTATGGCAGTAATATAAAATCGAATGAGTAAATGCGACCCATCAAATACGAAAATTAAATTTTTTTTATCAAAATGTGGAATTTTGCACGGTTTTTATTACATGGATAATGTAATCCAAACCATCTGAAGCTTGTAATTGATGCAATAGAATTGAAGCCATTTTCAATCGAATTGCTGATTTGTTTTTCTCTTTTCAAACAGCCAAACACATATAATATAATAATTTGATTAAACTTAAATATGGCAACAATTTAAAATACATATAAGTATGAACTCATGTTCAAATTTCAAATTTCATTTATGAATTAAAATAATATAGGTCCAATTTAATTGTATTTAATTAATTGATTACTTATTAATTAATTAAGTACAAATTCAACCCAAAAAGATAAAGAAAAAGCTTAATCAAGTCAATACAATGTGCATTTAATTTATAATCGACAGTAGTATATAGATAATTATGCTTAGACCGCAATTAACTGATGATGGGAAGGATAGAGCAATAGGAATGTTGGAATCTGTGGTAATCTGATTGAAATCACAGGGAGTCTCCTTTTATATGTTTTATAAAACTCACTCTTTTCATCAAAAAGATTAAGGAGTGATAGGTCAAAGAAAACTACTACAAAATAGACCAATACTTGCTATTGAAAGTCAGAAAGGGACCGAGTTCTGCTCCCAATTGGCTGGTCAGTTAGAAAATGCTACATCTACACATGCCCATAAACAAGTTGTTGATGGATTAGAATGAACAAGGTCTCATGTTCACTGGACGGAAGAATGGAAATCTGTAGAATTGGGCTGATGATGTTCGTCAAGTTTGCGTCCTTTCCAGATAAGATGTTTCACAAAATCGTCGTGGGTTCCAAAAATTTTACCCATTTTTAGGGTGTTCCATTATGGTACGAGGAGGAATTTGTTATAATGAATGTACAGAATTGTACACTCCTGGACAAAAGTCCGAATCCCTAGGATATAATTTTTGAGAATAATAAATAAACAATAATTACAAAAAATAATATTAAAATAAATGTTCTGTATATTAAAATACAAAATAATAATACACAGTATATACTGCAATTTATTTCGATATTATAAAAAATATTATAAGAAGTAGACGAAGATCCAGTTTTTTACAAAAAACGTTTGGAAACCCCTTAAATTTAATTAAGAATATTAGTTTTAATCATGATAAAGCGAAAGCAAATTCCATTGGCCTTACAAAAACAAATTTTAGACTTTAGAATTAGGGTATGTCGTACAATCGAATTTCCGATATTCTGCGGAAAATGGGACTATTGGGAAGTAAACCTGCAAAGCTTTTCTAAGGAAAAGTGAGGATTGATGATATTTAACGATGAAATTATGTTTAATTTATTTGGAAATGTAGGTAGGTAAACGGTTCGAGAAGTAATATCGACAGTTAAATACGAAAGGGTTGGTCCATATTTAAGAAAAAATTGATCGATTTGTTTATGAAAACGTATTAAAGGACTACATACCACATTTAGTGGAGAATAATAAGCCACTAAGATGGTTGTTTCATCAGGACAACGATCCCAAGCATGCTTCCAAGTACATAAAAGATTGGTTCGAACAAGAAAAAGTACAAATTTTGCTATGCCCTTCACAATCACTGGATCTAAATCTTTTACAACATCTTCGAGATGATTTAGAAGGGAATATACGGCAGCACATTGTAAAGAATAAGACAGAGCTACTGAAAAGGCTTCAAATGGAATACCAAAAAATACCTCCAGCATTTACCAGAAAATTGGCTGATTCTATGAACAAATAGTGTGCAGCAGTCATACAAGCTGATGGTTATGCAACAAAATTCTATTTAATTTTATAATATCTTAATAAAAGTGAATAAAATTTCTAGAAGCATTTTTATTAATACCTTATACAGCACATCGAAGAGCAATTTTAATTAAATCATTCATTGTTTATTAATTATTCGAATAATCAACAATTCAATTTTAAGGGACCAGGGGTGTACATATTCCACGGCAGGATGATTGGTTCAATATATGCAAGGGAAAATGTTCGTAATTATCAAATGTTCAAGCAGCTATGGGGAGAACGCTGTTTTTATTGAACATTGCTCAGGAATTCTGTTCGAATGACTTGGAACCCTGAGTAAGCAGCTTTCGAAGTAAAGGAAGAAGGATTGGATAACCTCAAAGCAATCATCATGAAGAACGTACTATGTTCTAAATTTTATGTAGATATAAATATGATCAAAAATAAATATGATTTAACTTTCACTTACCTCATGGGCATAAGCGGTAGCTAAAGCGGCAGCACTTACAAGAGCACTACTACTGGAAAGGCCTGCACGTTGCGGTACCCTTCCACTAACCGCTATCTTCATGCTCCTCAAATTCGTACCTTCAGGCAAAATGTCCAGTATACCTCTTACACCGCAAAAGAAATACTGATGCCATTGAGGAGCTCCTTCGCCGATTTTGATCCTAAACATAAATATGTTTTCGTCAAAAGCATAATTTTAGTTAGAATGCATTTATTTAGGTAAATTCGTATTCTCGTTTAGCACTAAAGTAATTTTAAAGGTACATAAATCAGTGTTGCCAGCAGAGCATTCTTTTGAGCGACGATCGGGTTGCGGCGGCGATTTTGTTCGACCATCAATTTCAGTTCAGGGATGCGTCCGTTGAAAAACTATGATGGATTGCATAGGAAAGCTTACGCCTGAAAGCATTTTGTGCACACTAGTTTTTCGATTTGTTCGTTTTAACACACAAGTGCATGTCGAACTTCATTTTGACGATGTGGAATATTGATCTGAAGGAAGACTGGGGTCTAGAATATAAGTATATAGTTCAACATGTAATTGATGTAAAACAGTCCATGTGTGCTTTGAAGTAAATGAAAATTATAATAAATTATGTAATTTCTTTTCAGACACATCAGAAGAAAATAGTAAGTCTGCATCTAATTTAAGCAACTATTCAGAGACGCATTTCCGGTTGACGGATTTCTCATTTTCTCCATTTCCTCTACTCGTTATATACGTACGTTCTCTCGTCGTTCTGTCAATCAATCTTATGTAAGGCTACTTATTCAAGCAGTCCATTATCGTACCTGAGTACAAAACCTCCTGTTATAGATGGTAAAACAGCTTGACATAAATTAAAGTCAATTTTAATTAAAATATCCAATCTTAACGAATACAATTAAAATTTTTAATTACAAAATTTAAATATTACAAAATACACTTATATTAAAAGAAGAAAATTTGAACCATTTAACTTTTAATTAAAATCAATTAGGATAAAACATTAATTTTTAGAGAAACAAATGTCCATGTTATTGGCATGTTTTAAACAATTATACTTTTATACACGAAAAGAGAAGTATTAATGCGAATAGATAACCAAATCTGAAAAGAAATTAAATATAAATTTTTTACTTTAACTTACTCAACATTTCTAATGCTGCCAACATGATCAGGATATGTATCTTCTACATTGTGCAGGTGAATGTCGTCTCCTTCTTCGCAAGAAACAGCCAGCAATATGTCCTGCTCCAATGCCATTGGGCACACGCCGTAACCACAATAGTCAATGTGTTCCCCGATAAGATTAACCCTTTATACCAAAAATTAATTAATGTTAAAATTTCTCACTTTTAAACAATGTTTATTAAAAGGATTGCCTATTTTAAAATTTAAACAGCGAATTCCTTGACATAACCTAATCAACGAAATTTTTAGAAAGCTAATTAAGTAAAGGTGCTAAAAATACACTTAATTGGGAGCTCTTTTAAATTTGAATCTCAAAGGAACGTTACGTCAAAGAATTATAAACGGCAATTAAATTTCAGTCGGAGCTAAAAATGGCAAAAAGAGACTACAAGACGCATCTAAATAATTGAAACTTTTGAAGGATTCGGGTCTTTTTGGGGGGGTCATGTGGGCGTGTAATCTCTTTGACATATAAGACACTGAACAGTATTCAGTATTAGATACAACACTTTTAAGGGGAAGTAATCTGATGAAAGAAGTTCGATTAAATTAATAAGTTACAAAATGCTTTAAGGGTTGATTCATTAGGTTTTATAAAATTGTATTTGTGATACTTCAAGGGCCAACATCAATATTTTCCACTTAATTCCGACTTATAAATTTGATATCATCACTTTTTCTTTCTTGTTGGGGTTTATTATTCATATAAAGTTAATGGGATGTATGCAATCTTTAAAATATACGAAAAATACTTTTCAAAAGAAAAACAATAGAAGAGAATCAAATTTAATTAATTATTTATTTATTTCCAGTATTTCGGATTTGAAAAAAATGTTCAGCATATCCTAGAAAGTAAAATTAAATTTTGAAATACTCTGTAGCATCTATAGTTATAACTTATAATTGATTACAATGCATGTTTTTGTTTTTGTTTTACAGTTATTGTTATATACTCTATGCTCCTGTTCGATTTCTTATTAGAAGAGTGTATGTCTAGATTACTAGAAAATAAAGAAACTGAATTTGAATGGAAAAAATAGAATATTAGTCAGTAAAAATTCCTCATTAAATATTGTATTTTTGTAAATAAATATTCTTAACTTATTAATTGTTTGTTATCCAGAAAACTGGAACAAGTTGATAATCCTATGGATGATTAATCGGTAAAATTTCTAATTTATAAATAAAAATTAATATAATGTATTTTTATAAATAAATATTCCTAAATTATTAATTATTTGTTCCGTTAATATTTTAATTCTGTTATTTAGGTATGTATTTGGCTTTTTAATTACAATAGATTAGATAAATGTTTTGTGTCTAAAACAAACATACTTGATGATGAGAGTTATTATATTGTGAAATTAATTAAAATTTGCACTATGAAATTTCTTATTTCTAAGCCAAAATTATATTTGTTTATTAATACGTTTCTTGTGTATTATTAACAGAGTTTTGGGTAAAATTATGAGATAAAATTATCGTGGATTAATCAAGTTTATATGTATATAATAAATTAAACGACTTGTAAATTATACTCGAGATTACCTTCCAGGAACTCTAACGAAAAATTGTGGATTACATTTAAACCTAGTGGTAAATACGTCGGCAAGTTGCCGCGACCTGTCAGTGACAGGCAACTGTAACACGGGCACTGCACTGCTATCTTTCGACATTTTTCAACTCTTACACTCTAAAGAAAACGCGTTTTTATATTTCTAACTTTACAAGTTATCTCAAAACGACTTTATTTACGGAAAGTTGAACCGGTATTTCCACGTATACGAATTAACTTGTTATCGGAGAGTTATGTTATTGTGTGACAGAGACCTCTGTTAAATTTGTTTGAAATAGAAGCAATTCTTAATAAGAAAACTGAAAAATCTTAGGAGAGTCATCTGTGTTGTATAAGACGTTTACAAATATATAAAAAAAGAAGTCTTAATCTTAAATGACGCGACATCTGTACGAGAATAGATGAACTAAAAAGTATATATGAACACTTTCGTCGTTCCTCTCAGAGCCATCTATACTCCATTTTATGTATTAAACTAATTTTATATACAGATAACTAAAAGTTGTTAAATATTTAACTAGTTAGTTAGGGGTAGTTGAAGATGAAAGTATATGGGGTCACCTGTGGTACTGAAGAATTTTTACAGATATTTTGTGTATTAAAATAGAATATAATGAATTAATATAACTAATAATAAATAGACCGTAAAATTGTAGTAAATCAATAGTATATTGTAATCTGGGATCTAAATCAAAATTACAATTATATTATCAAATTTAAAAATTTATTAAGTTTCGACAAACTATCAGTACTTCCAGTTTTGAAATAAAATTATACTTTATAAGGTTTTCCATTTTTATTTCTACAGTATAATTTATTTTAAAAATTATTTTACAATTTAAAACGGTTAAATGTATAAAAAGTGTTCTGATCAATCGATCTATATTAATATTTCATTAATCTTTGATCTGTTTGTAATATATACATCTCAATAATGAAATTAAAAACCTTACTTAATCCAGACTTTTTTTCTAAAAAACGTTTTTGCGTGTTCCTTAATTACTTAAAATATGCTGCCTATCAAACTATTTTAAATTTATTTTAATTGCATGCATAATTTAGTATTCACACTAAATTTTTAAAAAAGGAAAATATTAACATCAAATTATGTTTTGGAAGAAAAAAAATCTTAAATTCTTTAACACTTTTATTATTAAGTTTTCATTTCTGATTTGTATTTATAGGTATTTCATATTTATGAACAACCTAAATATAAATAAAATTTTTAAACAGTCTGCCCCAGAATACATGAAAAAGAGTTGAAATTGACATTAATTTTTCGAATAGTGGAATGACTTTGAAGGATGAGTGATGCCTAATTAAAGCTAATATATATATATATATATCAAAAATTAATTGCTTTGGTATAAACAACCTGTTTTATGAGTTAATATATAAATATTGCCAGTAACAAAACATTGTTTGCATTATGCTCAAAACCATAGAACATCGCGAGCATCGGTTTCCGGACTTGTCCTGGAACGATCCAATCGGTGCGTGAGTTCCGAAATCCTGAACATCTCACGCATCACCGGTGACGGACGAAAGGTCGGAAGCGTCGCGACGCACCCGCCGAATTACCGTCATGCCACGCGGAAAATATCGCCCGACCTAGGGATGGGATACGTCCAACGGGATGTTTCATTGTACCTATTTCAGTGGCGTGTTTTATGTTGGACAATTTCTAAAATTAGAACAAGAATATTTTATAAAATTCATAATTTTTAAGAACGTCACATTAAAATGTCCGTGGATGTCGATGGATGTGGTTAAATGTTTGTTACCTTCATAACTGGTTGATAAACTTAAAATTACAATATTTGTATTGCCACTATGTTTTATTTGGAATTCTCTAATTATATTGAGTTCGAGTAATGAAAGAAATGTGTGCAAGAAGTTATTTTTACCAAAACATTTTTAGAAAATTCAATAGAGTCCAAGAGGTTTTTTAAAAGAGTCCTATTAGAAAGTTTGGCCAAAACAATTTCAAAAAACCCCAAATGGTATACCATTAGAACGCCGCCTATGAACATCCATATTGTACATAAGCAATTCTGGAGAGATTTAGCAAATCTCCCGGATCGTTTTATCAGTGTAAGGGGGTTAGAAGTGCTGTATTTGCAGAAAACGGGATTTTTATTATGACCATAATTTCGTTACGCTACATTTTGATTCTTGGTCTTGTTCTAATGCCATTGCATTTGTTTTCGAATATTACTTCCGCTTGTTGCGTCTTTATTATGCCGGTCCCAGTATTTCGTTCGGTCTTACAGTCCAGGTCGTTTTCCGGTTTTATGGTCCACGAGATATTTATTTTCCGATTCGAACTCACTGCACTGAAATTAATGGCTGACCTGGATTTTCCCTTTAAACCTACATTAATTGAATCGTTGGTTGGGTATCCTAGCAAAAAACGATAAATTATTGTCCATAAATAATAGGAATCGTTAAAAAACAAACCAATATAAACAATTGATTGAAATAATGCCTCCTTTTTCAACAGTGATTGGTGTTTTAAAACGTCGATTGCATTAAGTTGGCAGTAAAGCGAGAATCGATCCGAAGAGCAAAGGGCGAATATTCTTTGGGGTTTATCGACAATCTAATGCTTCGTAATGAAGTAAAGACATTGATTAAGAGTCTATTTTAAAACTTAATCTTTAATTCAATCGCATTAAACAAGACGATCTCATGGCCGAGACCGTATTGAAGACAACTTTTTTAATCAGCCGATTCCGGGGATCAGTATCCTTGATAAGGAGCAATGTTAATGGAATTACTATCGATGTTTTAATTTCGAGACTTTTTTGCCTTCTGATATTGGATTTACTTTTAATTAAAAAGTTTCGCCTACAAAGCTTTTTTGTCTTTATCCAAAAAATTACATTCTAAAATACAATTTTACTAGGGAAAAATGCCTAATTATTTTATTAACAAAACATTTTATAAAATTAAACTTTATCATCCCTGCATTAAATGTGATTCTGGAGTGTATCTCTCTCCTAATGGATTTTAAACTCAATAATTAATTATTGTTAAATTTCACCTTGTAAACAATGCTATTAACATATACATAATAGATCACATAAAACATTTAAAACGTAATGTAACAATCAATTATTTAGCTGTTCAACAGAAGTACTTACATTAGTTTAATTTAATTATATATAATTATTTACCGGTGTAATTCTACTGTAAACAAGAATTTTTAAATTAATTATTCAGTGTCATTAGCCATTTAGAACATAATGTATAGTGAATAATTGAAATTGTACGAGAGAGAGAAACTGATAATAAAATTTAAATTAGTTCATTACAAATAAAAATATTGTTGCACACAATTGCAATATAAAAGGGTTAAATTTTAAAATGAAAACAATATATAACATTAAATTATTAAAACCAAACTGATATTAAAAAAAAAAAAATAAAAAAAAATTAAACTAATGCTTCTAAATTATATAATTAAAGATAAAAAAATAGTATTTTTTTAAATATTTTTAGTACCTAAATCAAAATAAAATAATCTGCTTAAAATAAATCTGCGCACAGAGATTTAAAAAATATTTATTTGCTGAATAATTTATGGATAACAGAAATAATATTTTTTGGAAACTTGTAAATTGCTTTTCAATTAATAATAATTCAGTTACATTTGGTGTTTCAAGCAAGACTTAGTAAGTTTTCAATTGGATTTAGATCCAGATTTTGAGCACGTCGATCGATAATCTTTTAACCAAATTTGCAATTGGTAATTTATTGTTAAAAATGAATCCATTACATCTCTCATTATTTATTTATACATAAAACGGTCCATTTTTTAAAATAATTTCCTGTTTCTGTAGCATCGTAATGAAAGAAACCTAAACCATTTAGGTTTCCATCATCTTGTTTCAAAGTTTTCGTAACGTATCAAGGGTTCTAATTTTATCTTTTATATTTTTTATTGAACTTGGAGACATAACTCCAAAGTACTCTTTACCAAAATTCAATTAAATACGACTAACATAAACATTTATGATAGAATAATGTCTCCATAGTTTTCAAGATAATATTGAAATATATTTTATAGTGACTATAAAAATTTTTAGTTAATTCTTTTAATAAAATATTTCTTTTTAAATGTTCAGTTTTTCTGGTCATCATTGTTGTTAAAAAAACATCAAAATAATATTTTACTTGACATATTTGTATTAATATAAATTTAATTATGAAATTCATAATGCTTTTTAACTCATGAAAGTTAATTAATATGCCAATATATTTGCCAAAATTATTCCTAAAACAGTTTTCAAAATTGATTGTTATTGGAGATATGGCAAAGTTTAATTCGAAATACATGTCAGTAATAAAGCAAATAATGAGAAAATTTGCTAATTTTCATATATCAGTCAATAAGTGCGGACTAATTTAATAACATATAAAGTTAATGGAATTTATCAATAGCAACATATTGAAGCTGACAGAAAACACACATCATAAGCGGACAGAATGGCAAAATGCTTCTGCATGGATATTGTAAATTTATGCAAATTGAATACAAAATTAAATTAAATTTAAATTTTCATATCTTCGATAGAATTTAATTGACATTTATATAATGTATTTCAACTATAAATGCAAATAACAACGGCCGGAATTAGTTTATTATAAATAATTCATTACAATCGCTAATAGTAAAATGTAATTTAATAAAATAATTCATTATTAATTAATATTTGTTAATAGATGTGCACATATGCCAAAATAATATTTGATGTCAGTTTATACTAATTAAATAAAATAATTTGTCATGTACGAACGTGCAATCGGTTTTAAATTGATATAATTACATTACTGTCGAAATTCGATAAAATTACGCATTTTGAAATATTAATCAGCCAACTAAACAGTTTAATCCATTCTGGTTTCATTTTATTTCAATTACACTAATGTATCTGATGAATAATATTTCAATATCATTGAATCAGTAATTAGGTAAACCAACTACGACAATGTATGTATGTATCGATTTTATATAATTGATATTCGAATTTAAACATTTTTAAATTTATAGCAGATTTCTAGTTTGACGTATTTTATCTATAAATAAATGTAATTATATTTTATTATGTGATTAACTAAGCTAAAAGCTTATTTCTAAATAAATTTCAGATGTAAGTAACTGTCAAAAGTTAGTTATAACAACGGGGGATTGCCATAAATAGACAAACAGTCAATTTCCTTGCGATTATGCTAGCTAGTAAATAATTCGAGTTAATGGCACATCGAGGGGGAAAGAATCCGTTCCCGATTACGGCCTCAAAAACGGGAAAAGTAAATAGCATAGCGCCAAAAATCATCACGGACCGTAATCACGTGATATATGAGGACGGGCGTCGGTTAATTTGTGGGGAAGGACGTCGGTTGGGGAGCCGCTGGCGTTCAGCCAGCGCCCAAGAGCCGCGAGTTCGGCTGTTGACAAAAAAAAAATGCGCAAAAACCCGCCCCAATACCACTCGCGAATAACATTAAAAATTACATAATTCAAAATTTCACTTCCGGTCCGTGACACTTGTCAGCGTGGCTCGGCAAATGGCCGTTTCCGATTTAAAGAGCGTCAGGAAGCGGATTCGGTTCGGTCCTGATTCGTGCGGATGTGGGGTAATGGCACTGAGATGAAAACAATGGGGACGTTTCTTATTTACAGGCCGAACGTCGACGGCCACCGTCTTCCGGTCATCTAAAAACCGCATGTAATCCATTTATGTGGACATTAAATCATTGTCGTTACATTCGATATTGAGTGTTTACTTGTGCTAAAATCAGATTTACTGCCGTTGTAAATTATCTACCGAAATGTGTGTGGTACTAAAGATAGACTACATAAATATACAACACTATGAATTCTGATAATAAATATTTTCGACTCTATTGAGACAGGTACATGTGAAGTTTTCTACTCAAATTTGCATAGATAAACTTTGGTATACAAAAATAGTTTTTATCTCCTTCCAACAATATATTATATCATACACAGTGAAATAGAAAATAAAATCCATCCAGATCCAGAAGTAAAATTTCAAAATTTACACCGTAGTCAAAGATAAGAATTAGATAACAACAGCTTTGGGGTGTGGACTGGAATGTGTATGTGCATATGTTGTCCAGCAAATTGTGTTACCCCATTCTCCAAAAGGATCATATCCTTATTTATGTTGAGAGAGATACTTTAGAGTATTTCCAACATTGTGATGTAAATTTGATGACATGGCCATGAAGATCACTGGATAGTCAGGAGACTTGAAAATTCAACTTCCCTCTACAACCGAACCCTTAGAGTCGAGTAAAGGTTATTTGGAATGATATATTATACTGATTAATATATTCTAATTTTTCTCTGAATTAACAAAATTAATGAAATTTAACTACTGGATCTGTTTTCATTTTCTAACATATGTTATTAAATTTTCTGTCATGTAACATATGTATGTATAATTAAAACGAAAACCTATTGAAATAAGCTACTCCTTGTGCAAGCAATCATGTTTACATTAAATACTGATATTTGTCAATTAACAAGTATAAAAGTATCGACGGAGGCAGTTGGTAAACACTTAAGAACCGAGAATCAGAAGTCTGCTGTCAAACAAACACTAATTAGAGACTTATCCATTCACTGATCCCCTACATTCGGAGCAGGTGCTTTCTTCTTATCTTACGAATGCATACACACACACTTAAACATTCGCACAAAGCGAGAGTACTCGCCATGTGGACGTAATGGCGCACATGTACCTTTTAAGCTGTCTTCTTGTGATTACTCGAAATTGGCAAATTTCGAGCATCAGGTGTGAGCCAATGATAAATACGGCATTTGTAGAAATGAGGTAATTTATTGCTTTGAGAAACCTGTATGTAATTAAGGCAGTTACTTAAGCTTTGAAATTAATATAAATGACACGATTTTGCCTGGTGTTTAAACAGCAATTTAGTTGAGTTGGTCACGAATCTTATAAGATAATAATGATGATGTAAGCTTTAGAATTTCTGAAACTGTGTAAAAGTGCCACAAATGGAATTAAAATATGTTAATCCGACAAGAAATATATAATTATAAAGTAAATGTCAGTCTATGGTTAAATGAGAACTTATTATTATTAAAATCGAAATCAAACTAGAAAATATATTTTTTTTTAATTTGATTAAACAGGTATTTTATATTAAAATAATGTTGTATCCAATTCCTTAAATTATAGAAAATATGGTAATAACTGTAACATGTGTAAAAAAATAAAGGAAATTTGAGAAGTCACACGTGAATAGTCATAAAATTTTTTTCAATATTTGGTAATTATTTAGATTCGCGACTCCACATTTTTTTGGCTATAAAAAATAGAAAAACGATATTTTTTTGTAGAATACAGATTTTTTTAAGTTTTTCCTTGAAATTTTTATGAATTTTTTTATATTCTATTCCTATTTTTTCCAGAAAATTCATCAAAAATAGATTATTTTCAAAAACAAAGTCAATAATAATAATTTTACAAGTTTTTATGAAATGAAAAATTAATTTTGAAATATAAAAAATACTGATTTTTGAGATTGTTTCTTGAAATTTTTTTGATCATAATTATTTTTCTTTCTTTTTCCAAATTTTTAAATTTTTAACAAAAATAAGATTTTAAAATAGTTAAATATAAAATCAAAAACATGAGAAATCGTGATAAAATTAAAAATATATTTTTTCAAATTTAATACAAATTACAAAATTTTCAAAAATTCATAAAAAATTGACAAATTACGTTATAGGCAATTTTTTTTTTGAAAATATTCTATTTTGGATGAAGTTTCTGAAAAAAACAGACATGCAATATAGAAAAAAAATTATAAAAATTTCAAGGACAAACGTCAAAAATAATTATTGTTCAAATTTAAAATTAATTTTTTTCTAAGAAATTTTGATTTGTTTCAATTGATTGAAGCTTTCATCACTCCTAAAAATAGAACATTTAGAATATATTAAATATATTGATTTTTTGATTTTTATGATATAAAACGTTAAACCTCAATTTAATAAAAATTCTTAAATTTTAAAAAAATCATAAAAAATTGAAAAATTACATTATCGACATTTTTTTTTTTTTTTTTTGAAAAATTGCTATTTTTGATGAACTTTTTCAAAAAAATATGTAAATAGCTTATAAAAAAGTTCTCAGTCTCAACATACTCTTCAATTCGCTGAATATTTTGAAAAAATAAAAAATTTTCGATGGCTCAATTTTTATATTTTTTTATGGCCTAAAATATGTGGAGTAAACAATTAGCACCCAAATATTGTAAAATGTGTAAGAGTGAAAAATAAAGCAAAATTAACAAACAAATCATGTGATATTTCAATAAATAATTTCAAATTAAAAGAATCATGTGAGAAGATTTAAATTTCATTAAATCTACAAAAAATATTACACAGTTAAGTTATGTTAAAGAACGTGTTTGTGAGCAAATATGTATAAAGATAATTAAAAGAAGTATAATCTAAACAGACAAAAATAAAACCTGGAGACTAATTTATCTAAGGAACAAAAGTTTTCCCGTGCCTTAAAGTACAATTTCAATGAATATAACATTCGAAATAAATTCTGAGCAATTGATTTATAGCAATAAATTGTTGCCAGCTATTTGTAAATTCAATTACACCGGAATTCCAGCAGCCTATTTGTAGGAAGTCTGGCATTTGGGTTCGATGTCTACTTGTGCATAACAATTTTCTTTATTTTGTCTATTAATATGTAACATAAAAGCCTGCGCTTCCTACAAGCAGTAATTTTCTTTGTATCTCATGCATTATACATCCAAAAAATGATCGCCTTTAACAGAGAGTAACTGAGTAAGTAATTGGTTGTGATACAGTTAATCGTCTTGGACTTATTTCTTGTTTTAGTAAAATACTCATACAAGCAGTTTAGCTACCAATTACACATCATACAAAAAACGCACAGAATAAATTTGAATAACTCACCGTTAATTACTGTTAAACAGTGCTCATATAACTTATGAGAGCGATTGTTGTGGGCAATTAAGAAATTTTTGTCACGCAACTAAGTGCGATGCAATCGTAGAAATGGGAACGTTTCTTTTCTTGGTATCTGTAGATCTGAACTAATCATCGTCAGTTGCAATTCACATAATTTAAAATAAAAAAAGTGCCCATTAAATAAAGTAGTAGGCCAGCTAAGCTAAGTTTAAAATAAATTTAAGTTCAATTATGATCGAATTATTTTTTTTGCCTATACAACATTTTCGATAAAGCAATGCAAATGGAGGCATCAAGCGTAATTAAAACGCCATAAACTAGCGCCCAAATAAACCATCGGTGCTAACTTATAGCTCTTTATCGGTGGCTGCTCGTAAAATTAATGAATGGCCTTTTTAGAGATCGTAAAATAGAAACACTGGTCGCATAAATATTGACATCGTCAAAAGAACTAAGTCCAATTATTGAGCTGTTGAAAAAAACAAAACCTTTTATATATTTATGTATTTCTGTCTTACTACTTTTATAATTACAGGTTAAAGAATTCAAGAAAACAAAAAAAAAAAATACTTACATTGATAAACTAAATAAATATTTTACCCTTTTAAGAGGTCTTTCAAAAAAGGTGATCAAAATTTAGGAATAGGTTCAACACGTCAGAAATTGAAGGAAATGCATATATTATAAATTTTTTGTAAAGATTTTCATATTAATTTAAATTTAAATATTAAAAAAATATTATTACAGACTTCTGACATGATTGCATTTGTTCAAAAGCCTTGTTTCAGAAATATTTTAAAGTTAGGATCTATATCTTAATGAAAATCAGTGACTTTATTAAAGTACAAAAAATATGAATTAAGCTTCTCCACAAATTCGTAAATGCGTGATGAAATTCATCAGTTGAAACAAACTTTAATGATATCCGCATTTAAATCAATTTAAAAATGCATTTCATTGTGATTGTCATTAAATAGTATAAACTCCAAAATAATTAATTATTTATAAATTGAGTGGCCAAAAAATGTTTCTTTATTATATTTCTGTAACTCTTGATCCAATGGTGTTTAAGTTTTGTATGTATCATCCTAAAATATATACCTACAATTCAATGAAATAAACTTTTTTTCAAATTGTTACAGTGGCGTAGATTCTAAGGGTTGTCTTTTTTCTCGCCCTATTTTCTGCGCCGCTAAAATTATTTTAAAACTAATATTTTCATATTCTTTGCACAATTTCCACTTTTCTCAAATATTAATGTTGAAATATCTTAAAATGGCTTAAATTGTTCAAAGAATATGAAAAGTTTAATAGTTTAATATCAAAAAGAGGACAACCTCTCAGAAAAATTAATTACATTGAGATCAATTTCTGAAATTTAAATTTGAGGGGCTAGACAGGAGAATAGATAAAAATTTTATTTAGACTGTTTTCATAATTGAACATGATCTACCTCATATTTCGGAAACACCTTATATAATTTCTATTGAAATATAAATTCTGAAGCAATTTCTACACACCACTTATGTTTTCTTTCTTGTTAATTTGGTTAAATTCCTTTTGAAAAATGTCTTCTTTTATAAATTACACATTTTCTATTAACATAATTGAAAATTATGTAAATTGAACACCAAAATTATGTTAAAAATCCAAATAAAACGACTAGAATCTGTGTAAAACAAAAAAAAAAATTAAACCAATCTTAAAACGCATAATGTGCAACACGGCGAATTTTACGAAACAAGCTAAAAGACCGGAGTGGCTCCCATTCTCCATTTAAGGATGCGAACAAATTGAAATACTTACCCTAATTACCAGGCCGTATCTGTTTGCCCATTCCGGTCACAATTCATGCTACAAGGCAACCACCCAAATCGAATTTTATAACGGGCAAATTATAAAATTATATGAAAAAAGCATTAACGGCCCGGTACGAGGCAATCGACTTTTATAAACTGCACACATTTTCATTAAATTCACAGCATTTAATGTTGTCAATACAATTTCAATTATAATTTTTTGTTTGTTGATATACTGCAAATAAATAATTGTGTTCATAAATCACACATCCTGTGATTTCTTCTTGGATGTTAGAAAAATACTTGTGTGGTAGTTAAACATTAATTTACTAATGAAGTACCTTGTGAACGGAATAAATATCTTAAATTGGGTCATAAAATTAAAACAGGCGCCACAATTAACGAGTGTCATAAACTAATAAAAATACTGAAATACTTCAAAGCCGGTGGTCCGCAAATTCCCTCGTTAAACTGAGTCCAGAAATCTTTCACTCTCGTCAACGTGTTCATTAAAATATTTCTCAGTTATTTGGGCAATTAACGGCCAATGCGACGGGAATTAAAATATTTTTCAATCATCTAACAACACTGGAACATTCTTTACTTCAGTGTATTTTTGTTTAGGCATGTAATTACAAACGATGTAAACGTTTCAACAGTTCATCTATTAAAAATACAATAGAAATTTGAAACATTGAAAAATAAAAAATATTAGTTAAAATAGCGTCCTCATTTTGAGTCTGGTAGTGTATATCGGCAATCCGAACCGGTTGCACTAATGAGCGTTCGTAGGTGAACCCACAGTGCAGCAGGTGCTCTATTTACACCTGGACTGACACTTACATATGTCATACAAACAGCACACACACAAGCATTGTGGAGCATTGTGTGTGTGACGATGTGAGGCAAGTTTTTTCCCAGTTCGACTACCAACATGCAACAAATGAGCTAATGCTCCTAATTAATTTAATAATTTCTATGAATTTCCGTCGTCTTCCATTACAATCCAAGTTGCGACATGAGAACCCAGTACTGATTGCCGTTTGTCACATTTAATTGCACCATTTTTTAAAATAAACGGGGCCTATTAATTAATAAATATAAACCAAAAGTGGGTAATGTAAGGAAATTTATATCCATTGTTGCCTGATATAAGACCGTGCAACTTGAAGCAAATAAATTACCTGCATATACTTTAAAAGTCCATATCAGGTCATTATATAAAATTTACAAAGTTCAGCACCTAAGCCCTCATGCTCATAAATATTAAGTTATAATCCTTAAAAATTTAATGCAAAAAGTTAAGATGAAAGGCTACCTGTTCCCACCTAACCTATTAACTTTATCAGAGTACATATTATGGAATTTACATGTAGTTAGGAAAAGTTTTTAATACAGGAACTTTAGAGATTTTTAAAAGGATCAGTTCAGCCGAGATGTTAATTCATTTTATTCGGGGCGTTCGAGGCTTTTTTACAGGCTCCACTGGTTTCTTAAAACAGTACTTGGCATATTGCCCCCAGCGAAAATGAAACCCCCTGTTCATTCTTGTATTCAAACCAAATGAAGTGAAGAAAATTTTACTTGGCAATCTGTAAACTTTTTTACATTCACCTTAATGAATTGTGTTTTGATAACGAAATTTTCATTTTTATCGCGAATATGCATGCATTTAAATTACATGCATGTCGCTAAACTATAAAGCCCGTTTGAAAACAATAATGTATGCATTATAATCAATATACTCAAAAAATCCATATTTATTATTTTTAATTAGGTAAAAATATATATTTTTGTAATTTCATTACAGTTGAATGTACAATTATCACAGACAGGAGATCCAAAGAATACAAAACCTACAAATATGCAAAATTGCTAATTTTAAGATATATGTAAACAAGTAACTGAAATTTGCATATGGACTACATACTATAAATGTATTCATTTGTTTAGCTTCGATAGCAGTGACTTGTTTAAAAGTTTAAAATGAGAATATACTGTTTACTTTTCTGCTGGTTAAATTTGTTATATTTTTCACACTGTGCAAAGATTTTAGGAATATTTCCCTTTCCTACATACAGCCATTATATACTCGGATCCAGGATAATGAAAGAAATGGTAAAGAGAGGTCACGAGGTCACGTTTATTAGTTTTTTCAAAGAACCTACTTTAATCAAGAATTATAATGAAATCGTTCTGCCAATTAAAAAAGGAGAAAAGGGTAAGATAACTCTTTCTTTCAACAACTGAATTACATAAAACTTGATTATTTCCAGAGGAAATAATATCTTTGCATTTTGGCAATAAATTATCTGCTACTGACAACATAGATTTGGTCCTACAATTCAACACAGTCTTTGCTGATTTATTATTTAAAAATCACGAGTTTAAACAAATTCTTAATGAATCTTTTGATCTGATTGTGTACGATGTTTTTACTACTCACATATACACTGCCCTAGGCCATCATTTTAAGTGCCCTGTAGTGTTACTGTCAACAACACCACCGAGTATCTATACGAATTTTGTAATGGGCAATCCACATTATTCCTCCTACGTTCCTAACTTAGTTTCACCTTACCCAACTGTCATGAACTTATGGCAAAGATTTTTTAATATTTACTACGACATTTACGCCCTATATCAACTGTATATGAAAACCATTCCCGCTGAAAACGAGATTTTGCAACAATCTTTGGGGCCTATGCCTCATTTGAAGGATTTAATGTACAATGCTAGTCTGATGTTGTGCAACTCTCATCCAAGTATTAACGTGCCCGCACCAGTGGTTCCTGGAATTAAAGAAATTGCTGGTGCTCACATACATTTAGATCCAAAAAGATTACCAGAGAACTTACGGGAGATTTTAGACAAAAGTTTTGAAGGTGTTATCTTAATTTCTATGGGGTCAATACTTGAAAGTTCCTTGATACCCAAAGAAAGAAAAGACATATTTTTCAACGTGATAAAGAAATTCCCTAAGAGGTTTTTATGGAAGTACGAGGAATCTGTAAAGCATCAACCGGATAATTTGTTGATATCTGAATGGATTCCCCAGCTGGAAGTTTTAGGTAAAATTTATGTTGTTGATGTCAGTAAAATTACTCTAATATTTTTAGCCCATCCCAATGTGATAGCTTTTGTTAGTCATTGCGGAGCCTTCAGTGTTATTGAATCAATATATTATGGAGTGCCATTAATATGTATTCCTGTGTATGCGGACCAATTCATAAATGGGAATTACGCATTTGAAAAACAATATGGTTTGACAATTCCTTATAGGGAATTGACTGAAGAAAAACTTACGAAGGCACTGGAGAAGATACTAAAAGATTCTAAGTAAGAGTCTCTATACTTTATACCATTTTAGCATAACAATTTGGTACTGCTTTCAGGTTCCAAGAAAAAGCTCGTGAACATTCAGAAATTTTGCGAAGTACTCCTCAAAAACCAATGGATACAGCAACATTTTGGTTGGAGTATGTTATAAGACATAAAGGTGCTCTTCATCTACGAACTGCCGTTTTAAACTTAAAGTGGTATCAAATATTTATGTTCGACATTATATTATTGCTATTTTTATTAATATTAACCTTATTTAGTTTACACTTTGTTTTCAAATATGGTTATAAGAGAATTACACTACATCTTAAGAAAAATAAATAAATTAAATCAGGGAGACGTATGTTTTTAAATTTTGCAAGTAAACAATAGTATGCGACGCCTACATGTTGTTATCAGCGTAATTACCATATTGACATATATTTAAGTACCAAAAATATTGATATAGACATGACTAATCTTTACTTGGTTATACCGTTAAAACCGAATTGCATGGAAACTAACCTTGCTTTGTTATTTCTCAATATTCTAAAATGATTTCAGTAAGTTTGGTGTTGTTATTGCTGTGTGGATTCATAAATTGTGAAAATATTTTGGCAATGTTTCCTGTGCCGTCGTATAGTCATTACACATTAGGCTTTAATTTGGTGACTGAATTATTACAAAAAGGTCATCATGTGACGTTGGTGAGTCCTTATGATTTAAAAAAGCCATTGGAAAACTGTACAGCCATAAAGACAGACTATAAATTTAATAATGAAGATGGTGAGAATTTTGCTACAAATTAATTTAAATTAAACAGAATTTCAATTACATTACTTCTAGTAAAATTTGTGAACATAAATAATAATCTTATAATGTATTTAAAATATTTTATATTTATTTTTTGTTTGTTACATTTTTGAGTTTAATTACAATTATTATATTTAAGATTCACCGATTAAAATATTTATGGAACATGGAGTACCTCCAATGCATGAATGGCACTTAGAAAGTACCGGATATAAGATGGTAATAGCAAAGAGCGTATTCCAAAGCAAGCGAATAAAAAAATCACTGTTCGAATCTAACCGTACATTTGACTTGATAATTTATGACCATTTTGCTGGAAACATATATACTGCCCTAGGACACCTATTCAAATGTCCAGTCGTTCTACTCATACCTAATTCCGCCTCAGTTTATGACAACTACATATTTGGAAACCCTGAGCCAGTCTCTTATATACCGCAATTAGGTACTATGTTAAGTCAGGGTATGGGTACAACAGATGTAGTACTTAATATTTGGTACCGTTTATTATTTTACTACTATGAATTTTTTCATTTTATACCAAATCAAAACGAACTATTGCAAGAAACCTTGGGACCTATGCCTAATTTAAAAGAATTAATGTATAATGTGAGTTTGGGTTTACTCACATCACATCCTAGTTTTAGTCAACCACTTCCCCTAACTAAGAACATGAAAGAAATTGGTGGATTTCACGTATCTCCCAATAAAGAACTTCCAAACCACTTACAGGAATTTTTGGATGCTGCAAACAAAGGGGCAATCCTTTTTACAACCGGTTCTATTATCAAATGCTCATCTATGACTCACGTAAAGAGACAATATATCCTAGATGCTTTTATCAAGCTAGAGCAAAAAGTTTTGTGGAAGTGTGACAAAGTATTGCCTGGTAAACCAGACCAGATTAAAAGTCAATATTGGTTACCACAACAGGACATTCTCGGTATGTGAACTTGATCAATTAAACGTAGCCTTTTAAAACTATGTTTTAGCTCATCCCAATATAAAACTCTTCATAAGCCATTGTGGACTTTTAAGTTTGACGGAAGCAGTACACCATGGAGTACCGATACTTTGCCTTCCTGTTTATTTCGATCAGTTCCAGAATGCCGATTTTGCTGTCAAAAATGGCTTTGGTTTAAAAATAGAGTTTAAAGATTTAACCACGAATGAGTTATACAATGCCATACAAGAGTTACTTTCGAATAACAGGTAAGACTCAAAAATACATAAATGCTTTTTAAACAACACTATTATTCAGTTACAAAGAAAATGCATTGAAGAGATCCAAAATTCTACATGATGAGCCAGTAAGTCCAAGAGAGTCAGCAGTTTTTTGGTTGGAGTATGTCATGAAGCACAAAGAAGCTGATCATTTGCGTTCACCGGAATTGAATCTTAATTGGAAACAATTGTATTTTATAGACGTTATAGCACTTCTACTTTTATGGGTTATGATGCTGGTAGTCTTGTTTAATAGAGTTTATTATATATTAAAAGATAGCATGAGGAATAATGTCACAAGTAAAAGTAAAAATGAATAGAATAATTTATTTAAATGTACTGTTGCATAATGTAGACCAGGTGATTTGAATGTGATATTTTTTGTCGTTGTGTGAGAGAATAGCTCGTTTTTTTAACGTAATTTAACGTATGTAATTGTATCGACAATTGTTCGAACCATGTGCAATATGCAGCTTGCCAATTATTTAAATCGATATGGCACGTACTATGTAATTTAAAGTATTAACAATAATTTTGCATTTTATATTTTTTTCTGGAAACAACCTGTTTGGGTACTTAACCATTTTTTTTATTATTTCAACTCAAATATTAAAATATGTTGAAAATGAAATTTATTTTAATTTGTGTTTTATTTCACTGAATTTGAAATTATACTATTGTGATATTTTTTGTTACAATAAAATACAACTTTAGGTGAATTTTTAGAAATTTTGTTACTACGTAAAAGCAAATAAATAATTAAATTGAAAATTAAGTGAAATTAAATCAAATTCACTGTCCAAATTTTAATATTTTAGAATTGATATATTTTCCATAAGTTAATTGTCAGATTTTGTTTTAAGTAGTTTAAGTGGCTTAATGATATAATTTTTAATAGAATAGAAAATATGAAATAACATAAAAATGGATGCGACAGCCAGCGAGAATTACAGATGAAGGTTTGATTTGTAAATGCGGGAGATTAGCATCAGACCAGTTAATTAGTAATATGATATTCTGAATTTATTCCGTAGCCGTTGGGTCCCTCAAGCAATTCGCGAAACGAAAAAGCACTCAATTTTTAATTGGATTTGGTTAATTCCGGAGAATTTTAATGGATATTTTACATTATCCATCGCCCGGTTCCGAACACCAGTCCAACTTCTAACAACTCAAACAGATCTTTTATCAGTTTTCTTGGATGCTTCAGACACAAAAATTATTAAGCGGTTTTAAAATTTTAATTCCGCTGTCAGCAACCGTCCTCTCTTTCCACCAACTAATTAAAAGTGCGTTAATATTAATTCCGATTTAGTTTTCTCTTTTTATGCCACTGTCATGGAAAGTCTGGATACTGAATATTCAGTTTTATTTCAAGAATCATCCCAATCGATTAATTGTACAGACTCTTATAAAATGTACGAGACCATAAATTGGTTTAATATTCAGATAATTCCATTAATATTCAATTGTACCTTGTGCCTTTGACCTTGTAAAATGTTAATATCCTTGAAAAGTGTGAACACATAGTAAAACCCAACGACTTTTGGACATTAGCAATTTAGATTTAGCGAGGTCCCTAACACTTAATAAAAACGCCAGTGCCATTGTGTGTTGGAGCGACGGGGACCGCATAAAAAGTGAAACACAAAGCTAATACACTTGTACTCCTCTAAGTTTGAGCATGGAGTTATGGTGTAAAAGGCGGCGCGCAGATCGCTTATCATTTACCGGAACATGGTGAGACTCCGCCCCGGAACCGCGATGCGTGACAAATTTCATTACATTTGCTCACTTGTCGTTCATTGCGATCATTATTCCACGGGAGGTTGTTTTTGTCGATACGCGGCGTTTCCAATTTTACCTTTTACAACATACAAGGTGTATAAAGTAAAGCTTTGTCAAGCGGTTAAAAGTAAATCACACCGAAATGTGAATTTTACTTAAGAGCTGCGCTACAATATTGGAATTCAGAAAATATCGAGTATTCCCATAAATCGGTCGTGCGAATATTATCAGATAAGGGACACCGCCGCGTGTATATTCCTGGGAACTTATGCGCTCGGACGAATTCCTAAATGCGGCAAGAGAGTAAGATGTAACACGGTGGAGTCCCGTGTGTGTGAGGAACCCCGCACAAGATCCCCGACTGATAGCTGGTCTCGCATACCATTTGCATTCAGTGCACCTGATTTATGTCCGATTGATAGTGTATCAGCGACACCACAATGTAAATTACAATAGGCGGTCGCTGTAAATATGCTGTTCCTGTATGCACCCAAATATTCCTGCAACGCGCCTCTCCTTGGCTTCTCGCGTCGCCTAATCGCACGATTTCGGGGCAGGTGTGGATTACAACGTTTTTACACAATTGCTTCACACACGTCTGGATTAAATTGATATTTAAATATAAAAATTTAATCATTTACTGCATAAAAAAATGTTTTTTTTATAAGCTGGTTTCAAACTTTTACGACCAAATTCTACAATTTAAATATTGATTTCTAAAAAGTCTTAAAAATAGAAGGACTTTTGTGCTTTAATTTAAATAATTTGTATATGCAAATTACTACTTAATAAATTTATCTCTATAAAAATTCATTTATTTACTTTACTAAAGATTTTTATAATCTACATCTACAATTTAAACACTTCATTACAAAAATTTAAGAAACTTAAATCTGAGTATTGCGCATTAATAGGAATAATTTCCAAATTTTAATTATACCACTTCGATTACAACGATTACAGGAAATTGATATTTATATGAGGTGTTAGTATAAAAAATTCTTAAAAAAAATTCCTTTTCAACGTTTACGTCTAAATTCTGCCTTTTTAAGTAATACATTTTAATAATTTAAAAACTTTTGTCTTATGAATGAATATCTGAATGTTGTATTTTAATTAAAATATTTTGAGATATTCTAAATTACTGCTTCAGCAACTTGATCAAAATTCTTTTATAACATTTACTTCCATAAGAAATTCTTAAATATTTTTTTTTAGAATCTAGTTTTTAATTTTTACCTCTTCAATATAAATATTAAATAAATCTAAAAATTGTCTTTTAATTAAAATATTTTGTAGATTCTAAATTACTGCTTAAGCAAATTGATCAAAATTCTTTTATAATATTTACTTCCATAAAAAATTTTTAATTTTTTTTTTTTAGAATCTAGATTTTAATTTTTACCTCTTCAATATAAATATTTGAAAATTGTGATTTAATAGAAATAATTTGTAGATTCTAAATATATAACATCAATTACAGCTGCAATAAATTTTCATTTAGAACTAAAAATTCAATTATATATGAGATGTTAGTAAAAAAATTATTATTATCTTGAGTATGAACTAAATTTTAACGTCTACGTCCAAATTTTGGAATTTAAACAATAAATAACAATATTTCTACCTCTTCAATATAAATATTAAATAACTCCGAATATTGTGCTTTAATAGAAATAATTTGTAGATTCTAAATATACAACATCGATTAAGCTTCAAGAAATTTACATTTAGATCTAAAAATTCAATTACATATGAGATATTAGTATAACAAATTATTAAGAAGTTCCTTATGAACTAGATTTTAACATTTACATCCAAATTTTACAATTTAAGCAATAAATTACAATAATTTAAGAATTTTTGTCTTATGAATAAAAATTTGAATTTTATGTTTAAAATAATTGAAATATTAGATTCTAAATTACTGCTTCAGTAGATTTAAGTTTAAAAATTTATTTATTTCAATAAAACATTCTTAATGATTTTCTTTAATCTAGATTTTAATTTCTACATTTTAATTCTACAATTATAATATTTCATTACAAAAATTCAGAAACATAAATATGTATATTGTGCTTGAATAGAAATAAAAGTAGATTCTAAATATACAATGTCGATTATAGCTTCAGGAAATTTTGATATTTAAGTCTAAATTTTCTATTATATGTGGTACAAACTCGTTAGTATAAATGTTTTAATATAATAAATTTGCAGGTTCTAAATATACAACATCAATTACAGTTTTAAGAAATTGTTTATTAAATCTAAAACCTTAATTGTTTATAAACATGTTAGCACAAAAAATTCTTTATAAACTAGAATTTAACATAAATAACTTGTAGATTCTAAAGTATTTCCTCTAACTAAAAATTTTTAAAGACTTTCTTATACAAAAAACTGTAAGTTCTACAATTTATGTAATTCATTACAATAATTTTGGAATTTGTGTTTTATGGGCAAAAACCTGAATTTTGTGCTTTAACAGATATTTTGTAGATTTTAAATATAAATAACATCAATTACAGTTTATTTTTATTTATTTATTATCTGAAGAATTATAAAAAATTCCTTATAGAACAAGATTTTAACTTCTATTTAAATAAAACAATTTAAATAAACGGGGAAATAATTTGTAGATTCTAATTTAAATTTTTCTTAAGCTTAATATTACAGTTTAGGAATTTATGCTTTATAAACAAAAACTTGAATTTTGTGCTTTAATATAAAAATAATTTGTAGGTTTTAAATATACGACATGAATTACACTTCAAGAAATTGAAATCTTTAAATGTACAACTTATTATTATTATTATTTACCACCATTAAACATTCATAAAGATTTTTTATAAACATTCATAATTTCTATATTGTTTTTAATGGAAATAATTTGTAAATTCTAAATGTAATATAAATTACAGCTTCAGGGAAGTTTCAGTAGTGTAATAATGTATTAAAAAATATCCTTATTAACTAGTCTACATTCAGATTCTGTAATTGAAATAATTAATTATATAAATTTAGAATATTGTGGAATATGAGAGCTTATAACATAAAAATTTTTTAATGATTTTTTTATAAATTAGATTCTAAAGAACTAACTAAAATTTTATTATATTTAAACTGTTTTCAACATCAAATCAAAGAACAATGTCGAACGTGGTGATTGATAATTGCTTTTTCGATTTCGATGATCCTTTATTTTTGTTGTATACGAATCGGTTCCATATTAGTTCAAGACGTTTTTGCCCACTTAATTATCCATTGCTGCGACGTCAAACAGAGCTCCTTCCGTTGTAGTACGGGTGGTCCGGACCAAGATTGGCAACTGTCACTGTGACATCCACCTTCTTACCTTCTTCGGCGTCTTGCGGTATTTATTAGATGTCCGTTGATCATTTATAACTAACAGGACGCGAGCTTATCGTCGTCGATCGGGAATCCGCCGGTATAAAGTCGCGAAGCGACGACGAAAAAACGAAGAAATGGCAAGATGTAAGAGCCGCGCGAAGCGGTTGTGCCCGGGTAGTTTGTTACCGGTGTACAACTACTAATAACACGCGCTAGTGCAAATTCGATAAGGGGAATGTGCATCCAGGTCCGTATTTTGCCGACTCCTAATCGCAGCCCTTTAAGTATATTCATCAGCTTCCAGAGTTCTTGGAGCTAATTGAAGTGTTACGTGATACTCATAAAAAGTTTTTATTTTATTGAGGTACTTGTTGTAAACAATCTAGAAATAAAAGCACAAATTAATTACATTTCCTGAATTCAATTAATCGCAGTTCATGGGTATATAAGTGGGCATAAAAGCATCAGAGTTGATGTAATAAGATCACATATTTCTCACGTCCGTGCGTACTGATTGTGAGTATTGCATAAAACATACGTTCGACTGGCAAAAACCCGTACTACAACATGGGAGTCCAATTAGTTCATTCTGGATAAGTACAAGAAACGGAAAACGAAATTTAATGAACCGGCCGGTCGGGCCAAATGCATGAGTTCGGTCAAAAATTAAATACAATTAAGTGTATTTTACTAATTTCTTTGACCACTGGTCTCAAGAGACCAAAACAAATTTATTTTAGTGTCGCCCGAAATTAATTAATTTTGCCTTAAAGCCGACAGAAAATAAAACTTAACCGTTACCAAAATAGCAATTGTTACTTACTTGTTGACCCAGGCAATATGCCATTTGACTCGAGCAATAAAGATTGTTTAAACGGTTCTTTTGCATGTTGAGATCGTTTACCCTGGGAGTCAAATAAATATGCTACCGTTGGTAGTATCCGAGTCCAATTAGCATGTTAATTTAAATAATTTAGTAATTTAGTGTAAAAATATGTTTTCGCTACTGGTTCCCCATAATCGTTCATATTTGTTTCATTGGTTTTGGTGGACAGGTGCATCATTAGAACCACTTAAAACCATCTCGGCACGTTACGACTCCAATATCTTATTTCGATAAGTTCCCAGAAAGGTGCACACATTTTTATGTTTGTATTACATGTTTACTTAATTGGTATATCAGTTTGTTCAAACAGGGGTCAGTTTGTTAACAAGGTGGTTCGTACGAATAAATTGCGAATTTGTATACTAAGTTCTTATTTTGAAAAGACAATTATGACTGATGGAATAACTGAAAACTGCGTGGATGCATCGCCCATTACATCCATACTTTAAATACCTACGTAAAATATCGTCCGATCACACATAAAAACGTTAACGAATGTTTATTGGGAAAGCAGCAATTCATTATCCTGATCAATTTCGCAGTGTTGTGTGCTAGTACTGATTTAAAGATACATATAAAGTACATGTCAGCAATTTATGGGACACATAATAAACCAAACCGACAGCATCGGCTGGGCAAAAAAACAACACTGTCAACCGACATATCCGGATATGTGTGTTCATTATATAAATCAAACTGCCGTTGTTAAACCTAAATATTTATGAACGGTAAAAATGTGAGGAAAAAGCGGTTGAGATTGTATCACTTCTTAGGTGGCTGCTTACACGGACACTATTTTATCTTTTCAAAGGTGGTCGGTTCCTCAGTGGTTTTTATTGTTCATTTAGCTCTAACATTCTATCGCTTTTTGTTCTATTGTTGGCTGTTGTCTTAGACCTTCGCTTTATGAAGTTAGCGCGGATATTTTATTCGAGCAAAAAGCTCGCACAACTCTTGGGTTTATAATTATTGCTAATTTTAGAGGAGTCGACTTTACTTTATTTTTCTTTGGTAATATCAATGTAGATACGCTTAATATGAAAATTAAAGGAAACTTTTAAAAATATACATTTCCACATTTAAAATAATTACAAATGAATTAAATTTTATGAAAATGGGTAAAGGTATAAATTATACATTATATATTTTTACTTAATTAACTAAAAAGTAAAAATAAAAATTTGTAATTTAAATTTAAAAAATAATGATAAAAATATATAGTTTAATTTAAAAAAATTAATATATTAAAATTAAAGAAGAAGATATTTAATTTGAATAGGAAAATAATATAAATAATAATAATAATAATTATAATAAAAATAATAATAATATTAAATATTAATTAATATTTAATAATTATATTAAAAAAAATAATTATATTAAAAAAAATTAAATATTTAATTTAAATTAAAATAATATATATTTAAATTAATTAAAAATAAAATATTTAATTTAAAACTTAATCAGAAACAATAAAAAGAGAAATAAAAAATTTAATTTAAACTAAAAAAATCAAAATATTTAGTTTAAATTTAAAAAAATAATAAAATAAAATAAAGAATTAAAAGAACTAATAATAATTTATTTTATTTAATTTAAATTAAAAAATAGTAAATATTTGAATTATATTTTAACAAGTTTAATTTAATTTTAATTATATAAAAATAAATACATATTTATTTAATTTAAATTAAAAAATAATTAAATATTTAAATTATATTTAAAAAAGTTAAATTTCAATTAAATAATAATAATAATTAAATATTTAATATAAATAAAAAAAATAAAATATTTAATTTAAAACTAAAAAGAAACAATAAAAAAATTAAGTTAAATTAATTATTTTTTATGTTTTATACCATTAATAATAAATTAATAGATTTTTTTATTTTATATTATTCTTGTAGTTTATTTAAATAAAATAATTAAATTATAATAAAATTTTATGAAAATGAGAAATATAAAGGTAAAAATTATTTATACTTAATTTACTTAAAAAAATATATTTAATTAAAAAAAAAAACAGAACAGAATATTAAAAAATTTAATTTAAACTAACAATATTTAGTGTAAATTAAAAAAAAATAATAATAAAGTTAAAAGAGAGAATTAAAAAAATAAAATATCTAATTTAAATTAAAAAAATAAAATAATAGATATTAAATAATTAATTAAAAAATAATTAAATATTTAAATTATATTTTAAAACATTTAATTTAAATTAAAATAATAATAATAAAATATTTAATTTAAATTTAAATTTAAATTTAAAAAGAAAAAATAAAATATTTAAATTAAAAATATTTGATTTAAAGTTAAAAGAATAATAAAAAATATAATTTAAATTAAAAAATATTATTTTTATGTTTTTTATTAAAGTAATTAACATTTAATAGATTTTTTATTTTATATCATTATTGTAGTCAGTTTAAATTAAATTTACGCATTCTTACAACCTTTCAAAGAGTCTACAATAAAAAGCATAACCCTCCATAAATGTACTTCAAACCGTTAAGTCAAGAATGGCAAAGGCCACAACAAAATCAACGTAGATAATTAGAAAATTTGATTTTTGATTTATTTTCTGGCCATTTTTTATACGTAATACAGACCTTTGGAACATTGCTAACATATTTCATAAATAAATACTTATATTTTAATTTTTCTAATAAAAATATTAAATATATAAATGTAAAATAAATTTGCCATGATCAAAAGCACGGTAAAGATAGACCGCATTCTAGCATGTGAGCGAACAAAACTGAGACATCGATCGACCTTTAGTCGCGTATTTCACCCACAGTGTCGCCGTAAGTGCAAGAAAAACCAGTGGATACAGTTGAAAGGAAGTGTGTGTAATACTTCGCGGTTGGTTGAATGGAGGCAAATCCCTTCGTCAAACTAGGAGAGCTCGTGATAGTACAAGGCGATACATCGATAATACACGGTCCCTGTGGGGGGCAAGGGGCCGACACGTGTTTAGGTGCAGTCTGGCGACAAGACATGGAAAACACATTAGGGCCCACGGTCTGGGCCCCCGGCCACTGCCATGCAAATCCACCAAGCAGCCGAACCGTTCTCAGGCTCAAGTGCTTGTTCTACTCCTTAACACTATCGTCTCCCGAACTCACTCCCAACGTGTCGGGGCCACGGGGATTCTAGCTGGCCACACTCCTGGAAAGTAATTTTTTCGTTTAATCCGCACCACCGCCGAAGACCTTCAAACTAAAATATCAGGGGTTTCGGTTTGAAATGCATAGAAATTGCAATTCAATAAGTAAACAGTTTATAATGGTCGACGTCGATTTTGGCCCAACCCGTCGGAATGTTATAAGAGATTTCCATCAGGAGCTACGTTAATTACAACAACAAAACATTGCGCCACTCCAGTTCACAATCCCGTCCCCGTTTGTCAGTAATTACTGTGAAACATACACTTGAAGGCGTATAGGAAGAACTTCACATCAATGAAGCTGATCCCCGTTTGTTGCAGTGTTGACGGTGGCGTGAAGTTGCATCACATCTTGCATACTAATTGCTGCCTGAAGTTGTTCGTTAATGGGGCACGGGAAGCGAGGCATCTAGCACAAGAACGTCTCATTCACCTCCAGACAATTGTCAATAACGAGGCCCGAACCTTAGGAAACTGGGATGCTGATGAATGCAACAAGTACAATGCGACTCAAATGGTTGCGAATTTGCTCATGTGCTTTGTGTAAATCATTAATTTTGTCGCATACGTTTTTAAATTAAACCAGTGATTGTCTATGACTTTTTCCTTATCCATTATTGCTTCACACTTTGATTCCTTCGTGTTTGATTGTGAGATCATGAATACATTAAATTGTGTTGTCGAATATCGAATTCATTACTTGACTACACAGAGATTAATGTGCCGAAATAATAACAGAAACACGAATTCTGCACGGCAAACAGCCATGAAATTAATCCAGAATCCAAACATGGACGTTGCGCCCGTACAATAACAGTTACATCTAGTCGTGACGAATGCGAGCGATCGGACAAGTGCAAAGGATTAAGGTCCTGGGCAATAAAACGCGTCTCGACGCAACAACAAACAATGACGGTGCGGCGACGCCACGTGACGGTAATGAATACGGCGTCGATGGGTGAGGCGCTACAGACGCGTGGCGTCCATTTCGTTCGACGTCGCGGGGCCCTAATGGTTCAAAAGTGCATTGGAAAAAATGCGCAGTCCGTGACTTATTATGGGAATGGTAAGTTTTGCGGATCAGGTTCATGTGGAGGGTAATTGGTGGGGTGTGATCGGGGCGAATCACACGAGAAATGAATGTGTAAAGATTAACTCTGATACAAGGATTATAAGAATATTTATTCTCATCTAATCTAAAGGACAACTCCACAAACTGTGCAAGTCATACTAAATTTCATCCAGGATCATTTATTATAGATAATTAAAATGTTATTAATTTACAATTCCAATATCGTCCAGTTAATTTACTTAAAAATAAATAAATGGCGCCACCAGTATTATGAATAAAACAGATATTTTAAACATGGGAATAATTCATATCCGATTCTCTTCAATTAATTGATCTCGAACTAATTGTATATGATCTATTTCTTAATCGTCATTTGCACATGTTCCAACACTTGATCGTAAATTCCTGTTTTTAATTCGCCATGTTTCTGTAGCTAATTAGCGATCTAATTTAGTAAAAAAGGGAATTGCAATCAATAATTAAGGAACACGCATGACAAGCAATAAAATTTATCTTGACCTTATTATAAATGTATTTAATATGGTCGTTATCGTTCTGTTTATGTTGTTGTTGGACAGCATTATAATTGCTAAATCGACAGACTGCTGTAGTCATGAAATAAATAATTCATGTAACTAAATAAAATAAGTGAGACTGTTTACGCAAAATTACTTTACCTAAAATTGACACTTATAAAAGGAAGTTAGATTAATCATGAGAAGTAGTTAGTTTGGAATAACCAGAGTTTAACCCCCAAAGTGTGTGTATCATTGATTAAAACCTGACCAAAGAGCAATTTTAATATTGCTGTCTGTCATACTCATTTGACACGTGCCGCATAATAAAGTGTTATTGCTCATTTTGAATCCTGTGTTGAAGCAGCCACGTGGCTTGTATCAATGGAATTACGTCCTCAGATCGATAAAGATTATGAGTGCCCTTTGAAACATTTTATGTTTGTTTTAATTAAAACGTCCCATCTATAGAGATAATTTTGTCTAAATATTAACCAACTGACTTAACTTTATAATTCAAAGTATTTATTTAATTTAATGAAAATGAATAAATTTAAGGTTGTTTATAGCTTTGTAAAATTTAATCTTTGTTCCTGTCGCAAATACATACGAAATATTATGAATAAGTTTACCCGAATTTTCTCCCCCTAGTTGACATTATTAAAATTTGACTGTGATTAATTTATTCACTAACTGATTGATGGTGAATTTATGAAAGAGGAAAAAATACATTAGCCCGCCTCGGCATTAAACTATGTTCTGTATATTAAAAATTTGTGCTCGCTACAACTTTAATAATGTCAAAACTAATTTGAACTTCTTGTGAATGTACACGCTATACGTTATCAATCATATCAGGCTTAATAAGACACTGACGACAAAAAGTTCTTGTGAAATAGAAGTAATTAAGTTGCATTATATGGCATCTTTTAATTTAAAAAAAATCTTAAACATACATATAATTTATACCCAGCGTGGTCTATTTATATTTATTATTTTATATTTGATATATTTGATAATTTAATTCTATGTTTTATTTGATTATAAAAAATATATACAAAATATATTAAAACTCTTTTATATTTATGAAATTTAGAATTATATGATAGTATTTTCAATTATAAACAATATTCCCCATTTTTAGTAATAAAGAATATTTAAGAATACAAAACAATGAATGAACAGTTGAAAAATATAATGCAATAAAGTCACTCTCTGATATTTTGAGATATTTTTGACTTGATCAAAAGGAATAAATAAGTTTCAAATTCATTAAATAAAATAAAATTATAAATAAAAATATTTGCTTTATTTTTTGATTTAATTATTTATTAAATTTCTATTATATTAAATTGTAAATACAAATAATTATTAAGAATTATACTTGTCTTAGCAAAAAGTAGGGAAATTGAAAAAAGATCAATATTGAATTAAATTTAAAATAAAACTAGAATATTTTTTAGCCAAAATAATTATTTTCCATAATACTTAAGTATAATTACGAATTATTAACTACTTTCTCATAAAAAAATTTAAATAAATACAAAAAAATACATTAAAACCTTTTTATATTTGTGGAATTTAGAATTATATAAAATTCTTTTCAATTATAAATTAAAAATCCACATTTTTGGAAATATTATAGAATGTTTTGGAATGCAAAACAAGTAGTGGATAGTTAGAAAAAAATAAATGCAATGCTACAAAGTCAATATATCAATCTGATATTTTGTGATATTTTTGACTTGATGAATATTTCTTATATAGAGAAAATTAAAATTAATTTCTGACTATGATGATTTGAAATTTTTGTTTTAAAAATAAATTACAAATAAATATACGAAAAAAATAATGAAAAACTATTAATTAACAAAAATTAATAGTTTTCTATATTTGCGAAATTTAGAACCATATAAAATTTTCGATTGTAATATTTTATCTGACATTTTTGGCAACAAATTCAATATTTTTGTTTGAGTTTTTATTGGATTATATATTATTTATTGGATTTTACAGGCTTAATATAATATCGAAAATAAATTTCCAGCGAATTTGTATTTTTGATTAAACAATAATCAAAACCGACAAAATGTTTTATCTTCTAATTAAAGTATTTGATGCTCTTGTTATTGGCTCGAATAATATACAAAATACAATGGATGCGGATTATTTTAAACAAAATCACCTATTGTCAGCAATAATGAATATTTTGGAATACATAACGAGCAATGGATTTTTGTTCCGGTTATGTTTAATCAAAAATAAAAAATAATAAATTATGAAAGCATGATGATCACATACAGTGCATACTGTTTTAATAAAATTTATATATTGTTGAATATAAACTCAACCGAAATACAACTGTTTGGTTTCATTAGGCTACAACGGATTCATATGCGATTTTGTATCAACATATGAAGTCCAATAAACAATTAAATTTGTAAAAAAGACGTTGTATGTTAATGTATGTTTAATATTGGTGGCCAATCATGGAATGGAATTTTATTATTAATATTTAAATATAGTACTGAGTCCAAGAAAAAATAATAATTGTATTTGTCTCATCAAAGAAATTTCATTCTGTGTAAAAGCCGGGCGCATCCTTTGTGAGCAGTCCACACAAACGTCATTTAACATGGAATACCCGTCTTTAAACGAGGTTAAGTGTATGATTAATTTAAAGAAAAACAGCAGAAGAATTCTTTGGTGGGTGGCACAGGGGGTTGGAGGTCATGCCACCTTAGTGGAAATTGGCCCCGAGCTGTATATTAATGAAGCCCTTTTGATGCACCCCAACATCGAGTTACTTGAGCGTGTTCCGTACATAAGATGTTCGTATTTTATCTACATTGTGTAATAACATTCAGACAGTTCAGCGTTTTTGCGATGCAGGCCCAAACATGGAGCACATTTAATTTGGCCCGGGGTCCAGTTCTGTTTATCAATACAACGGAAACATGTCGGGTCGTTAGTGGTGATTAGAGACAGGATTTTTATGTAGGCTGCCCAACTTTTAGTGATGTGCAGTAGTTAAAAATTAGTGCCCATTCCTGAAACGTTTTTGTGAACGTTTTCAAAATACACATAATTGCCTAAAATATATCCTCATAATTTCAGGAACCTCTTCAAGTGCAGTTTTCACTACTTCACAATATACAATAAACAAAATTGAAAATTAAAATACAAAATACTTTAATTTAGTACCTGTCAGCATTGTTCATAGCTTTAAAAAAAATCAGAAAATTTTGTGCTGCTTAATGTCTCACATCAGATATTCCGACAGTAAGTTGAAATTTCCAAATGGAAAAAATAATGTTAATGTTATCGTAGAAGATTAAGTAATTAAACAAAATATTAAATGGACCCGCAATTTAAATAAATAAATATATATGTGATGTACTCTGGTAAACCTATGCTTATTACATTGGTTCAACTGGATAGCCCTAATCCAGCAGTGGAGAGCATTCTTGTGTGCACCTCCATTTTTGGCAGTTGCGCGACTCGGATGGATGTTTGACTGACGCTAAGCCCTTTTAAGGGATTATAAATATTCATGATTTAAACAGAAGCTTCGTTTTCGATATTAATTCGAAAAATATGTACAATTTCCATATGTCAGGTACACTACACATCAATTGAATGCACACGTCCTGTCAGATTTTGACACGGGCCAGACTGTGTGTAGACGGTTTGTTTTTGTCGTTTTAGTGAAATGCGATTTTTCCATATCTTATCCTGATTGCACATATGTTTTTGTTGTTTTTTGTTTGCTCAATTGTTGAAATTATGGTTAAATTTTGTGTTTGAAGCAAATGGGAGAACTGTGTAACTTACAGAAGGCAAGTGGCACCAGTTGATTGATTTCTGTTTGAAATGTACAAATGTTGCAGTATTTACTAAAATAAAATTAAGTCAATAATGGCATATGTCCTGAAAAGCACTTGCAAATGTGCCAAAAGAGATTTTGTTTGTAGCTGCCTTATTGCCATTCAAATGGGGTTAAATCTGTAGACCACAATTAAACATACACTCTTGTCATGCATACTATATTAATTCACAACCTTTTTTTTCTAAATATAAGTGTATAAATTACAATTTTATTGTGATCTATAAAATCAGTCTCAGTATTTTCTAACTAACGATATTGAACAGATAAAAGTTGTCTTAGCCTGATAACCCTTTTAATCACTTGGTAGATTTCTGTGAGAAAAGTGTAGCATTTTATTTGTAAATCGTATCCTCCGAATTCTAAATACCTGTTTCAACTAACATTTAATGCTATTCTTCCGTTACACACTAGACTTAACACACAGCAGTTGACACTTATCAGTCTAGAATTTCTGTTTTTAAAACCTTGTTACAATTTTAAATACATATATACACTTGTCAGATGGGACAATGAACAAAAGGCGGATTAACTGCATTTTTAGTTCAGGGCTTAACTTGCCTCGAATGCCCACAAAATAATTTTGAATGTGGCTTTTAGATAAAAGAGGTTTTTGTTTGGTAAATATTAGTCGAGGTAACAGATGATTTAAATTATGCTTATCAAATTACTTATTGTTCGATGACAAATGAAAGATGCACATTTTTTAAGCATTATAAAATTACTATCACATTACTGAATTTGAGGTGATAATTATAATACATAATATTTTAATATCACATTATAATTTTGAATTTAAATGTGCATGTATACACATACCAGCGTTATTAAGAATGACTGACACAATTTATTTTATAAATATTTTATAAATTCCATATTATGACAAACATAATTACACACCTTTTCCACCATTAAGTTGTTCACACTCTGACCCAACAGGTGTTTATTTATGTGCCCACTAAAACTCGAACTAAATTTTAACAGTTAATAACCTGCAGATAATCTAAATTTATGTGGAAATGTATCATTAAATAAACGTCCGAAACAATCTTAAACAGTGTTTGGGGAAACGGATCTATTAATTAATTAATTATGATTTACGGCTTCTATGTCCAGTATAATTGGGTGTGAAATCACCAATTTCAAAACGATAAATCAATAATTTAATGCGTCTGAAAAAGATCTGACGTGATAGTAGACTCGACACATGTTTCCGGTTTAAACACCTCCTAAAGAACGTTTAGTTTTAAATTGCCCGTATTTATAAAATATTACGACTAGTGTGGAATAAATTAAGTAAGTGGTAGTCAGACTTTAATCTTAATTAACGATTTTATATTATTGTTGAAGTTGATTATAATTGGATATTTTTTATCTATTACAACCATCTACTACAGATGAACTTGTTGGAATTATGTGAGTTTGAGTTTATGTGACCTGAATTATCAGTGTGCAGGTTGTAATAATTACTGTAATTGTAGTAATAATTCCTGTAGTTTATGTTGTGTAAAATGTGCCAAAATCTTCGGATAAACTCATTAACTCCGGATCTAAGTTATTAGCCCCCATAAATAAATTGTCTCGAGCTACCCAGACACAAAAATATCAGTGAGGAAAACACAAATTCCTAGTATTTTATTCATGTTGATCCGATGTTTTGGAACGGGTGCGTCAGTCAGACTTTCAGCAGTCCGTAAAATTAAAACGCCCGCTATACGTTAAAAGATTAAATCCGCAGGACAGATACGCTTCTAGTCCGGTAGCGAAACTTTTCTGTCCTGTATGACGTTCTGTTAACATGCCGTCGACAACAAATTATACCAGAGAAACGGCACGAATGACATATGTATGGAATGTCGTGAGTGATGTGCTGTGGTTTGTGTTCTTTTATGGATGGGGTACGGGATGAAATGTAAAAAGAACCAAGCAAAAACTGAATAAACAACGTGTAATCCATTATGTAATTTGATGTGTTATGTGATCTACCACTTTTCACATAATTTCTGACATGTGTAGTTGTACCAGAAAAAATCAATTTATTACCGGTCTCGTTTCACTCATTCAGATAATTCTCTCGATATCATCTTTCATTTATATTTTACATCCAATTAATTCCTTTAATATTATACCCGGTTTAGTTTAATCATGTCTTTGACTAACTAATGGACTAAATTCAGTTAAATTCACGACCACATTAGTAATTTACTTATCTGAAATATCTGAAACTATATTTAAAGTCTACATATTCCATCGATCAATTTATTTACCCATTGTGCATGACCCAGATTTGCCACCCCCGAAAAAAGCACTAAGCCACATTTCGTGTCCCGTAAGTACATTAGTTCCCGATAAGCCTTATAGCAACGTGATTCCCGCAATTCACGTAAAACATAAACAGCTTGAAAAGCGCGACACGGCCCTACGAGCCAGCGATCACAGCACGGTAAGAAAATAAAGTGGTGGCGGTTCGTCGACCAGGGGGCTGTTCGACATATGTAAACAAGAGCACCGCCCCTGTACAATGCCTGACCGGAAATGAGTGGCGGCCATTACCACGACTTCTTTCAAAATTCACACGAATGTCTGACGCTTACCTTTGGGGCTTTTTCAATTAAAATAAGAATAATTTATTTAGTATTTTATAACTTTTATTAAGTTAAATTTTTTCTTCGTTATTATTTACGTTTTTATATTGATGGTATTTTTAAATAAGTTTTTATATTATACTTTTCAAGGTTTTTTATGTCCTTTCAAACTTTGCTATTTATTTTATTAAATGATGAAGTTGATTAAGGTTTCTTTTGTTTAAAAATGGCAACGTATTCATTGAAATTGAACGACATCAGGGTTATCCTGAAACCAATAGTAACGAAAAAATTAAGAAGCAATATAGTATAAACTCCTGTATACATACATCTTTGGAAATGGGTCAGTCATAAAACTGATAAAAAGAGGTTGAATTAAATGAATTTCCTGAAGATCTTGGACAAATAGATTCCACATAAATTAAGTGACAGTTAAAAACTAGGTTTTATCGTTGTGTTCTTACATGACTCAAGAAATAGGTTGACTGCGAAATTTTGAAGCTTCACTCTGGTAAATCTAGTTGAATAATTCTTAAAAATGCTTTGCCAAAGAACTGTATGGTGAATTGCAGATTGAATTGTATATATTGTCTACCTATCAAGAGGCCAAACTATCAATGCATCCGTCTTCTACTTATGAATTGACTAATACCTTGGAAAACTTACTTAAATACGAACTTCTTTAGTCGATTGAAAAAACGTTCTGCTTCTTCAAGACAATTGGAGGCCACAGTCACATTAGAGACATAAAGAAAACTTCAAAATGTTAAGAAGAAGAAATTCTACCTCATCCACCATATAGTTTAGAAATTTTTCCATGTTATTTTTATTTATTTTTATTATTATACAATTATTTCCATAACAAATGGCATAAAAAGTGAGGTCAAAAATGAATGGATCTTTTATTTCGTACCAAGAACAAGAATTCTGATCATATTTTAAATAATTTATATATTCATTTTTCAAAAATAAACCTTATTAACGCAAAGTCCGGTACCTAATAATTCGTTTCAGCTGAAAATTTACAAACCGTGAATAAAACACACGTCGTTTGAACTTAAGATTACCTACCATTGCCCGCTTTCCATACACTGCGAACACTTCAAAAAAGCCCAATTATGAAAAGTCTTCCGACGTTCCTTCGGTAACTTTTGACGTGCATTAGTTCCGTACATGACTCCAAATAATGGCAACATGAACAACCCATGTCGGCCATTGTGTTTCTTAAAAGGCCAATAAAGGCGACCTGTATAAAGTTACAGTTGCGTATGAGGTATTTGAGACCACTTACCCCAAAAAAGATGTCATTTGGACCTGGCGTGCAATCAGGCGGAAAAATGTCAAGACCCCGTAACTTGATGTAGGATATAAGCGTAAAAGAGATCCCGTCTACACACACGTATAAAAAAATGACCCAAAATGCGGCGGTAGAAAAAGCTTTTTATAGTTGGTTTTAATCCCAGATAAAAAACCAGACCAGAAACGCTTTTGTGCGTGTTCAAATTGTATAAAATATTTATTTACAAGGTGGAACTAGTGCTTTTGTCTTTATCAGATGTATAAGCTAGCAGCATTATTTCGTGCTTATCGTTATGGAAAACAAAAAGAAAGTGGAGGAACAAACACATACGTACAGAGTTTTCCTGAATAACTTATGTATTTGTATTGTTAAATAATTCAGTTTTTGTAATTACATATGAAACATGTTTTTTACATGCATACAGTGTTTTATACGCTCAGCTGAATTCAAATGCGAGAAATTAAATCTTGATTATATGACCATAAATAAAACCATGGTAAATCTTGTTACAAAGACTTCGTATTTATGATCATCATTATTTATAAAGTGCGGAAACGAACAGATTGTTTGCTGAGGAATTGTTTATGTGCCACTTATTTACTAAAGATAAAAGGATCTGTTCCTAATTAATTAGGGAATTTTAAGCAGTTTAAGCGCTAAAATATGTAAATAGATGGAATGACTTGATAATTTTCTGCCAGCACATTCCATTACTATGATATTATCAACCTTTAACCAACTTTAAAATTTAAGTCATAAATATAATTAATAATTAATTTTGTTTTATTGTTTAGGTATGCTTATTCTTCAAGGCGCAACTTTAGTGAGCTTTCGCATGTAGTTTTATATATACCTTCAACATTTGTACCACTCTCGAAAAGTGCCTTATATTCAACCTCAAGTTTGTAGCCAGAATAACAACCCCATTCACAATAGCTTCCATTTCTTCGGCTCATTTTACAACAGCTATCTGATGGTGCGGACCGAAATAAAACTTCAACGCTTTCCTTCGTTTATTTATTTATTTTTTGGGTAGAGGCGAAAGAAAATTTCCGCTACGTGAAAAACCCCGAATGGAAAACGTAGCGAACGTTGGCAGGACAAAGCAGCCTGTGACTGGATTTGTTGGCACCCATGTCGAACAAATGACTGCAGGAAAGTTGATCAAACTGTGCCCGGGGTGGGTCGATCCTCAATGGCACAGTACGCCAAATCACTCTTTTATCAGGACATTTTTAGGATTTAAGTGGACAAAACTTAAACTCAAAATTTCAACTCATCAAAGTTAAAATTAGTAATATGTAGTAAGCAATTAAACAAAAATCAATTTTTCTTTGGCGTTTATTACGACATATACTACATAAAGCTTTACAATTTGGAAAATTAAATTTATGCACACTTTAAAAAATATGCGACATCAGTAAAATTTTAATATAAGAAAAATATTTATTTAAATATTAAAATTTTAAAATGCATCCCATTGTGCCAGTAGCTTTGGGTTCGTCGTTTTTTGTAGGCCGATGCCGTTCAGCTGTGTTTGTTGCGATTTACTCGTCCAATGCGGGAATTCAATGTGCCTTAGGAAATCGTTAACAACTTTTCGTTTTCCCATTTGGATTTCATAAAATTGTATTTCTTTTATTTTTTACATTTTTTTGTTCCACTGGCCGCAACGAGATGCAGAGTTTTAATAATTTTATTTGGTTTCCGGTTGATTGTATTCAAAGTTTTTGTGAATATCAAAAATTGAATCAATATATATGTAAAAAAAAGTTTAGCTTTAGTGTTTGAAATCTGACTTGACAGCAATATATTAGTTTGGCCTGTACGGACACCGGAACTGAATCCTCTAATTTTTTTATGGGAAATGAGGTGCTTGATACCGAAGTTCAAAGGGATTAATTTCAAACAGATTTTGTAATTAGGACTGAATTGAACATTTTTGATAAATCGGATTCTATTATAGTGGTAAAAATTGGTCGGATATGTTGTGAAATACCCTGAACATTCTTCAAATTAAATAGGATGTAACAAATTGAAATTATAGATAAACTTTGTCATACAATATAGTAAATAATTATTTCTTATTGAAAGATGTTTCAACTGATTATAAATTATAATTTAAATCTAAACCTAATTCCAACATTTCAAAATGGGCAAATGTATGTGAAATGGATGTGAATAAGTGTTTTCCGCAATAAATTTTGTTAGATTCTGACGCACATTAAATCGAGACTAGTATGTAAAAGTGTCGGGATTGAAGTTTCGGTGCATTATCCGGCTATACTTTCCGAGCATAAATGAATCCAGTTTTTAGCAGGAGGGTGAAAAGGCCCGGAGCCGGTGACAAGTGCATTTATTGCGCTGGATGCATCTCGTCGCTCGCGGCCATCAATTCCCACACTTCGTATGCCGCTTCAAAATATCACCGCTGTGAAAAGTAGCAACTGATGCCGAACGATGATGAACTCATATCACTTCGGATTTATGTGTTGTGTCAACAGGAGGATGGGAACGGCACGGGGGGCGTGGGAAAGTTGAAATGCGGCGGCGATATTCACGATTGCGATACCAATAACTGGTGCTTTAGTTGCCGGAAAAATTTACGCTATTCGCGGTTCGTGTTAACAAATGTTCGATGGTGTTAACACACTGCCGGAATTGCATTTATTAGAAATACGTAGCCGCACAATTATTTTTACTTATTATGCATCTTGTGACATCAATAAACACTAGTTTTCGAAACTACAGAGATGTATGTCTGTAGTCTTTAATTTAAATACTCGTTTTGCTTTTCATTTCTTCTTTCACAACATTTTTTTATTTTTATTCTTATGCGGTGTGTTGAAATGTTTATAATTGCGGTACTAGTTTCCGATAATCAACTCAATATTCCGATAATCAAAAAATTCAAATTTTTAGAAAAAAATTTTATTATATATTTTTAGTCAAAAGTTTTTAAGGTGCGGGAAAGCTGTTACAATAATCATAGGGTATTGAGTGGTACTACTCCTGATTCATAACATACATATGTATATACTATGTACATAGTACATATTCAAAGAAAACCTTCTCAATCGAGATTTCCAATTAGTCAAAATGCAATAGAGCCAAAGGTACAAGATAAACGTTAAAAATTCTATAGATATTTTTTTAATAATATAAAAAATTTAAATAGTAAAAAATAATATAATTATATACTAACTTTTAAACAAATTATAAATTACCACAAAAAATATGTATTCTTAACTTGAAATGTTTAAAATTGTCGCCTATAAAACATAGTTATAATTTTGGAAAACTTGATACAATTACTAACTTTCAAACAAATTATCAATAGTACCTCAAAAAATATACTTCCTAAAAATTTAGTGATAATATGTGTGTCTTTTCTATTTCTGGTGAAGATTGTAACTGAATTTGCCTTTAAAATATCTAAGAAAATCAAATTTTCCAGAAATTAAATTAAAAGCTTGTGATATTCAATTATCTTTAGCTAAGATATAAACTGATATTTTTTAATTTCAAAAATTTTTTATAATTGTAAATTATTATTTATATTTGTGATATATTAAATTATATTGAACTGAGGCCTTTATACCTTTTATTTCTAGTACATTACTCGATATAATAACTAACTTTTAAACAAATTGTCAATTGTATATTTAAGATAATATGTGAATTTTTCTATTTAAAATGAAGTTCATAATTGAATTTCTTTCTGATAAAAAACTAAGTTTTCTAAAATTAAAACAAAAAAATTATGACATATTAAATTATCAATAACTAAGACAAAAACTGATAATTTTTATTTCAAAAAAGTAATTTATTTATTTGGAAGTCATAATTAAATTTGTCTTTAAAATATATAATTTGTTATACTTTAAATTATCTTTAACTAAGACATAAATTGATATTTTTTTATTTATTTGTAAATTGCAACTAAAGATATAAAATGTGATAGATATTAAAGTAATTTCTGATAATGATATAATTATTAAATTTCATCAAAAAATATAACTTAAAAATTTAGAGATATAATAGGTACATCTTTCTAAAATTAAGAGAAAAATTTAATTTACTTGTAAATTTTTATTTATATTTGTGATGTATTAAATTATATTTAAATAAGATATAAATATATTTATGGTAAATTTTGAGATATTCAAAACTGTTGTCTGATCTGGATTTTAATTTTATAATACTCGATGTAATATCTAACTTTTAAACAAATTATCAGAGGTAAATTCTTACTACACATCTTACATATCTCCTGAAAAATTTAAGTTAATATTTGAATTTTTTACATTTAAAATAATTGAATTTATATCTGATAAAAAACTAAGCTTTTTATAATAAAATTAGAAAATTATGGTATAATATAATAAATTATCATTAGCTAAGAAAAAAATTGATATTTTTTATTTCGAAAGTAATTTAGTTCTTTAGAAGTCGAAATTAAATTTCTCTTTAAATTATCTTTAACTAAGATAAAATATTATTTCTGGTAAATTTTGAAATATTCGTCGTCTATGAAACAAGATTTAAAAAAGTTAAAAACAAATTCTCAAATGTAGATACTTGCTTATCCAAAAATAAAATAATTCCTAAAAATTTCGAGATAATAAAAATTTTAAAATATTTGAAAAAATCTGGCATTTTAAAATAAGGTATTAATTTGATAATTTAACAGTTAATAATAATATCATTTATTATAACATTTAGGTTCTCTATGCTTCACAATTTCAAATATATTAGAATCTATTTCTTAGTAAATAAAGGAAAAATATATATTTTAATATTAATTTTAATTACGGCTTCCATTTCATATAAAAAATGAACATATTCTCCCTATATATCAAAGAGAGTTACAACATTTATCAAAAAATAAACAAGAACAGCCAAAAATCGACTAATTTAGAACACACTGTACATATGGTACACAAAAAAATCTATATCTTGTTATTTCCAGATGCATACGATATCAGATTTATTCCTCAGTTCATGTGAAGGTCCTTATAAAGTAAGTAATAATTATTAGGCGGATACGCTTATAAAAATTAAAGGTGGCAATCGAACCGGCACTTAATAAATTCCCCATTTATGCGTTCAAATTAAGGCACTTCTCACTTTGTTGGGTTTTAATAGGCGGCGGCCTAAGTGCAGTATACAATTACGAATATATATTCATCAAGAATGCAGATATAATCAACTCTTCATCTTGCTCGATTTCTTCTGACATCCATTAACACTGTTGCATATGCATGTGAATGTCTTTTGAATCTTACTCAGTTTATTAGGTGTTTTAATGAGGAAACTATGTATTAGGTGTTGCATGATAAACACGAAAAATATAACGTGATTCAAATTAATAATAATTGGTACTACTTAAATCATACTAGTTTATTTTTTTAATTAAACATTAGTTGGAATTACTAATAACCTGATTAAGTACCTAGTTATTTAATAGTTTAATGAATGAATGCACAAATGTATTAAGAGTACTTTCATCCAGTGTCAGTTTCGTTGAACGGTGTCAGCGCGAATCGCCGACAAAAACCGGCCCACAGAAGTCCGAAAACGGTTTCTACCTGTGTGTCCGCGGCAGTTACTCATTCTAACACTTTTTGGAACGTTCCACCCGTACGGACGGAATCTCATTTCCAATTAGGAACCGGGGAACAATAGAAATATTTTCCGATGTCTAATTGCATTTTTGGAGGTGCGCGGCCCCTTTGGGCCAAGTGTTATTCCGTTTTATTTTATTAATTTGCCGGGTTCCAATTAATTGGTGGCTTCTTTGGGTGCGTCCGTCTTGTAACGGCATAACTCACTTCTAGATACGTTGTTTAGGAGAAGACGTATTATTAAATTACATGTTCTGTTTACTACAATAGGTCTGTATACGTGAAATAGAGCGTTTGAGTTATTATAGTGTCCTGTTGTGGTTGTGAAAACACGTTTTGAAATTATGAGCCACTTTACACTCAACACTAGTTTTACGCAAAGTAATTATGGTAAAATTAGACCGACAATGTGGGTAATAATACGTAAACGCTTTGTAAATGTATCCGCCGGATTCAACAAATAAAATAGGGGTAGTTTCATATCTAATCATTTTTATTTAAGTTAGCACATTAAACAACTTGTTACATACCAACAGTAGGGCAGTTATAAAAGTAATTACATTAAATCTAATTGTAAGTCAACCTGCTTCTTTATATAAGGATATCTAATTCATGTGGGTTTGGCTAGTTAATTAAAAATAAAATGTAAAATTATATTAATAATAGGTAATTGTAACAATTACAGTTATCATAAATAAAACACTATTTCAGTCTCAGGATTCCCTCAGAATTAAGCCTAAATAAGTAAATTTATCCTTAAATTAAATTTTGTTTATTGTTAATTATTTTTATCAACTATAATTTCACCCATTTAAATAAAATTCGGACGTATTAACTTCATTTAAAATTGAATATTTATAGAATTCCATGGGATCAATGCTTATTAAGCAATAATTATTGGCTGTCTGTGCTACACCAATATTAACAGCCCACTAAATGCAATTTTGAGATGTCATTTCCCGATTGCGTTAATGCAACTCGCAAAAAAAATTAAAACGCAATAAAGGGACACCGATAAATTTACTAGCGGTCTGCTATCTCGACATAATTACGAATATTTATGCCGTGTTGTCCTGTGTTAATGTTAATTGTTGCGAGACCGATATTTATGTGCTTTAAACGCCGGACACCTTTGTCGCATTAAAAAATCATTAAAGAAATTAAATTTATATTAAAAGTCGTCCTAATTGTACCCCCAATGAATATTAAACAGAGGCCTTCGGACATCGTCCAGTAATAACATTCACTTCTTGTAAAGAGATAAGTGCCAACGTCTTTATTTATTTTAAGAACCTGAAGGTGGCTAATTAATATTCGCTACACGTGTTTAATCATTGATTATACAAAAGAATTAGGTTATTAAAAATAATCTATTGTTTGCAATAAAAATTTTATCTAATATAAAATTTATTATGAGGACTTTGGACTCGTTTGAAAATAGGTGAATGCGCTTAAAACATATTTTTTTTGGAAAATCACTTTAGTCACAAAACATTATAAAACTAAACCAAAGTTAATTCGCGACGGTTTAAATTATGTTCCAAAAATAATCAAGTTGTAAATTGATTGTTTCACTATCAAAGCGTTTCCTGCAGAATATAAAAATCTAATTATAACCTATGTTTAAAAATCATAGTTAATCTTTAACGGATATTTAATAAATGTATGTAGTTTACTTAATGATTACAGGATGTGGATGATTTAAAACAAGCCGAAGTAATCGCAAATTAATCACTAATTATATTTATTAAAACATAATTATAATAATATTTATATTTAATTGCATCATGTATCTACATAAGTTAATTGTAAAATGGCGATTCGTGTTTTTATTAATTCAGTTGAACATGTAGCCGCCAGTATGTCTAATCTTTATCTGCCCCAGAACTGCATGTATTAACTGGTTATTATTCTTCCTTTGTCATATATGAATGTTGCAGTTGAACGTAGTGAGTGGCGTAGCAAACAGATGTCACCGCCGGTACGTGTTTTGCAGGATGTTCAAATCCTGCTGCCACCGTAAGATTCACACGTGTAGCGAATTAGGACCGAAAAATGTTGTTTATCGATTTTAATAAACAACAGCGTGTTGAAGGAGGCCTCAGCTCCAGCCTCGAATTGTATCCTACGTACATAAACAAAAGCCGACGTAAACAATCAGAAAATTAATTACTTAGTAGATGGTGGAAGTTATTAAATATCATAAATCTGTTAAAATGAAATGTTCAATGAATGGCGCGATAAGAAGGAAAAGTTGGAAGGCAACCAGCCAAGTAAAGTAAGCAGGAAGGAAGGAAAACAAATAGGCAAACAAAATCTGGGATTAAGCAGTACCCCCTCGAAACAGTGCAAATTTAATTAACAAGACATTATAAGTTTAAAACAGTGCCTGTGCAGATGTGATTCGGATTTAGTAGCTCACAGTAGTTATCCAATTATGATTAAAAGGTTAGTAAGAAGGCATTAATTAGCCGAATGGAGGGAGGGTCGCTAATGCACGGCCCTCTCAATATCTCCGCAATAAATCAAATTAGTAAGTTAAGCTGCCGTCGGGGTGCGCTCTACAAACTGCTTTTCTACAACACGGATTTATATGCGAGATAAGATCTGTTTTGCATTAATATAAAAATATTTAAAAAATATACTGTTAAAATGGACTTTTTTAAGAATTTATTTCTAAAAATACAATTTTTTATTATGCTATAAATAAAAATTATATATTAATATTAGTTATTCTTAGGGTATGCACATTATAAACAAATTAATATTTATTAAATAAATATAAATAGGTAATAAATAATTAAAAAAGAATTATTTTTAACAACATAAATTTTATAATTGTAACTAGTATTTTTATATTACTATTATTAAATATAAAATTAATATTATATTATTGTTATTAAATTTGATATCAAATATAATGATAACATTACGTATGTTTTATTTACTTCTAAATTTATAACTTGTAGAAAATATTTTAATAAATCTATATAAATGCAAATATAAAATATTAATTCTATCAAGTTTTTGTTATTACTAATTTTTTTAAACAACATGTGTTTTTTATGAATTTACATATTTGATAAAATGTAAGATATAAATATGTATATAATTTTAATATAGCTATTATTTATTTATTAATTGAAAATATTATTTTTTTGATTGGAATATAATTAAATAAAAGAACCTTACAGAAAATGTTTTAATAAACAATCAAAATTATTTATAGGTTCTAATTTAATTAAGTTTACCTTAATTACATAAATTAATACTAATTCTTCATTAAAAAAAACATACCTGGTTTGTTCGAATCTATTTATAAAAATTTATTTATTTATAGAAATATAAAAAAGAATATAATAAACGTATAACTTAATTTTATTAGTAAAACTATTAAAATATGTTTTTATTATTGAACTAATGTTAATACTGCAATACTACAAAATTTAAAATGTATTATGGGAATAAATAAAAATAAATTTTATACAATATTATCAAGAATATTATTCTCTTGTTTGCGATAAAATAATAAAAAATGCCAGTAAATATTTTAAACAATAAATATATAATTAATAAGAATTAGTTATTTTCATATATAATATTTATACAATATTATCAAGAATATTATTCTTTTTTTTGGAATAAGTTTACAGTAAATATTATATTAAACAATCAAACAATTTAAATTCCATGAATTTTTTAATCAGGTAATAAATTAATTCTTCATTAAAATTATGAATAATTTATTATAATTTATTAAAAATATTTATTAATATTAATAATAAAATTATTATCATAATAATACAATATTATAACAGTTTAATTTAACATACATATAGTATTTATTAACAAAAGAATAAAATAAATAATATATTATTAGTGAAAATACTAAAATGCTTTAAAATTGAAAATAGTTGTAATCTGAAGTTGCTACATAGTTTACATGAACTTAGTTAGTTAAATTACACTAATTACGCTAATATTATTTAAGGTGCATAACAAAAAGTATTTTTATGTGAATAATTATGATGTTTGTTTACATTTAGATAATAAACAATTATTATTATCTATATATTATGTTAACAATATAGTTTGAAAATGTTGGAAAAAGGTTTTTAAAAGTGAATTTTATATAATGCGACTCATTATTTAATTGTCTTTCAGTAATAAATATGTAATTTATAATTATTAGTCATATTCATATGTGAAATGCAATAAGTGAACAAATAAAAAATTTGATATAATACGATCACTTTTAACATAAAAATCCGGTCATTATGTTTGTCATTATCCTGCGAAGCTGAGAGTCTGCTCAACGTTACACACACTCAAACATATCACAGACGATTCTTATCTTCATTACCCAGAAAATTTTACTGCCTGTTAAATTAGTTATTTTATTACACCCCAATTCTCCACTCCACTTCCTATATTTATCCATTTACTCAGCGATTTGATTAACCGTCTAAATTATATTTTGTCAATTGGGGGAATCTTTTAATGGGCAACGAAGACTAACAAATTATTTAATGTAATATTTCCTCCTTTTCCAATTTCTGTAATTCATTAGCTTAAATGAACATTAATCAGTTTAAGAATTTATTACCTCAAAACTTGTCAATTTAATCTGTCATACCACTTGTTGTATATGAGGTAATGATATTAAAACAGCACCAAATCATTTACAATCATTTCGTATTAATAAGCGATAAACAACATTCTTTCAGAATTTCCATTGTTGCTTCTTTCCAGCAATTTATCAGTATCAGATTGATAATCGGCCGTGGCGGCGTTACAGACGGCAGTAAACTGCAGCGGCGAGAACGGCATATATTACCGGCAGTCAATAATGCTGTCGGAACTGAGAGGTATATTGGTGTGTAAATACAGCCTATTATCCACCAATTTCAGGTATTAAATCATTCGGAATAATTGCCGACGCCGCGGCCTGCAACCGGTCCGCAATTTCGTGTCTGCAACAACTGAAAGGTGCAACCACGGTGCTGGTTCTACAGGGGATGATGATACATACATGAAATGAATACATTTTTTGTCACTTGTGAAATAAATAATTTACATGTTTAGAATAAATTTAAAGAAATTAACTCTACTTTCACTAGTTTCATTCGAAAATGTACCTTTCCTAATAGACAAGTTTATGTACAACTACATCTTAAATTTTATTTTAATAATAATAGCTTTGGTAATTCCGATCCATATTCATTTATACAGTACTCCAATAGATACTAGCTTTGGAGTAGCTTCACAAACTTAACTATAAAGCACATTTGTTATACGTATCCAGTTGCCTGTTCATAACGACCATCCAACACAGTCGATTACAAACCAGCTTCATAAATCGCCTGCTCAATTAGACTCCCCATTTGCAGCATCCATCCGAATAAACACCGCTGCAATTAAATTGGGACACTTACCGTTCTCACTTAGAACAATAACCGTAATTGTGCAGGTGAAAACAATGCAATTAGCGAGTCGAAATTGGCGGTGTAACGCTGCTGTACATATTTATGATAATGATTTCCCGGATTATTGCGTTGCTGTTAACATAAATTGGACCCGGAGTCTTCCCGTAATGGCCCCTGTAACTTTGTTAACGCGAACCGCAGCGGAGCGGCGGTGAAGGCGGCATATGCACCAGATTAGTTCGGGACGCCTTCCAACCGACTACAACTCCTTCGATTCCCACTTTGCTTCATATTTCCCATTGGTGATAAGTTCAGACGCAATAACTGTCCAAGGAAGAGGCAACGTGCACTGGCGGCCAGTTTATTGGAGTTGAAAGCTTCCTTGAAAGTTGATTCAATTGAACGAACAACGTGAATTCAGTTTAACAAGTTGGAAATAAAATGTTTTAGGAATATATAATTGCATAAACATGAAACATCAATCTTCCACCAACCATCCGGCTTTGTTACTCTCAGTTTTCCCCTCGTATCCTCGTACATAACCTTTTAATTATACGGTCCATGTCTAATTCAAATTGTCTACCGGTCATTCATCATCGCGCTCTGCTAGTTTAGGAACTAATTATATCATTTACAACGCTGCTAGAAGCTGCACCCTTATTATCACTCCTTTCCCACCTCAAACACCTCATACCGTGACTGTTTATGCTGTTCTCTCTCCACGTTCGCCGTACTTGTTTCCCAATGATTTATTACCTGCTACATGTTATATAACGTGTTGAGTCGCTTTTTAGTATTGTGCGGAATTAATTATGTATAATCAGTTTAATAAACTCCATTTGGTCCACTGTATTTACTATAACCATGCCTTTATTTAAAATGGGCAAATTTACAATACTTGGTGACCAATCAAACAGGCGAAAAACTTAATCTACGTGTATATCGATCTTCGTCAATTGAATGCGGGGTGTCACAAGAGAAGCATCCACTCTCCAGACTAATTTACATTCATATCTTAGGGGTTTTAGGCCGGTAATCTCCGGGTAGTAAGTATAAATGACGTGTATATTGGAAAAATGGATTAGACTTATGTATGCAGTGGGACCCGGGGGACGGACTATCGCCTACAACACTCCCGCGTCCCCCGGGGACTACCGGGCCCCCACACGCCGCATGGATTTACTCCAGTGTTCTACACCGCGTCTGTCTGCGCCCGACACATGTAGCTTCGATGTGCACCAAGTGAATTTATTTAAGGTCACTTAGACGACAGCTCTGTTTGCGGGAGTGATTGATTTTTCAATTAGATCGCCATTTGCGAATAACGTAATTAAATTTAAACCTTCCACTTGTGTACTGAAGTGGCACCACCGATAACAATTGATCACTGTAAGCAAGTATCAACATAAAACTTTAAAATAGGTGTTGTTTGGGTATGTTTTGAGAGTCCCAAAATCAAATTATTTCTCATTAGTTCCCCAATTCAAAGCTGAGTGGCATGCAAAGGCAAACAATGAAGATTACCCAACTCGATCAACGTGTCCTCAAATCCCTTGCACCCGTTCTAATATCTTAATACGGAATATGACATACTATCGCGAAGTGACAAACATACGGGGGGTAGGTCTTTTCACCGATCGACTTGCATCAGCGCACCCAAATGAACTGCTCTAGTTGATTGACGTGCTCAAAGCAAGAGGCCAATCTCTCCGTGGACGAAATAGGCACGGGGAAAACGCCTGTGGGAAAATGCACGTCAATCATAGCCCGAAAGTGTGCACTTATTTACGGCATCTGTCGACAATTGTACAAAAGTCAACTGATGTCCTTTATTGTGCAACGGCGTGTTCTGTTTGCATTTTGTTAGGAGTGGATTGAATTGCCGGGCTGGTTAGCAAATATTAAATAAGTTGTTTGTTGTTTGTCACCGATGGGATTTTGGAAAAGCTGTCAAACGGTTGGGGTTATTGAGATGAAGCGAATTATAATTAATACTTTTATGTAGGAGCAAATCTATTGTATTGTTGCTACGTAAATACAATTCTTCTGTTTAGCCACATTTATTCATATCTTATATTAGTAACCAAAATTATATTTATGAATCGTTCTTTACATATATTACAGTACAAGTTCACCACTATAACTCAATGTTTATAAAGATTAGCAAGAATTTATAAAAGATTCTTAATTCATTCGTGGAATATTCAGTTCTCATCTCCTCGTGGTGTCGCTTCAGAATTAATTTGTTTACAATACAATATTCTTGGCTTTTGTCCCCAAGAAACTTATTCCTCCCCTCGCATCTGGGAGCCGAACCTCACGGTTATTATTCGAAGAAACTTCCTAATATCTATATTTAAACATTTCAGCGACTCCCCCGAAAATTACTGAACACAATAATCGACGTGAAATTGAAATTAAAATTATTCAGACAAGTAACAAGTGTTTGTGAAACAATCCAAACTATCCGAAAGTTGGTCCCGGATTAAATTTAATTTCAATTCTAATGAAGACATTGGAAATTCGGCTGGTTGTAAGGCCAAGTAATATAAGACCGCAATCTTGTGAGCAGTTTGCCACTCCCTCATTTAGGCAACTTTTGACTTCATAAATATGGCATAAACGGCCCCCCCTCTTGGTTCAACTTTGCTCAAACTCTTACTCCACGCTTATTTTAACGCGAAAACACCAGATGCCGGCAACTTCTCGAATCGCTGCTTATGGATGCTGTTATATCCAATATTCTCAGTTGGAACAAGGGTTCGCAGTAAAATTATTTTAAAATTAATACACCCCACGTCGGATTTTAACAAAGCCATCACCTGCTTGCATAATTTGCTGACGAATAATTCTCATTTCTTGGGAATTATTTAATATTAAACTTTCAGTTAAAATTGATCGTTAGATCACTGTATAATTTTTCTAATATAATATTTATTTATATTAGCCAATTTTTAATGTGCTGAATTAAACATAACCATTTTTATTAACAAACATCTGCTTTATTTAATGTTGGTCCTATTAACACCAATATGTTCCTTTCATCCTGCTCAGCCACCCATATTTTTTCAGAGCGTTGGTCATGCTATGACTAAATTTAATTGAATTGTGCCTCGACTATTCATATCTCTGATAATTTTAAATAACTTGTTTATTGTATATTTTCCGTGCCACTGATCAGACAACCCAACATCGTCAGAAAGAGGGTTCTTTCATGTTGCATTCAAATATTTGATATACACTCTACACTCTACACAACTGTTTTATAACGATCACAGGGCCTATTTACATAACACAAAACATGCTATTGAGCGGGATTTTTAATTTGATTTAATTAAGAAATGGATCAAATGGGCAACGTAATAAACTGTTTACGTCAAAAAATTGGATACTAGTAATTACTTGGATAGTTTCTTGACATAATAACGAAGGAATGTATAGATCGCGATCTCGAGCAATTTAAAATTAATTTACAAAAACTTATGCATAATTTCGTACGCTTGACGTAATTACATATAATTCATATCCTGTATAAAAAAAATTAATTATGTTTTCTTAAGGAACATGAACAGAAAATGGTTAAATAATTGAAAAACAATTATCATCAGTTATGTCTGGCGAAACGGGTACGGCCTGTTTGTCGAAATGAATGAAAATTGACGGGTCTGTAATTTTATATTTAAGAGAAATGGTTTAATTTTGGTACAGTTTCAATTTGTTTTTTACGAAAACATTTTAAGTGGGTCCACTACCTTTTAATTTCACTAAAAATTGTTGGATGTATGATTATTATTTATCTTTTTGGCCCTTTTTTGTGATATCGAGGTGACAACTCACAGTACAATAAATTACGCTTTGTAAAAGAATGTACAATTAATTTTAAAATTGTCATCGTGATGATAAATTCGGAGTGGTTCATCTGACGATTAGAATTTTAATATCACGCCTTCTTGATAAATAACCAAGACAATTCATTCATTTCGTCAGCAACGAAATAAACCGTGTTTACGCCTTTCTCGTTCGCCTCTTGTTTTTTACTCCTTCCGAGTTTTCATTCACGTCACTTGCCGTTTCCCAGATAGAGACGTCCTTATGAAAATATTAATGAACGTGATGGATGTTTGCCACGGGTAAACCATTGTGGGATTATTTTCGGCAACCAGTGACGTCGTGCCAAAGGGTATTATTAATGAAAACAAGACATAAAAATAAGAAGGTCTATTATATAAATACAAGGAGTTCACACATGGGCGTAACACTTTGAAGGGATACTTTACGGGTCCAAAAAAGATGTTATAAATATCTTGTCTTCATTGACAATTAATCCATTTTGTTACTCTTTAATTTGTAGTAGACTGTAAATGATGAAAAATATCAAATTTGAAAACAAAACCCACTTTACTATTGCCCACTGTATATGTTTTCTGGTCAACTTCTACTATTGAAGCTACATTTGGAGCATAACCAAAGACTTTCTACTTATATTAATTTTTTTCACATAACAACTATAATCAATTTTTAGAAGATTCTGTTTCGTAAATTATTATAATATTAAGATAAAATATATGGAAGACTATATAAACATTTAAATATCCATTTACAGAGTATCATTAGTAAATTATTTCAATTTACATGGAAGTTGCTTTTAGACGAAATACGAAGTGCAATTGTTGGATATTCCATTGTGTTGAACATTCCGGATAAACCGAGTTAAATCGATACAAACCCAAATGCAGTGCCTCGTATCCAAACAAATTGCTATATTATACAAGTCATCAAGGCGAGAACTGGATGAAACGGTTCAGTTGATAAAACTGATCGAACGAGGCGTTTCCCAAAAGGGGAATTGCACACCGCTCCTCCTGTGTTTAGGGGGGTAAAACACCCTTGCCACACTCAGCTCTAACTAAAATATTTATAAATTACCTAAATTAGGCGAGGTGCCCTCCCTCGCAGGACACGTTATATGCGTGATTGATTTTATTGTGATTGTATATGCTCACTCGAATCAAATCAAACTCGTGTTTGGAAGCGGTGAGCGACAAAAGCCAATTTTGATTACATTATATCCGGGGGATCTGCTAAAAGCCCGCATTTAATTTCACTGAATTGTTCATTTTTGTTCCAGCCATGCTATTTTCATTTGGAAATGTGTCTGTTACTTTATAATACATCATTAAATTAGATTAATATTCACATCAAAATCCAATTATTTGTGTTTTTGTGTATGACGTATATTAACAAAAAACTTTTTAAGACATTCTAAATAAAGACATTTCATAATATTGAATTAATTACACACTGATATATTATCTTAAGAAATTCATAGTCACTTGACTTGAAAATCAAGTCATAAAAAGAATAAAAAAATGTTGGTGGGCAAGTAAGAGCACGTTTTAGAGTCCATATTGATCTGTAAAGTCATCTTTAGGTTGTAGCTATTAGTTATAGCAGCCGGCACGATGAAGCTGAGCTTCCACATCTTTCAGAACACGGTGTCGACAATGGTCATCAATCATCGGCGAGGAGGACCGCCCCAGCTTTACTCTTCAACACCTATTCCCAGTGGCGGAACAACGAATTATGATCGGCTTTAAAATATTTTTCCTATATAAAAACGTATACAAATAGAACAAAACTTAAGACAAATTTATTTTAATTCTGTCATTTTCTGACAAATATAATTTATTATTAATTAAATTCAAATAGTTGTTGAAAATAATATTGATTAAAAATGTGGAAGATGGCAACACTTGAATGAAACATTTTTTTAAGGACACTGAAAACCAAGTGCATATTTTTTAGCAGTGTTTCAACCCAAGTAGCACAAAAGAAATAGATGTTGACAAGCCATTACAAGCACGTAACGCAATAATGGAACAGAGTGTTTAATATTTTAATGGCGCCAGTTGTTTGTAACGACCTGCAATTGTACTTGGACAAATCTATTTTTCCTGGAGACTGTTACTCAGGACGAGCACCTCGAATTAATTGCCGAGAATTTAAAATGTAAATATCTCCAGAAAAGGCAGGACGTGAGCTAAATGAAAAAAGGCTTATTTTCTTTCATCGTTTTCATAAATTTTATTTATTGGGCTGACTTAGACGGCTAATGGGACAATAAACCAGTGTATAAATAATAAATGGAAGTTGACATTCACTGATCATTATTCCCGACTTCATTCGGTTCATTCTTCAACTTATTAAGTTATTAGGCTTGTTCAAATTACAAAACGATGCATTTTGTAGATAATATATGGGAAAATGACTAAAGCCAATACAAATGTGTATCTCCGGTAACCAGATGTAGATTTTCAGTTGGACCCTCGTGAGATAATGAGGCAGATGTCGATGCACAGTAGAAACAATATCGGGAATGACCCAATATATAGACGTCAAACTATATCGGCGTTCGAATCTTATCGAATCAATTTATCGGGGCGACCGTGTGCCATCGCGCCCATGGGCGGACGGGAGACGCGCGACGCGGAAAGTCAAGCTGGCGACGAGAGATTAGCACGGAGTTAATCACGTTATCACGGCCGATGCCCGTCCATAATGGCCAACAGATGGCAGATGCGGTCGCCTGTAATTGAATCAACTTTATCTGTGAGTATAATGGGCGAGGGTCGTCGCGGGTGGTTTGGCAGGCCGCAGCCGCCCCTGCACACACGTATTCCATCGTGCACGGGAGCTGTGTGCCCACCCCGATTTTAATTACGCCGATTTCTATCGCGAGAACAATGAGATGACTCTTGTTGAAATGAAACTGGTCAGTGACGACCCAAATGGATGAAGACGTTATATTTTGACTGGCGAAGCAGTAGGACAAGTCTTCTATTTACATGAAAATTTAAAGATGCTCCAATAAAAATTAATTGATGAGTTTTAATGCTGCAACTAATGGGCTCAGGCGAATGAAATGCGAAGGCGTACGATACATCAAAATTAAAATTTTGTTTGTGACTGTTCGCACGGTTAGAATCTTAATTCGACCCCCCAATTTCGACCATTACAGATCGGTCCGTCTATTGTTTAATAAGGGCCACTTCGACGACGACTGCATAATGCACGAAGTGGGGGACAAAAGGACTGTGGAGTGTTTATGTTTTTAATGTGATGTGTGATTTTGACACATGTACTCATTGCGAAGTAATATTTTACTGCCTCCGCAGTGGTCCGGACGTTCAAGACAATGTCGTCGTAATGTTTATTTCATGTAAGGACGTTAGGAACATTTGTTCCGTATCGAATTGTCGTAGTTACATGCATTAGATGGGTATGTAATGAGTTCTGCGAAGGGTATTATGAATCGACCCCGATTTATCAGATGACTCGGCCACAGTAACATACAGTTACATAACAAATTATTTCATTAGAAACTTAATTAATCTATTTTATTAATTATGTCTATGTAAACAAATAAAATAATTTTAGTAAGACCTGTGCCATCTTGGAGGATTTATTAGATTAAGTCTCTTTGAGAATAAAATTTATATTTGACAGAAATTGAGCAGCAATTTCTTTCGAAAATTGCAACAAAAATAATTTTGAATTTACATATTATTAGTACACCCTGTGCTGTCTGAAACGGGCGGTTAAAACGGTTCGGAGCGGCGTTTTCCGTCCCCACGCGACCTCAGCGCACCCCGGGGGTGATAACTGCATAATGAAATATGGCAAGCAAGTGTTTATGATGTTTTTATAGTGCCAAATAAAATATATTAACCGAATGTAAGGAATATATTAATATCCGGGGTGTGTGCGTGTACGTCCTCATAGCCGTTTTCGAGAAGTTTATTTTCCGTATTTACGACCTCCACCTATTTCTAGTTTGATATTCATGAGACGCGTGAATGAAAGGCTGTGACAGCTGCGACAAATATCCCACTTCTTTTGTGGAAAGTCGTATATGTTTGTGTGAGCTGTAAAAATTTATTTTCAAATTCTATTTTATAACTATTTTAGTTGTTACATTAACGCAATATTTCGTTTCCCCCTTTTTCATTCTCATCTTTATCCAGTGATTAAATAAATTTGATTAATCCGATAATCCAGTCCCAGATATTTAGCGCCTAATCCAAATAAATATTGAAAAATTGGTATCAGTGAGTAAATGGAACGTGTGAACTTGTTATCACTCACAGTAGCTAAAAAGTTGCCATTTAATATTTACTAACATCCTCTAATCAAATATTGTATGCTTTTATTTGAAAATAGGGGAAAAAATATTTGTTTACATAAATTCTTTTAAATCTTAATATTTAATATTACTACGATTTTTGGTTCCAATAAAGAAACAAAACAAATATTAAATATTTCTTCTGACGTCTTAGTTCATTAAGACTGATCGATTGGGGAAAGGTCTGAAGATCTGAGTGGCCAAGGCAGTAAATTCACATGAGAAGTTTCTAGGAAGTTTAATGTATTCCTGGCAACATGTGGACGGGCATTATCTTGCTGAAAAATTAGTCCGAGATTTCTTCTTATGTTGGGATGAAAATAAGGTTCCAAAACGTCATCCACATATTGATGGGACGTCATATTGACACCAATGAAAACTGAAGGTGACCTGCTACCAAAAGCAATAGCAATAGCAATAGCACCATTACACCTTTAGTGCTATGAATATGATTCCACAAAAAAGTACACTGATCGAATACAAATTGGCCTACCTTAATTGGCAAAAAAATCATCAGCAGTCATCCTGTCCCTTAGGGCCAATAATCTAACACGGCTGTTTTATTATGATTATTAAATAGTAGGAATGATGAAAATTTATATATAATGTAATTTATGTGAAATATAAATGTGAAATATCAAATTATTTATATAAAAATTAGGAATATAGATGAAAATTTAAAAATCTAAAGTAATTTCCATGTAATTGAAATGATATCAGATAATTTTGGCCCTATAAATTTTCAACAAAACAAAATTTTCTCTGGCAGTATATCACCACTCCTTTCATAACACGCGTATTGTTCCTCGGACTTGGCGTAAAAAGACTGGAAAACATTTGTTTTGTCAAGAAACGTACAAAACGATCGTGTAAAACCCTGGCGGTGATATGAATAATCCGGCAAAATTTAGTGGTCATGTAGATATGAATGTTTATTCCTTGGAACCGCGTCCGAGTCTAGCGAAAGGCTATAAATATAAATCCAATCCGATTCTCATGTTAATATCCCCCCATAGAACAGCGAGGCACATATCGATATGTCATAAGCGTTCGCTAAACCACATTTATTACTCCTGTGTAAACAATGGACCGAGCAAAAGGCATCAGGCTGTGGGAAGAGGTGGGGTCATGCCAAACATCTACTTATACTGCTTATTCTGTGTTTGAAACGTATTATCTGCCAGATATGATGGATTTTGGCCCGCCGTGATTTATATTCCCCGGGGATTAAGGACCATTCTTCGTCATCCACCAAATACGTGGTTCTCACATTTTATGGCACATTTTACTTAGCATAACTTCAATCAACAATAATATATCAAGAATTAATGTTAAAAATTAGATAATTAAAAATTAAATATTTGAATTTTTTCACCTCCACCATCCCTTTTTTTAATATTATTTAATATTGTACTAATTTTTTTATGAAAATGAAATAAAGACTTCTCTGTGATTCAATTTTTAAATAGTTTTTGGTTGATTTGGTTCTTCTGTAAATGTTATTTTTTGACTGATGAGTAATGTTTATCACGTATCAAAATATATCAATAATAATACAACAATCAAATATTTCGCCTTATATTGTGGGAAACTCAAACATGCAGCGAAAAACAATAGTATAGCCATTTGTTGATATTAATATTATTATCACACGAGTGACAGGTTTTTGACAAATTGCAAGATTATTATTCCTGGGAATTTATTTAATTTATTCAATATTTGGATTATCCACGTGGCTACTTTGCATCAACCGAATGTGGGAATGACAAACAAGTCCGGGGGTGGTATTTGCTCCCCCCAGTATTATTGCTCCTGGTTCTAATGTCGTATGACGATGGGTCGAGGTGTTTACATTTTCTCTTATGTATATGTGCCAAAAATTTTAAAATAAAATATATTCAATATTATTTTTGAAAAAAAGTCACAAAGTAATAGCAAGAGATAATAATTAAGTGACATGAGTAACTTCTGTAGGGTAAATATTCAAGATCAAAACCGGTTAACCCTGAATTTTATTATTTTAAGTTAGGGGGTAAATAATTAAAAAAAAAATACACATTTACACATTAAACTTTCAAAAGATGTGACGAAAATAAATAAACAAGGAAAATCCCTTAAAAACGAGTATTTTTCATTATCCTGGTAAACAGTTAATGCGCAATATTGAATTTCCTCGAGAACCTTTTATATAGTTTTGTTGTTCGTGTTATTCAAACAAAAGTTCCTATTGACTCAGCATCCGCGGAGGCTTTAATCAAAACAAACCTTGTATTCTTCCAGAACCCCTTTTTTCCTTTTAGTTGCGAAAAGTTGGTTACAAGACTTATTCAAGGCAATATGTACATACAAGAATCCAATTTTGCAGCGTACATATTTTTGTGTGCCGCTCCCCGATCCGAACGAAGTAAGTAAGAAAACAACCTGCCTGTGAGCGAACAGACAAAAGAATCAGTGCTCAAACTTCGCCAACTTCCACATTATCCCTTGTTCAAAATTTCCACCTTTATTCAAAAATTTTATATGAGAAATTTATGTGCACGGACCGGAGCCGGTGTACACGCTGTAAAACTTTTCGTGCCGAGTTGGGCGTGTTGCATAAACACAACACCCCTGTCGGATTCCTGCCCCGCTAGTCGCAGGCAACTTTTGTAACCGCAAGACGCTTTGCTGCGACGCTGCATATTTAAGACTTGTAAACTTAAGGAGGCGGCTACGTTTCTGTTCAATTGTCTTGGCAAATTTACTGAAAATATCTTAGAGTTTAATTGCTAAATTTATCTTTTTGGCTAAAATAAATATTACAACTATGTTATCATTGATAAGCTTAAAAATAAAATTGAAGCACAAAAATAATTTGTTTAAATAGTTGGATAGGATATTGAACGAAATGTTAAACTTAGTATGTAAATGTTCTCAATTATATATGCACAGAGAATTTGTTTGATTAGATTAATATGCAAAAAATTATTTGTTATAATTGAATTATTACATAAAATTAAGATGGTGAAACGGGATGTACCATTATAATAATTTATGGATAATACACGATCCATGCATTATTTATAAGAGGAAGCTACACGTTAAGTCTACTCTTCGTTTATTAACGTGCTATTAATTTTATCTGGTCTATCCGATACAAAAATTAAAAATGTCTAAGTGATATTTACATAATCTAATTGAGTAAACAGAAGATTAACTTCCCACGGAATATTATAAAAATTTAATTTGCATATTTTAATGAATATTAAAACTATTTAGTTCAAGTTAATGTCGTGCCTCCTTATAATTTAAATTTGTTGAATTAATAGTTAACAAAAATTTGTTGCTCTTCAGTCCATCCTCCAGTTAATCCATCGCATCCTTGTTTATTTATTAACATCCAATTAATTACGTTCTCACCCAGTACGAAAAGTAAGCTTGAGAAATGGAACTGTTGGAACTAGCGATAATAAATATTCATAAAATAACAAAGGCAGTAACTTTCGAAATAAACTTTGCACGATTACATAAGCAGATAGGTGAAGGCGCGGTGTTAAAGTCAAACAAAACGGCATAAATCCCTACAAATAGTCCATTTAATAATTTATGACAAAAGCAAAATTCAACATTATTGTTTAATTTAACTTCTAATCTTTTGTATGACGAGAGATAATGAAAAGTTTAAAGTTAAATCCAACCGAGTTCCATAGAATTTGAGTCTATTTAATAAATCCATTGTAAAATTAACTCTGTCCCGCTTATAATACACACGAGCGGAGCTCGTTGCTTTGTCAGACACAGACAAATTGAATGCGGGCGTAAAATTTCTTAAACTCCCCGTGTAAATAACGATTCCGTTGGCAGTCAGCAGCAAAAGCTGTGTAAATACTAATATATAACTTATTGAAATTCATAAGTAAAGTTTCGACCGAGACATGCACTCTCCAGGAATATGAACTTTACGATAATAATCCCTTAATATCAACTTCTTAAGTAATTTCAGTTCTGAACAAAAGCTATTCATTTATTGTTAAGACGAAATATTACAGTTATTTCCATTTCTTGGGGGATTCGACACTAGAAATAAGTTAATCAATAAATTACTTCCGTGATTTACAACTTCATTTTAAATATCAATGATTTAGACGACATATATTTGAATAAATTTTTAGCCTTTCTACTAAAAAGAGTCATATTTTTACAAGTTACTTGACATATAACCCGCCGGTCTAGTGACAGTAAGCCTTTGTTACTATATTTAAATCATATAACTCATTTATTAAATTTTTTAATCATTTTCAAAATGTGTTTCTCAACTTCTAACATATATAACTTAGATATTTCGTTCAAATGTCATTCTTCTCTGTGAACCCTCTACTTTCAAGACAAAAAATATTAGAGTTACACTTATATCCGGTTTAGATGGAAGGTTCCAACTACACTACTGCATTAGCAAAATTTTATCTTTTTTCAAAGTGCTCTAAAAGTTACAGCTTCCAAAGTATAGGATTAAATAACTGCTGATATTTTTTGTGGAGGTGTATTCTGTTGATATCTGTCCATTTTTTCATTAATTGTCTCGATTTCGTTATTATACGACCATCCAAAGCATTTTTCAAAAATCGTTATTTTTATATGGTTGTAAATTATTTCTCGGAACTTCGATTTGCTTCAAATTTTCAGGGAAGTTAGTCCATTATATTTTCAACAAGCTCTACAGATCCAAGCTCGATACCATAGTTAAATACTTTTCAGGGCTTGTGGGGGATAAAAAATGAAAACAGTTTCCCAGAAATTTAAAATTCAAAAATTTGTTTATTCTGATATTTCTCTTAGCTTTGATTCAGTCGTGTTTCAATTCAACAAATTGTCCTTTATGGTATTTCTTATTATTATAGCCTAAATGATGTGAATTTTTTTGCAATATTATTTTCAGCTGTCCAAACATATTCGTTGTGAACATTAAAAACACCATTTCTGGTGAAAGTTGCCTTATGAGAGAAAATTATTTTTGATTTGTAATCGTGTTCATGATTAACTTAAAGCCATTAGTCAAAATTGCAATCTTAACATTAGATATTCTTCTAAAATCTGCAAATAACACGTTAATAATTTAGTTAATTGACAAAATGCTCAATGATTATATACAACGAACAAGAATTGAAATAAGGCAAAAGTAATTATGGGTTTATTTAATTAAAACTTTGCATATATTGTGTAGAATATTCCAAATTTTAAATAGACTAAATTATATATTTAATATAACTATATTATGATTCACATAGGATCGTATGTGACATGTAATTTAGAAAGTGATCATACAAAATATCTGTTAATATTACATACATAACACATAATTTTATATAATATATATTATGTTAATTAATAAGTTTGAACCTAAAAGAAATATTAATAATAACAAAAATAATCGTGTAATTTAAAAAGGTCATTTTAGATAGTTAAAATTTTAAAATGTTAAATTACTGTTGTACCGATCGATTGGTCTTTTTATAGTCACATAACTGTCATAAATCCATTGTAATGGGCCATCGGTTCAATTACAAAATTTAATAAAAAGCATTTCATTAGATTGAAAATGATGGAATAGTCTCATCTATTTTTGTATAACAAAACCAGCACTATATTAATGGAATGGCCTGTCGGGGCATATTCATACAAACAAAACATTTATCATACTAAAAATTTTGCATGTAAATAAAAACAGCGCTTTGTTCTCGATTTTATTTATTTACAAGCATTCATTCAAATAAATGTACACAGCACCGCTTATTGTGCATTCAATAATTCTCATACAAATAAAATTTATGTAGTAAATTTTGTTTTAATTATTCAGAGAACAAGTGCACATATACTAAAAACATGCAGTGCACATTCATGAATATACAAAATACAATAAAGGTTCATTTTATTGCAAACACAGTTGCCATGGTACATGTACCTACTCCAACTAAAATACCCGTCGTCATTATTAACGAATAAATATGTAGTTGTTTGTGCCATATTGTGTCAGTGGTGGAACAATAGCGATGATGATTCTATTATATATATATTTTTAAATTTATTCCCGTATTTCTATTATCACGACAATAAGCCAGGAACATAGTTTCACAATAGATCGTTGTAAATAAATTTTAACAGTTACCTATTATATGATAGTATACATCTTCTAACTAAGCTTTCACACATAACATTCATTATAGTTTTAATTGAAATCGCACTTTAAACATATAGTGTAACAGTTGAATGTTTAATCTTAAGTCATATTTTCAGAATCATATAAGACAACACTCTTAAAATACTAAATAAACCCAAAAGTAAAATAATATTCATCTTTTTAAATAATATTGGTTACGCCAATGCAGAATACAGAACAGCGACGATAAAATTAAACGTTATGCCACAAACAGTTAGTGGCAGATTAAGCTCTTGTAAAAACACGCCGACATAACCGCATCCATATCAATACAGTTTCCTGGTTTGCTGCTGACCGGAACAGTACAAAAATGTCCGGCGCACCCTTGAACCGGCCGGTTTCAAAAAGGGTTAATGGAAATTTTATTCCTCGTTTTCCCCATTTTCTCAATTGAAGGGACGTGGCCTGAAAATTATAAGCGGCCTCCAAATTGGAACCGGAATTTAATTGGAAAAGTAAATACGCCCAAGGTTATTGTTGTGTTCTACTTAACATGCATCTTTCCACATAATAGTCTGTAAATAAACGATTTCAGTATTATGCGGTCGTTCCACATTATGCAAAAATAATTTTTACAATATGTTAATTGGAGCGTTTACATATACTGCTACAAGCTTGATGCGAAAATTAAGATAACAACTTTAGATACATCAAGACGAGGAGGACCATTAACGTCTTGTCAATCCACATGATCGGTTATTACGCCACTTTGCATCAATTCACGCATCCAACATAACCGAGGAGGTAATTAGAGCAACGACGCTTTCAATAAACCGTCCCGTCGATTCCGGCAACGAAAATAAATTCGCCCGAGTAATAGAAACTCAAAAGGAGGGAGATTTATCCGAGGGGGCACTCGTCACTATATCATATTTAAGGAACTCTAAATTGGTTAGGTTTGGCACATAAAAAATATGGGCCCCGCAATAAAACGCATCAAATTCGGTTTTATTATGAAACAGTGTATAAAACGCGTTTTTGATGAATAATGTTATCGCCGTTGCGGCGTTCGTCCCATTCCGTTTTCCAAACACGTTCGCCCGGCTCCGGATAATCGACAGTCTCGCCAGCTCGCACAAAAATACACGATTAAGAGGCGAAATGTTTGGCTTGCCGTTCTTCGGCCCGTTTCAACAAGGGAGAAAAGGATGGGGGATGTTACGGTTTTGTAAGACATATGAGCGGGGAAAGTGGTGCAATTAATTGGCGAAGCAAATAAAGAATAAATATAAATCATGGCTATTTCTTAGTAAAACTGGTAGGTTTTGATTGGATGTTTTGGGACGGTCCACTCAGTTTTGATAAATGGAGGCATCCAACGTTGTGCACGGTCTACTGACAAATTTTGTAGACGAGATTGTCAGAATGCTCTTTACAGAAGACTTGTCAGGTCAATGTATTATAAACGTCGATACGATACACAACTAATTAGTAAAAAATTTGCCGCAAAACGGCTTCTAATGGATGTCTAGCACCAAAAAAGAATTATTTCCAAAACCCAGATCAAGATTGAAAAGGATTACGGCTAATTTGTTCCTGTCTTCAAATCGTAATTAAATTCGTCGTACCAATTAGTTACGACGTCAGACCCGTTGAAAATTAAAATATCAAAAGGTGAATGGAGCGGATTCTTTCCGCCGAACAGTCAAAGTACATCCATCATTGCGTTATCTGATTCCCTTCCAAATCCCATATTATCATTCTCTTAGAACCATTATTATCACATTAATATAATATTTTTACAACTGGGCGTGGTGGTTTTGGACTTTCTGTCAGTTGCACTCGAAAGAAATGAGTTTCGAGTCGGGAATGGGACGGGCCTCGCACTTTTTCAACGTGGCAATATCAATATTTAAATCCCGTTGTGAAAAGAGCCTGCCTCTATTCACGGGTAATCGCGTATATGATATTAATGTGCCCAGATATGTCCCGGACAGATTTTAAAAGTAGTTAATGCCACAGTAGCGGTCTCCAATGCCTCATTTATCATATTTATTTTGCTCTCCCGTTCGTACAACAATAGACTCTGTTATATCGTAAGTAATTCTTTATTAGAAGTCCTCGGTCGCATTATTCGATTCTGGGGGGATTTGTAAGGTGCAACTAATTTATCACTTCGACGATTCGTTCGTTTGGATGCTTTTATTTTTTGCGCATTGTGTGGAAGGAACTCTTTTATAATATACCGTGTAGTTTTGGTTGACATTCGTCATCACATACAAATTTCAACAATCAATGAATCAAAATCTTCTCGGTGGCACATTCTTTATATCATTTCATTACATTCTACTGTTTGTTATTAATTTGCTCATTAAAATTGTACTGAAGTATTTGTTACTAAACACCATCAGACGTGCTCACGAGTGCTGAGTAAAATTTATGTAATTCATGAACCTTACAGCAAACCGTCTGCACATAATTCCAATCAAATACGCTTTCCTAACTGATGATTTCAAAATCAATAGATGTACAGCTATTCCGTGACCCTTCGCACACTATCACAACCCAATGATTAGTGTATCAAATAATCTACTGAAAGTTCGCGGAAGTAGCGCTGCCATCACGCCACTTTATCTACGGCCACGGAATTCTGATTTACAAATTTTATTAGCTATAAAACACAGTGGTATTGGCGAAATACGCCAGAAAAAACACGGAGCAATACATCAGGGATCGGTTTCGAGCAACGGGTCCCCGTGTTCGCGTGATCGTCGGAATCCACAGTCACTTTGTGTTTGAAAAATGCAAATCATGATGCCTAATCTGATGCTATAAGTTACTAAACAACAGAATTTTAAACTAGGCTTTATCTCGATCAGAAATGCATGCAACATAATTATAACTAATAGGTTGTTCCACCTTTTATGAATTAGAACGGTCACAGAAGCGGTTTAGGACGGAATCGATCTCTTTTAAGCTTTCCAATAACGAAGAAAAAACGAAATTTAGGCGTCGAATATGGATGAGCGAAAATAAACAAAGGAGCGTGTTTCGGACCGAAGCGCCAACTGCGTTTGCGTTTTTATCATCGGATCTGGAGTGCAGAAGAAACGATGGAAACGCGACAGAAGCAATTTCAATACCGAAAAAAAAGAAACTGAGAGACGAGGCAAAGAGCAGTCCAAATTCTGACAATAACCGCCCGAATTCCCCGAACTGTGTGAACTCGTTTATATTGGTACAGGTTAGGATTTGTAAGGACTCTTCTCTTGGCCTTGAAACCAGTGGTGGTACCATCAACATTTTTAAATTCATCTATATATATTCAACGTATGTAATTTGAACGAATGGGGGAGGAATGTTAAAGGAAAAAATTTACGTAAAGTTTGTAATTCTGTCAGGAACAAGAAATCTAATTCATTTTTCTTTATTTTCTCTGACAAGAGGAAATATTTTTTTATGTGCCTTAAATATAGTTTCAGGAATTGTAATAATTTATTAAATGTTTTTGAAAATGTACGGTACTTCAGAAATATATAATTTTTGATCATTGTTTGGGACTCTTGGAGTGGACGTGATTCATAAATTTACATTTTTATTTTGCAATGCAATTTTACAAGTCTAAGATTCGTGAAAGTAGTAACCAATCAATTTTAAATTAAATGTCTTTATTTTTACAAAGTTTTCGTTTCAACCAAACTGAATGTATACAAAATATAACAACTTCCTGACGTGGGTGATCAGTTACCAGTAGTAGTTAGTGTGAACTGACACTGGTATAAGTTAGGATTTATAAGGACTCTTCTCTTAGTTATAAAAACAGTGGTGATACCATACAAATTTTTAAATTAATGTACGATATATTTAAAGTATATAATTGACATGATTCAAGGAGGTATACTAATGAAGAAATTATTATTATTATTATAATTATTTTTCATATAAAAAGTCAGCAATATTTTTTGAACCAATTAATACGTAAATATAGTTTCAGTTTCAGAAACATTAGACTTTTTAACCATAGCTTGATGTGATATATAACAACAGTGGTCACGTACAACTAAATTATGGATGTGTTCCATCAATTCATTACTTTATTTAACAACATACAAGTCTAACATTCGTGCCAGTACTTGCCAATCAATTCCAACTCCGATGTCTTTATTCCTGCAAAGTTTGCGTTTCGACCAAACCGAAAGTGGACAAAATATAACAACTTCCTGACGTGAATGATCAGTTAGTAGTAATGGCAAGCTCACACCACGAATAATTGTGCAACTAATGCAGATGTGACTTACACCATGCCGTGTGTACTAACAAACCAACTAACTGAACATAGGTAACCGGCACGCAGGATGATAATTGCCGGTTTTGCCATCGATAATTGCCTGCCCCGTCTCCACGATTAGAGCCTGTCAGTCCGTCAAACCTGCGGAAGAACAAAACACCCGACTCCTATAACAAAAGGCGAAAACGCTTAAAATTGCGAATCAATCTAGCGGACGGTTTCACTTGCTTTTTGATAAGTGTAATTGAGTTCTCAGTTTCGTGCGATTTTTTCGTGTTCGACTGGTGTGATGTGGCAATGTTCACTTTATAGGGGGCTAATTATATTGTAATTGACGATGTTTTCATCGAGTTTGTACAGAAACTATATGGACTATAATTATCTGGCTCGTACCTGGTGTTTGTCTTAACAACACGGAATTTACGAGTTTGTCATGTTGAGTGACAAGCAAACTTTTTGTTCAGGGATTGGTGTTCGAATAAAGACGGATGATCAAACTCAACTCAATAATATATAAACGTCAAGTAGTTATCAGTGTTTCAGAATCTTAAATCTGTTGTGTGGAACATCCAAATGAATTAATTATTTTAATTTTTAAATGTTTTTATAAATAAGCCCCTAAACTCGATAATTTTAATTAATAAAATGATATCCCAATTCAATTTCATTCTACGCCCCCTTCAGTTATTCACAAATTAAAAGGCAAAAATTTAATCTATTTCTATTTTTTTCCGGCACTCATACAAAAATATTTAATTTTTTATGTTTTAAGAGTGCTCTAAACGGCAGCTCAAAAAAAAAAAATTTAAATGATTGCTTCAAATTTTTGTAAATTACTAAAATCATCAAAAATCATTTATTTTTTTCTCGTTGTTCTTTTTTTTTCTACAAGAAAAATAATAAAGTTCCCGAAAATTTCAAGACGAAATTTCATTTTTATTATATTTGTATAATTTTTTATCATTCTTTATAACACTTTTATAATATTTTTATAAACTTCAAACACAATAAAGGTCAATTAATAATATTATTTAGGTCAATAATATTTTTTATTTTTTTTTTTATATTAAAATATTTTTTACATATTAACATATTTTGTATATTTAACAAAATATAATCAAAAATTTAATTTAAAAAAGTTTCATTTTTTTACAAGAAAATGATAAAGTTCCTGAAAACTTCGAAATTTTATTTTTATTACAGTTTTATAATTTTTTATAATTCTTTAAAACATTTTTATAATATTTTTATAAACTCTAAACGTAACAAAGGTCAATTATTATTATTTATAAGTGATTAATTTTTGAAAAATAAATAAATTTAAGTAATTTAAAAAATTACGTATATTATGTGTTTATTAATTTTATTTTCGTCTCTTGTGCTTTAATTCAAGTCATTTTAACAGGTTGCTCCAAATTTTTGAAAATTACTAAAATCATTTAATTTTTTCTCGTTGTTCTTTTTTTTCTACAAGAAAAATAATAAAGTTCCCGAAAATTTCAAGACGAAATTTCATTTTTATTATATTTGTATAATTCTTTATAACACTTTTATAATATTTTTATAAACTCTAAACACAATAAAGGTCTATTAATAACATTATTTAGGTCAACATTATTTTTATTTTATATTTATTTATTATTTTTTATTTTTTTTTATCAAAATATTTTTTACATATTAACATATTTTATATATTTAACAAAATATAATCATAAATTTAATTTGAAGATGTTTCATTTTTTTAAAAGAAAAATGATAAAATTCCTGAAAATTTCGAAACTTCATTTTTATTAAAGTTTTATAATTTTTTATAATTCTTTGAAATATTTTTATAATATTTTTATAAACTCTAAACACATTAAAGGTCAATTAATAACATTATTTAGGTCAACAATATATTTTATTTTTTTTATCAAATATATTTTTTACATATTTTATATATTTAACAAAATAGAATCAAAAATTTAATGTAACAATGTATCATCAAATTAAATCGAATTTCGAAATTTCATTTTTATTATATTTTTATAATATTTTATAATTCTTTAAAACATTTTTATAATATTTTTTTAAAGTCTAAACATAACAAAGATCAATTATTTTCAATATTTTTTAATTTTCTCGTGATTTTATTAAAATGATTTTTTTTGAAAAATAAATAAATTTAAGAAATTTAAAAAATTGTATATTATTTGTTTATTAATTTTTTTTTTTTTTCGTCTCTTGTGCTTTAATTCCAAGCTTTAGTATGACAACTTCAAAAAAATTAATGGAGGTAGTTAATATTTGTGTTCAAGCTAAAGTCGAAACGAGAAAAAAATTAAAAAATAAAAAAATTGACGGTTTCAGAAATTTTTAAAAAAGGTTTTTTTTATTCTGCCGTTTAAGGGGATCCTTAAAAAATAATAAACATAAGAAATTTTCGTATGAAAATCGAAAAAAAAGATGCTTTTCTTTGGGTTGCCACATTGTGTACGTTATATTAAATAAATAAACTACTTCCAAATATATTTTGTGTATGTGATATTATACCTTATTTATGTTTATGGACAATTTTTCTTAACCTGAATTTAGTGTTTTTATTTCTGAAGAAAAAATATACAGGTAAATCTAATGAAATGAAAAATAAATTAAAATTTATTCCATATTTTTCACCACCTCTGTATGATTAGTAATTAAAATACTCTCCTGTGTTGCAGTTTATATCTTCTATGTTGATGTAAACAATTAGTGAAGACAAATTTCTAGTTAAATACTTCCATGTAACTGATATAAGTACATCTTAAAATTGGTTATGATTGCTGGAAATTTCATATAATCACGTTGATAGTTTTAAGACTTGCGAACTACTCGAACCAGAAACGAACTCCCCGTTTACAAACAGGATTTCAATAATTAAGCCTTAACAAGGTAGATAGAAACGTGGAACATCGTCACACACACTAAGCAACCTACAGTGTAAATATCCAGTCTCCGAGCCCCGCTATTACGAAAATAACCCTAATCAGGCATTATTATATCATTATTGCTTACCCGATTATTCGCGTTCCCGTTTTGCACAGCATTTCGATGCTTATCTCCCGCTATCTTCGCCAGCTTGTTTGCTACCGAGATCGTTCGGATCTATGCGCCGTGTACGTTGCTGAAATTCGTAATTTCATGTAAATTTCACATTTTTTAATGCACGTGATAAGGGGTCGCACACGGAGGACACGTGTGGATGAAATGTAACACATAAAAATCGTGTGATCGTCGATATTTATGTCCGCCGTAAATCAACGCAACACACTTCAGCAATCGCATCGGGACGTTAAAAAGTGTCGAAACGTCCGGGACCGCGAAACGGATTAAACGGAAGGGTCGCCGGCGAATAAATATAAGAAAATTCGGCCCAATATCTTCAAACAAATGTCTGGCCGAATCTCCAAACATATTTCACATATGGATGACGATATTAAAAACGTCCCCTTGTTCAATTTTAAAATTTTACACTTTTTTACGGCGGACGGGACGCGCAATAAAAAGTATAAATTTCGGAGCGTTCAATTTTAGCACATGTCGCTGACGTGCTGACGTCCGTGACGAGGCGTCGTCACATCCGAAAGGGTTTTATAATTGCGATGTGCGCTGCCACTGAATCGACTGTAAAGGAGCTTTTAATGGGGGGTTTCGAACGGCTTCGAAAACTACAATTTAAATCATGTCTCGTTAAATATACCCATTTTAAACAATAAAAATAGCGTTGGGAATTGTTATTACACATAAATTGAATACTGAAGTTGTTCTTCACCTAACAGAATATTTTAATTTATTGAATTTTAAATTTTTAGGTCCAAGTTTCTGTTGAATTGAATGTACTTATTTTTATTTAATATGAAATTGTAAATGAATACGTAAATAATAAATTATTTGTAGATTTTATTGATACTGAATCAATAAACATTAACTAATAAATTTAATTATTCATTTGTTGGTAAATAAATGTTTGAATAAAATTAATAAAATAGACAAGAAGATTTATTCAAAAAGATATCCTGTATATTCTTAAAATGTTAATTATTATATTAAAATGAATAATTTTTTATATTTATCTAAAAACAAACAATTTTAGGATTAATTTTATTTTTTATGTTTATTATCTAAAAAACAGACTAAATGTAAAAATATCTTTAAAATATGATTTTCTAAAGAACTAATCCAAAAAACTTAATATTGTGGAAGTAGTATAGATTAAATTAAATTTAAAGATTTATTATTCTAACTATTATTATTAATTAATTCTTCAAACAGTTTTAAAAACTACAGTTTAAATCATGTCTCATTAAAAACATCCATTTTAAACATTAAAAATAACGTTAAGTTAGTAAAATATTTTAATTTTGTTAAATGTAGAATTTTCTGGGACAAGTTTCAATTGAATTGAATTGAATCATTTACAATGAAATTGTCAATTAACAATTTAAATTATTTAAATTTTATATAATATTTTTGTGTAATAGTTTTAATTGACATTTAATTAATAAACTATTGGTTAATAAATAAATAAATATTTAAATATTAAATTATATGAGCTTATTTCTTTATTTAAAAAGAAATCCACTAAATACAATTTTAATTATAATATTAAAATACTTTAAATACTTAAAATACTTGAAATCAACTATACTATTTTTTATTTTTATTTATCAAAGAATTTTAATGTTAATTTTAAACATCAAAACATACTCTATAAAAGCTTGGAAAACCATTTTTTTATTTTTTATATTTATTCGACTATTATTACCAAAGAAACAGAAAAACTTACTAAAGAATTATTATTAAAAAGTTAATATTATGAAAGTAGTATAGATTTAATTATATTTAAATATTTATTATTTTAAATTTCTTATTATTGAGATTTTTAATGGGGAATTTCTTAATATATAGTTAATATTTAAAAAGCCAAAACAGTTGTTGATAATAATGGTTTTTTTTGTTAAATATATAGTGAAGATGTTATTGTAGAATTTCTGTAAATTAAAACATTTGTGAGTGGAGAATTAAAAATAAAAGACCATTTGAGTAAATATAATAATTTTACTTAAAATCTATAACTAACAATATATATATAATAAAGATTATAGAGTAATTTACAACCGATTATTAATCAATCCTATTAATAATTTAATTTAACAAAATAAATAATTCATCACAAGAAATTAAATCTAAAATAAAAAATCAGATGATGTTCACGTAATCACCTTGGTCGATAATCTGAAATGTGAAGAAAACCGACGTTGGGGGTGGTTACGTGACAATTAGGACACTTGAGACACATTCTCGGGTTCGAGATGAAAGTGATTTATTCTACTTAAACTAAATAATGTAAATATAATAATATAATAAAGTGCTTTTGGATTACTTTTACTTTAGGCAATTTCAAAGTAATTTTGCTTAGATATTTTTATAGTTTAATGATATAATTTGTACAATAAAAAAATTACATCGAAATATTATTTCGTACATGTTTTTAAAGTTTAAAATTTTATTGATTATAATCACGTTACATTTAACATATATGTTATGTGTTAATATTTATTAATTGACACGGTTTTCTCATGTATAAAAAGTAAAACATACAATGCTTATAAGAATGTTCAAAATAATTTTTTGTGTAAAAATACATAACGGTTTTGTGATACAATCCATAAAATAAAAAATTATTTTTGAAATGTGTTTCTATCCACATTTAAAAAGAGTAAACTGCTCTGATTTTCCATTTAAATCATAGAATATAATCCAAAAAATTTACGTCCAATTGTAACAATATCAATTCTGAGGATATGATAACATTATTCAAAAATTGTAATTTTATATACGTTTGTTTATCACATATATTTACAAATTTTTTTAATTTCATAATTTTCAAATTTAAAATGTAGAGATAAATAACTGTAACTAATAATTAAATATATATTATTTTTTTTTTTTTAATTTAAATAAAAAATTGAAAATATATGAATATATGAATTCAAATAAAATTCAGATAAAAATACCTAGAATATTACTTCCTTTAATATATTAATAATAAATCAAATTTTGAAAAGAATCACTTAAAATTACTTGATTAAGTTAATGTTATTAATTTCCTGTTTGTTTTAAAATTTGAAAATTGTAACATTTGTTATTAGAAAGACAAATTTTGTTTATAAAATTTCACACTTTGAACATAATATTTCATATGTTTGTAATATTTCGAGTGCGATTGATATTATGAATATAGTATATGGATAGATTATTATATAGTTAATCAATAATAATTATAAATCCAGAATATGATTATGAAAATATGAAAAAATACTAAATAAATATAAAAACTATTATTGATCCAAGACAGATGTTAAATACAATTTTTCTGATTAAATCACAATTTAATTAATATGTTTAATACCTACTCTGTGATAAATACATTTTTTAATGTCGATGAAATTAATTTGTTCCTTATATAACACGTTCATAAGCCTATTTAAAGTAAACAGTATTTATTTTTTGTTGTAAATAAGTTACAGGATGTTTCTATCAAACCTAGTAATTTAAACAAAATCATGAGTAATATGCTAGACCATAACAAGGAAGTTGTGTCATTTTATTATAAATTGCAAAAAGTAGTAGAAATCCAGTTGTCCAAGCCTGGCCAATTAATTTTATTGATTATGTTAAAAAATACCCAGTTACCGGCCATGTAATTGACGTTGTTAAGCGAACCATGTGATTTTAACTTCATAATTTGTTACAGCGTTTCGAGATTAAAATGGTAAATACGTAATCTTACAAGACATACACATATACGGTAATTTAGGTAATTATATTAAATACTAATCTATAAAATTGTTTTCTCATACATACACGATAATCATAGGCTTCGAGGTAATTGCATTTTACCTTTATAACCGAGTTAATTTTATAGCTTTATTATTATAAAAAAGTTTCATAAAATTAGGGACATTTTATGTGTGCACCTACTTATTATGCGACCGTTTTTTACTCTTTCTACCGGGTGAAAATTAATTTAATGGGGGCATTATTTTAAATTGATTTACAAATTTCCTCCTACCTATGCAATATTGACTGCCAGTGTATGTGCACAACACGCTTTGTACTGGCCTAATTTCGTAACAATTTTGAAAAATCCCGAGCTTGTCCAACTCATTGTAAAATCGGCCCAACTTGCGACGTCCCTTAATTCGAATTATAAGTCGAACCGTGTCCGGCCGAAAGCGCAAACAAAATTAAAAACTGTTTAGTTAGTTGTTTGAGAAGCCGGTGATTTATCGCGTGCTTTGAAGTCTCGCCGACTACACAATATTAGTTCACGGACCGAGAATTTGCTTTCGCCATATAAATATATGTATAAAAAATATGGTTGGTGCGAATCAAAAGCGGCATTTGTACACGCGGACATTTCGAAAACGCATTTCAGATCGAAGGCAACACGCTTACTTGGCGATTTATATTGCTACAAGGTATCACGACCGCCGCAAATGCTGTTTATAACAAATCATTTCTGCGAACGCTGTCTGCGGATTGGGTTTATTTGGAATTAACTGGGATCGATAACACCATCCACTCTGGTATATATTTCGAAGTATTTATTAAACAGAAATCGGTCGTTTTGTGTTTTTAGTGACTAATATTGAATTTTATTTTCTTTGTCTCCGATATTAAACTAAAATAAATTGACTTTCCCAAAAATTCAAACATATGAAATATATACAAATATATAGAGAATATGAAGGCAGATGGGGGTCTTTAATACATGTTAAAACTTGTTACTTTTTTGGCACTTGTACAAGTAATTAAATAAATTAAACCACAGTATTTAAAAGTATTAAATAATTAAATTAATCATATATTTTTTATAATTAGCGTTATCTTTTTTATTATTATTAATTTTATATTATAAAAACATTATTTTTATTATAAATAAGATTTACACAATAGGTGGGCAATCTCTTCTAAATATGTTTTAAAAACTTCATAAAAAGATATAACTCTATAAAGCATATTATCAAAAATAGTTTTTGTATTTTAAGAAAAATTCGTCAAATAATAAATAAATTAAATGTTATTTATAATTGTCAAGTTTATTAGCAGAAAAATATGATTTTCATACAATCAACAACATATAAATTTCATGAAAAATTTGAAATTTTATTAAACACAAATAAAATTTGGATTTAAAAAATTCTAAGCAGATGTTACCCCATATTGTCAATATTTTTTTTTGAAAAATGTTTGACATATCAGAATATAATGATAATAATATGATAAATATTGTTAGAACCATAATACAATATAATATATAAAATTTGTAAAATTATTAAATAAAATTATTGTTGCTATTATTATAAAATTTTTATCTTTTTGCTGACAAATAAGATATTCATGTAATTAACAACCACAATTTTACGAACAACTTGAAATTTTATAACACATATATAGGATTTATAGAATATAAATTTTATTTTCACACCCCCCATATGAAAATTTAGCCTAATACAACATACTGACTATTTCTTTGTTGTGGAATTTGATATTTTAAACGATTACTATATTAAATTATTAAAAAAATAATACTAAATAATTATGATAACGAAAAATTAATAATAAAAGTCCATTGCAATTTAATTATTATTATTATTATGATAAGCACATATATATATATATATATATATATATATATATATATATATATATAGAATTTAGAGAATTTTGTCCTATAAATTTTACTTTTTAACTCCTGTAAGAAAATTTAGAATATAACATATTGACAAACTGTTTTTTTTACAATGATAAGTAAATGAAACCACATTATTTTATTTGTAAAATTGTTAAATTAAATTATTCTTATATTATTTATAATATTATTTATAATTTTTATAATTTTATGAAAAATCTTATACATAAGGATTTATATAATATTTGGGTAATCTTCTATAAAAAATATTAATAATAATTATCTCATCAGCAGTTTCTGTACTTATTATGCATCAAGTACATCGTATTGGATAAATAAAACCATTTTTGGAAAAATATTTGACATATCAGTATATAATGATAATAATATGATAAATATTGTTAGTACCATAATAAAATATAATACATAAAATTTGTGAAATTATTAAATAAAATTATTGTTATAAAATTTTTAGCTTTTTCATGTAATTAACTTGAAATTTGAACACATATATAGGATTTATAGAATATACATTTTATTTTCAAACCCCCATAAGAAAATTTAGCCTATTATAACATACTGACAAACTGTTCCTTCGTTGTGAAATTTGATATTTTAAATGATTTCTATATTAAATTATTAAAAAAATAATACTAAATAATTATGTGATAACGAAAAATTAATAATAAAAAATAAGTCCATTGCAATTTAATGATTATTAGGTGAACTTTAATAAACACATACAGAGGATTTATAGAATATGCGAATAATTTTATTTTAAAACCCCCATAAGAAATTTTAGCCCAATGTAACATACTATCAAACTGTTTCATTTTTGAAACAATTTTGTCACTTGAATATAATGCTTTCTCTAATATAATGAATATTGTTGGTACTAACAAGAAAATAATACCACGTTATTTTATTTATAAAAGTATTAAATTAATTTTTATAATTTTATGAAAAATCTTACACAAAGATTTATATAATATTTGGGTGATCTTCTATAAAAATATTATTAATATTAATTATCTCACTAACAGATTCTGTACTTTTACATAAGTACACAAAAATTGAAAATATGAATAGTTTTTTAGTTATTTTTGACCTTTAAAATTGGTATTTCTATGAAATTTTAGTTTAATTTTTTTTAATTGTAAAGAAAAGATATGTGAATATTTTATATCTGAATTCACAACTCGGTAATTAGAAGTAAATGTTTATAAAAAAAATATTTTTTCGTCTACCGTTCTATATTTTCTAACTTTCTGACATTAACATTCGTAGAAAACATTAAAAACAAAGCTTTTATTACTTGGCTATATACTTTTTGTAAAACTATTTTTTAAACATTAAAGTTTAGTTAAAGACTCTCAAATCCCAAAATTGTTGCTAAAAGAATATGAGTAAAAATTAAATAAAAATGACACACTATATGTTATTTTCAATTTTTTAGAAAAAGAGACTTTCAGAATTACTATAATTGTCAATATATCCTTAAAAAAGCACTTACAGAATTTTCATCTGAATTGCCTTTCTTCTAATTTAGGAGCTGAAAATGGAATTTATGATATTGGAAAGAATGCATATTATCGAAGGTTGGATATGATATATCCCAAAATCTGAAAACTAGTAAATAAATTCATAAGTATTATTGATACATTTTTTCTGAATTTTGAATATAAAGTTTTAACATATTTTTTTATACATTCTTTGTTACGGAAAAACTTATTGCTTTCATTAACATTAAGAAGTAAATTTTTCAGTATCCAAGACAATATTTATTATGTAATCTAAATTTAATTTAGCCTCGACAATGAGTGCAATTTTTTCTAGCAACTTCATATCAGCAGCCCGTTTTTAGTGTCCGTTTTTGCAGTAGTGCAGACCGAGTGTTCCGAGCCTGCCAACAATCTGTCATATTACAGTTACCCCTCAAGCCGGCCCTGGGACCATTTATTAATTAATAATCCTTATAAAGTGATTTTTAATAACTGGCTGACGGTGAGAAGAGTCCTCCGAGATGTCTCATCTGCCATTCAGACAAAGTCGACATTTCATTAGAGCATTAGAGGCGTCCGGACGCGTCCGGAGAAGTCCCCTTCTCGCGCATGAATGACAAAAGCATCATATTAAAAAGTGAGAACACGAATTCACAATATGTATGCTAAATAGTTCGGAGGATTCGGCGGCGCATCATTCCGAGATGTCAATTCGGTACGTCAATTAAAAACCCCTTTTGCATTGACTGACGTCACCGGTGTCAGACACATGTGCGACGCTGCTCCATTTCAAATTTATAAAATCAACGTGGATCAAGATCCTACATCGACAACCATACCTATATTTATTTAAAAACAAAATATACGGATATATCAATGAAAGCTTTGAAAAGTTTTGATTTGATTTTTAGATACAAGCCCGCCCCTGCACGTTATTAGCACTATAGTCTTTAAGCACATCTAAATATACAGAGTGAGTGTTAGCAAACAGCAGCTTAGCTGGCGGTAAATGGGCAAACAATGGGCAAATGTGGCACGGTGTGAGACCGGCCGGTGTCTGTGTAATCTGTTGTCTACGTTCCCCCCGGTTTGTACCGTTCCCGTTTTTGATTTGGGTCCGCTACAATATTTATACACGGATCGTGAGGTTTTAAACATATTCTGTCAACAATTGCTCTGCACTTTTCTCTGTGTCGCACTCTTGTTTGGCAGCGTACATTTTATTTGATTAGCGCCGATGTTTCTATTCATTGTTGGACAGAAAGGTGCGTGTTAAATGGGGATTAGGGTGTTTATTCGCAGATTATTTAGGTCGATACAGCCTACGTTTGACAGTATTCTGGTGGTATCGACAATATGAATAATCTTATTAAATAAATAAAAAATATTGCATTGTATAAAAGTTTTTGATTCAGTTTGTTCAGCGAGACAAAATTATAATTCAATTTTTCAAAATTATGAATTAATAAAATACACAATATTTTTTTGATTTATAAATACATATTCAAAATTTAAAATAATCAATTTGAAATCATTGAAGATGTGACATTTAATGGTATATTTTAAGTGAATAAAACGAATTTATATTATATTTAATTTTCTTCAAAAATTTTGATTTTAAAAATAATGAATATATGTCTAAATAAAAAATATATTTAATAGTGCTTAAATATATTTAATTATTGTGAAATTTTGTAAATAATGATAAATTATTACGGTATTATATTATTTAAAGGAAATGCGGTATAGTAATAAATATATTTTCATTTTATATTTAATTTCTATCAAAAAATTTTATTTTATACATATTTTCATAATATAATAATTATTTTAAATGATTATCAATATTTATTAAATTTGTTTCAAATGATTATTGTGTTAAACTATTAATAAATATAATACAATTTCCAATAAAAAAGTCATTCTATTTAATTATCATCAAAAAGTTTATTTTCCACATATTTTCTTATTATGAATAAATCTGTAATTAAAAATAAAATCTTTAAAATAAAAAGTGTTTTAGTAACATATTCTCGTATTTTTGATACTTAAACACGAATACACATGAATTTTAATAAATTTTTTAAAAGATGAAGTTTTTTATATTAACTTGGATAACTCAAATTTTTGATAGGTCGTATTAAAATGGATGAGTTTCAAAAGTGAGAATATCTAGATAATACGAACACGAGGGGCCAATCAAACTATGAGTGGAATCTGTAAATTAAAATATGTGTTTTTATCCAACAATTAACAAAATTAAAATTGGGATCAAAGCCGTTTTTGATCAATATTTTAAATCAGACGAAGATGAATATTTAAATAGAAAATTTATAAAATTGCCATAAATATGGATGACAATATATCTATTTTGGAATCAATCTCAGATGCGATTCCGAATTTGTTTGGGCATGATGTAAGATATTTTATAGGCAAGTTTCATAGAAATTTACGTTTTACATTCTTGTATCGATCAAAAAATATTTCCTCCTTCTGAATCTTGAAAGTCTCCCACTATTGGGCAAAGAGGAGACTTTTATTATCTCTGTCGTGTATGATTTTTCTCTCAAGATTTAGATGGAGAAAATCCTTTTGGATCTGTATAAAACTTAAAATAAAAATATAATATTATTATATTTTGTTCACTATAATAATTAAAATAAATGAAATAAATATCATATCAAATTTAGCCTAATACAACATACTGTCAAACTGTTTCTTTTTTAAAACAATTTTGACATTTGCCTGAATATAATGCTTTCTTTAATATAATGTACTTCTACTTTCTGCACTTTTACATAAGTAACATTAATAGATTTTTAGTTATTTTTGATCTTTAAAATTGGTATTTCTATGAAATTTTAGTTTGATTTTTTTATGTAAAGAATAGATGAATATTGGATTTGATACATACGACCATTTTACTAAAACAGTGTCTTATACTATTTTTTGAACATTTTTCTTATATTATGCTCTATACATATCAATTTCTTTTTTTTTGCATTTACATGTACTATTTTTCAAGGTTTACCAAATTTATCTTTGTCATTGAAATTGCTTTCTGAAACAACATAAATATGGATGTTGCTAATCTATCTTATTGAAGCAATTTGAATTATATCAAATTTTTTTAAAAATATCACAATATAACAAAAATCTGAAAAGTTTAGGTGTCTTGCATTCCTATAATTTTTTTAAACATTAAATAAGTTTATTTGAAGACCCTCAAACCCCAAAACAGCTGCTAAAAGTTGATGAATATGAGTAGAAATTAAATTAAAATGTCGCAATGTTGTTATTTAAATTTATTATTAATATTTTTGAAAAGAGGTTTTCAAATGACAGTAATTGTCAATATGTCCTTATAAAACATTTCTCGCATATTCATCTAAATTACCTTTTTTCTAATTTAGGACCTGAAATTGATGAAGACGTATATTTTCACCAATATTTAATTACTATGAAAATAAGGCATTAGAATTATAGAAAAGGTTGCATATATTTTCCAAAATCTATACACTACTATTAATAATTAAAACAAAATAAAATTAATTTATAAATATTATTGATACATTATTTTTTTTCTGAAGTTTACTTTGCCATGACAAAATATAATTATTAATTTTAAATATTTTTTATAATACTATTTATGAATGCACTTTTAACAAACATTATTATTTAAGAAATTCCTAAAACATTTGTTATTTATATGCAAATAATAATTTGATTCATTAAATAAACAATAATAAACATAAAGATCTAATCACAAAATAAACATATAATTTCATAATTTGATTAAAAATGTTAACAACATAATCTAAAGTATTAAACAGCAATTATTTGCTGATTTAAAAAGTAAAATCTGCACGCAAAATATCAGTTTCCTAGTATCGGAAATGCACCAAGTGTTCATCACTCGAAAACCCAACGAACCGCAATCCAAATATTATTTTTCGCACTGGCGAAACGCCCGACAGCAAAAGAGAACCTTCGATCAGTCCTCTGTCCCGGTGCCGATCAAATGGACCGCCGTATTTACGAATCGCGGCCTAGACAAATACACCTGGACGTACCTAAATCATGCATTGACAGGATCCGATGGTACAGGACCGGTTTTTTTGTCAATGGACCAGAAGGTGGTTGTTTTTCGATTGACTGGAATTTGATTGAGACGGGAGGCTGGCTAATGCGTTCACCCGGCGAGACACTAACCGTATCGGAGGTGTAAAAATATTGAAAGGGATCGATTTGGAAACAATTCAGTATATTATACATTTTTAACCATGTATTTACTAAATAACATAAATTTTAAAATGAATTAATACATCTTGAAAACGTTTGTTCAGGGAAAAAGTGCTCAATTTTCAAAGACTCAGTCAGAATTAAACAAAATTCTAACATAACGGGCAATTTAAAATTTTAACCAAACGAGTACATTGGGGAGAATAACTAAGAAGATTAAATTTAGCTGGTTTTTGTGGTTAGAAGTCAGCAAAGAAGTCTTTCATTTTTGGGAATACTGAAAGAGTAAGATTTGTTTTTAATTCAACTAAGAAAAGAAATATAAATAATTAGGTTTTTTGATGAAAATCGTTTTATGTACTGGCAATGGTAATTTATAGGTGAAAGAGCCAATCAAAGAAAGGTTTTAGTTCTCTGGACTTACTGGAAGGCGGAAAGCAGCAAGTCTTATTGATCTATTTTCACCTCAGAACTGGTTGTTTAATTCTGTACCTTTCGGGGGACACCCTGTATATTCAATATGATATTTTTTTAAATATACGCCATAATTTAATTTTATGCACTTTGGCATTTATTTATATTGCTACCAGTATGGTGCACCAAATTTTTTTTTCTTTAGTTACTCTAAAAATATTCACTTGGTGAAAAAAAATTATTAATATTAAGAGGTGACTCATCGTAATTTTTTATTTTACATTTGAATAACTCGAGGAAACAATTTTTTATTTGGAATTTTCTTGTATTCGTGTTAACGTGTTGTAAAAATCAATTACATATTCTGGTACGAAATTGAACGGTATTCAAAAAAGTTCAGATATGATTTTTCGTTTAAAAGTTATTGAAGTTCAACTTCAAATGGTATATGATGACTTTCACAATTTTTTATCTTTTATCTCAAAAAAGTGGCTCAAAAATCATATTAGATTGAAGATTAAAGTTCAACTTCAAATGGTATTTGATGACTTTTTAGAGAATTTTTAATATTTTTATCCAAAATAGTGACTCAAAAATAAAAAATACCATTTTCCGTGAGGTTCATCAAGATTTTGAATAATGATTAAAAAATATACGACATAATAAAAATAAAAAAAAATCCCGAGTTATTTAAATGGAAAATAGAAAATCATGAGGAACCATCTCATCAGCTCAAGTTTTACCAGATTTTTTTTCATCGTCGTGTACAATGTGTAATAATATAAATATAAAATATCATATTTTAATTAATTATCATAAGTTCATCAAGATTTTCAACAACGAATTAAAATATTTGACATAAAAAATGTCAGGTATACTTCCAACTACATATAAATAATTCCTTTTTAACACTTTTTATTTGATTCGTGCAAAATAACATAGGCTTTTATTTATAAGTTTATAAAGTGAAAACGAGGAATATAATATTTTATGTTTTTGAGCCACTATTTTGAGATAAAATATAAAAAAAATGTGGAAGTCATCATATACCATTTGAAGTTGAACTTTAATATTCAATAACTTTTAAACTAGTTGACTTGGCGAAATATCATATCATATCTTTTTTGAAGATGGTTCAATTTTCTACAAGAATATGTATTTATTTTTACAACAGTCTAATTTGTTAGAACGCAATAAAAAAAATCTACAATTTATTTAAATGGGAAATAGAAAATTATGGTAAGCCTTTTAATGTTAATAAATTAAGTGCTCAAATTCAAACAAGAATTTTTTTATCATCGTTAACCATATTTTTAGGGTAACTAAAGAAAAAAATTTTTTTTTGGTCACCCTAATGAACAAACCTTTTATGTATGTATATAGTTCTTTTATTTTATGTCCAAAACTTTAATATTTAATAACTTTTCAACTAGTCGACTTGGCAAAAAATCATATCAGATCGTTTTTGAAGATGCTTCAACTTTCTACAAGAATATGTATTTATTTTTACAACACACTGATTTGTTAGAACGCAATAAAAAAAAATTCTACAATTTATTTAAATGGGAAATAGAAAATTATGGTAAGCCTTTTAATATTAATAAATGAAGTGCTCAAATTCAAACAAGAATTTTTTTATCATCGTTAACGATATTTTTAGGGTAACTTAAGAAAAAAAAAATGTTTGTGCACCCTAATGTACAAACATTTGATTGAACAATAAATAAGTTATATAAATTTCATATTATGTAATCTACGTAGTATTGAGAAATAAATACTGAATTATACTGAATAATTGTGAAATAATATTTTTACACATATAAATAAAATACTCTTTTGTTATCATGAGAAAGAAAATGTTGTAATTAATGTTTTTATGAAAATTAATTAAAAAATGCTTGAAAAAATTATGGTTATAAAAATGTACTTATGAAATTATAATTATTTTAATTATATTATAAAACATTTTAATTAACAATTTTTGTAAATAAAAATAACTATAAATGATTTCAATAGTATATTAATTAAAAATACTTAACAAATAGTACATCTTTTATTTTATTTCAAAAAATTTAAAATTAAAATATAAAGTACTTGAATTATATAAGAACATGAAGTATATGATAATATTCGAATTATCCAATTACTAAATAAATGTAATGAAAGAGTGAATGTAGGTAAATATGTTCGTACCGTGATTTGATACCATCAAATAGAATTTGCAAGGCTATCTCAGAACGTAATCGGGCACAAGTCTTTTAAAGAGACAAGCATCTTTAAAAAGTGCTTAGATGAATGTTAATAGAAGTCAACGTTGTACGTACACCCGATCAGAAATCAGAAGCCGTCGGCAGACCTAATCAGATCTGCGAGAAAGCCCAAGCCTCAGAGCGATGCCAGGCGACGACCTTTTTCCCCATCAAACTGAAAACATCGACAGTATTGACCCACATAAAAAAGATAATCATCTCCTCCGAAACACAGTCTCCTCTCGTTCAATGATAAACATCGCCAATAAAATCAATGATGTCGATAGAGGATAAACTCCCATAACACCGAAACGACGAAACGACGACGAACAAAAAAAAAAGACGAAACAAAACAAAAGAGGAGAAAATAATCGACCAAGTTTATCTCTACTCCATTCGCAATCCAATCTTATCTACAACATTTCAAAATAATGAAACAGCTTATATGGCAATAAAACAACGCGCGGGGACGCGCCGGTTCGGCCGTCACCTCACAGATGGCGCTGTCATGTCGTGCACGGAGTTAAATAGGCGGCCCTCGGGGGTGGAGCTACGCCCCGCCTAGCGCGATCCGAACCACCATGTTAGATGATTTCTTAGCTACCGCGACATGTTACGTCCTTCGAACATTGTCGCTACTCTACTAGAGAGTTGTAATATGTGTGTGTGTGTGTGTCGTTCGGGCCACTCTCTCCCGCTCTTTGCTCTCCTTTTTTTTTATTCTGTTGTTTGCCCTCTTTCAGATTGTCCACTTCATGCGGAATTTGTTAGGAGGATGCTCCCGCTAAGGACTACAATGATGAAGTTTGTCCGGTCAAGTTTAAAGTTTCTCTTTCTGGGCATGGTGGGTTGGGAGAGGAGTTATGGTAATTTTTTGTTGCTCGTGTTAAGACAACGTTGATAGATGTGATTATTTTAATTCATTCTATCGCCGGGCACGGGAGCCAAATATGAAGCAAGAATGCAGTCAAATTATTACCTACTTAGCTTCTAGATGATTTTTATGTTACATTTACAGAAAGATTTAAAACTGTAGAGTCTGGAGGTTTTCCTAATGGGGCAACATCTGGCTTTTTGGCATGGATAAAATTCCTTCAATGCCAATATTTATTTGTATACATCTATGTTGATAATTAATGATAATGTTCAAAAACAACTTCAGACACTGATTTTTATTAATAAAGAACTATACTTTAGAAAATTGAAGGAGGGTTAATGAAGGGAAGTTCGTTTTTAATTATGAGTCTTGTCACCAGTCAAAAGAATTTCTAAGACACAAGCTCCATTTTTATATATCTTAGAAATTCTTTGGTTTTTGGATAACCCAAAAAAACAATGTCAAAGAAAATTAACTTACCTTTTAATTTTGTAGAAAACTGCGTGACATTTATTTTTCAACTATATAATAATTGATTAAGTTATCGTTAATATACTTAGTTAATTGATCAGAAAAATTAATTTACAACAATTTTAAAAAAAATATTTTGAAGATTTTTAAGACAATTTATTTAGTGTCAAATGACTTGTCAAAGTAAAATATACGGAGTGTTAGGGAAATGAGTGCCAAAAATTTAACCACGGGTTAAACTCGTCGTAATCTATTTTTTGAATTTTTTTAAATTTTTGTGTCTACCCCCACTGGAGTATAAATCGAAAAGTTCTTTCTTCATAATTAATGATAATTTTCAAAAACAAGATAATTTTCAAAAATTTTTATTAATAAATAGGGAAGTCAAATAAATACTTGTCAAAAGTCAAAAGAATTTCTAAGACACATACACATTTTTGGTCTTTAATTATATTTCTTAGAAATACTTAATTAAAAAAAATATATTTTTTGATTTTAGATTTGGATAGCCCATTCAAAACTATGTGAAAGAAAATTAAACCGAAGGAATTACTAGAAAGAATTTACCTTTTAATTTTGTAGAAAACTGCTTTACATTTATTTTTCAATTATATAATAATTGATTAAGTTATCGTTAAGTGATCTGATAAATTAATTTACAACAATTTTGAAAAAATATTTTGAAGATTTTTAAGACAATTTATTTGGTGTCAAATAACTTTGGATATAAAGTATACAGGGTGTTAGGGAAATGAGTGCCAAAAATTTAACCACGGGTTAAACTCCATCCATATTTTAGATTTTTTTTTAATATTTTTACTACCCCCTCCCCACAAAGGTGTTCAAAAATATGGCATTGAAACAATTGTTTGCGGATATCAAATTTTTGTACCCTTCAAATCATAGACACATAATTTTTAATGCCATTTTTACTCCAGTGGCGGGTAGTGGAAAAAAATCCAAACTATGGATTTTTTGAAATAAATATATTTGAGAAAGTTATTGCATTTAAAGAGTTTAACCCATGGTTAAATTTTCAACACTCATTTCGCTAACACCGTCTATTAATTATTAGGAGAATAAATTATACATCTAAAGGTTTGAATCCAAAAGGAAAATAATTGAGTTACCACAGAAGAAAGTTCAAACGAACCTCTTATAGAAAATAAAAATGTGATAGGAAGAACAAGAAGACACATCTCGATATTTTTCATTCATAAAAATTGTATAAACCGATGAAAAATGGCTAATTGAATTTCTTGTAATATCTTAATATTTATTTATATATTATATTTTATTTAAGTAGTATCTGTTCAGTAACTCAGTTGAAGAGGACATTTCAAAATGGTCATCAAATCAATATATTGCATAACGAAGAATGTATTTAATGAATATTTGAATCCCATTTTCTCTTAGGAGCATTTGAAGTCATTAACAAGTTTTTGGGACAATACACATGGTCCAATTACGTACGTCTAAAATATTCCTACAAAAGTACAATTAATTCCTATTCATTCTAACACGTATTCATATCAAAATATGTAATTTCGGACTCCAAATAATATAGTTAAGATTTATTTTCTCTTATAAAGAATCTAAATGGTCTAAATGATGGTGGACCAACGCTCGTTCGTTATATGAGAAAATTTGAAGTTTTTTACACGGTACAGATGGATGAAACGTAGGAATAAACTGTCTATATTGAAAACATTTTAATTTATTATGCTATAGTGGCCTATGTGGAATTGTAATCGAATAAACTAATTATTAAAAGTAAAAAACTTAAGATATTGGATTTATTTGTTTTGAAAAGTTTTTCAAATGGCGAAAATAAAGGAGCAAAACCGAAAACTGAATGACATTTTTAGCAAGTTTACATCATCAATTCAGGTATTTTTTCCCCACCGAATGACCCAAAATTAAGTTAGTTAATTATAACGTTAAAATCTGTAAACCTCCTAGAATATTTTTATTTATAACTGGATCATAATTGCTAATAAAAATAAAAATTCAATAGGTCATTTTTAATAAAAAAAATAATGTGTACTCCACTTTTTTTCTTTCTTCTTAAATAGTTCTAATATTATCAAATTTATAAAATAATATTTAATAGAACTCAAGATTGCTTATATTTTTACTATTAACTTGTATTTGTTAATTTTTAAGAGTTGTGTGATTTTTATTGAATTAAATAAATCCATAAGAATTTTTGTGGAATTCAGTGACGTGTTTATTTTTTATAAAAATTCTTTAATAAGTTTTTTTTCCATTTTTTAAGTATAAAAAATGTTGTCAATTTTGTCAGTTAAACTGAATTATATAATTATTATATTTATTATATATTATATTTTAATTATTAGTATAATTACATCCGTTATTTTATTTAACATTTATTTTTAAATTTTTGTTGTTTATTATTTTTAAAACCTAGTTAAAAATAATAATTACCCACACTAAAAAATATTAATGTGTTCAAACATAACTTTACATTTTAATTATGGAGGCAGACATGGCAAAAGCCAGCGACAAATTTCGTTCGAAAGGACTTCGAAACTCGTAAACTTAACAGACCGAAATTAAATTAAAGAGCGGCAATTTCCCCGATTGTTTAAACGACTAATATATTTAAGCGGTAATAACGTGTTTTAAATTAAAGTTTGTCGAGTTGTATTATTACCGCTACACAAGAAAAGCTTTCGTTATTGGCCAACGGTAAATCCCCGACGAGCAGCCGACCCGCCCGGGCATAAGAATTAATTAGCTTCAGTGATAATTGATATTAATTGTCTCTTCTTATTTTCCGAGGCATTAACCAGTTAACCGCGCTCGATGCATGCGCTAAGGCCGAAATTAAAGAAAAGCCTTTCCAGATCTTATTTCGAGCTGATTGCCAGATATCATCATTAGGGTAACTGTATTAAATCCAACCGCCATTATTTCCACTAATTGACTTTTTTCATTGATCGTTTTCAGGTCATTTAAATCATTAAGCTGTCACCGTAAAGGGTTTTCCGTTAATCTCCCGATGGTCTTCTCTCCCGATTAGTTATCTGTAATATTACTTTTATTTTTACTGTTGATTATTGTTTCCGCGGTTTATTGTTATTGTTACTGTTATTTGGTTTCTTGGTGGTGAATATTCGGTCAAATATTTAATTTGTTGACGTGAGCAGATATACAATTTAAAGCACGTGTTTCCCTCTACCTGAGCTTGTAATTTTGTTTTTATTTGAAGTAATTTGTCCGTTTGATCAGAGCTTTGAAAAAAGTATTGATTCTAAGGAAAGTTGTCAATTTTCTTGTTACATTTCAAGCAAGGTCGAAAATCAACCGAATTAGCGTGCAGCATCAACGATGCGTTTGGCCCAAGAACAACCAACAAATGTACAGCACAATGGCGGTTCCAAAAATTTCGTGGTGGAGATGAGAATCTTAAAGATGATGAGCACAGCAGCCGACCACCTGATGTTGACAACGACCACTTGTCCTTAGTTGAAACCACTGTTCGAGAGCTTTTTGTTGAATTACTAATTATCGACTTTTCCAACCATTTAAAACAGATTGGAAAGACCAAAAAGTTTGACAAATGGATGCCAAACTGAAAAATGGTACTCTCGAACCCGGCTCCCAAACACTTTCCAATAATGAAATTATACCAAAAGAAGGTTTACTGTTTTGTGGTCTGCGGCCGGTGTGATCCATTACAACTTCCTGAATCCTGAAACAATTACAGCGGTGAAGTACTGTCAACAAATCGACGAAATGCACCAGAAATTGGAACATATGTGTCCACCATTGGTCAAGTGAAAGGAACCAACTCTTCTTAATAACAATGCTCACCTGCATGTTGCACAACTGGGGTACAAAAGTCTATCTTATCCGCCATACTCACCAAACCTTCGACCAACTGATTATCAATTACTTTCTCACTTTCAAAAATCGAAATGATGTATAAAGCACCTTCAACAATTTCGTCGCTTTCAGAATGTCAGGATTTTGTTCCATCGGTATAAATAAGATTTTTTCTCGTTGGCTAAAATATATTGACTCAAATGGTTCTTATTTTTATTAATACAGTTTTATTTAAGCTGAGCTTTATGCATTATTTTTGAGGTTAAAAACCGCAATAACTTTCTTGACAACCTAATACATTAGGAGATGTAAAATTGTTAATTCCTTCATAACCATTATCATCTAACAATAACAATTTGGTCAGGGTCATTTATTCGTCTCCAACAGAATTTGGCGTTTATCCAGGATAAACGTAACTCAAGCTGTGGAATTCAAATCAACCTAAAATTCTTAGTTGTGAAGCTCACGTGTGACGCAAATTTTCAATAATAATATTCGAAAATAAATACGTGCAAATGATCATCTAATTTAATTATGGCACTTTGACGCACGTCATAACTTTTGCGAATATAATCGATTCCGGTCGAACTGGACGGATGTCCATAAAATCGGTGATTGAGATTCAGCGCATTACTTAACGTAATTGTTTTGGCAACACATGTAAATGCTAGTCTATTTGCAAGTGTTGTAAATTTTACACCTTGGACACTAATTGGTGCATTTATTTAACGAGTTAATTTTATACTTACATTGTAGAGGCTGCGTGTTCAACACGTCTGTATGCAGACGTAATCTGAAATCTTGATTTGTATTGTTTATTGTCATAGTGTTTAAATTATAAATAATAAACAATTCATATCAATATTATTTCAAAATAATTTAAACCTGTCATGCTATAAGATTAAAAATTATTATGTAATTAGTTTAATTTCAGGTTAATAGAATTTTCAGGCATGATGTGGAGGGGACAATTGTGTGGTAAAGCCGAATTCAGTGTCTACAAGTCATGATACCTTTAAAGGTGTACCTTCAAACAGTCGACTGATAAAAAAATACACACAACACAATCGGATCGTCAGTCTAATTAAATCAATAGGTGAAATCAGGCATGTTAGGACATCATTTCCATCTTTATACTTTGTAATCCCTTTCAGAAAGCTACGTCTCTTTTAACACCATTCAAATCAAGCGGCACTGTAGTAATTTGAACGTAAATTAAAGCACATTTTTTTAGAACCACATTAATTATGATCTAGTTCGTATTTTATTTCGAATTTTAATTGTTTGAGGTTTTAATATTGATCTATACACATTCAATATTTGCATTAAACCTCACATTGATTTTTATCTTTGAATTGTACATTTTTTTGTATTTTTCAAACTAAATATTCTTAAACTGTTCGTTTTCTTACCAGTAATTATTTGTGCTTAACTAACATCTAAAGAGAAACATATTTTTATGCAGTAAGCGGCAAAAAAATTGAAGTCTCATTTTGTATAATTCCAAAATAGATGTTGTGTGCCGCTCGTTTGTTGTAAGGGTGTGCGGTGCGGCTTCCCGACACAATTAGGGCGAGCGCGGGGCTAAGTAGAAAACCGTGTAACGGACTGGCGAATGTGAGTGATGGTTGACAGCTGACCGAGGTCCGAGCGGTCCGCCAAACCGCCGAAGCCGCCACCACATACTACTACCTCGACACCAGTGTCTTTCCATTTCGATTCTAAGAGCATTTTCTTAAGATAGTTGCTGCTTCTGTTCAAGGCGAAATGTACCTCAAAGGTATCTTTGTTTTTTAATTTTGAGTTGGTGTTTTATTTTTGAGATTTTGATCAGGGTTATCAGTAAAACTGTCGAATGAAGGTAATTATCAAATGTGTATATAAATAAAATTTACTGATTTATTTTAAATTTATTAATTCGTGTTTCCAAGAAGATAGAAGAAAAATGTCAATGACACTTTTTTCAAAAATTCTATTAAACTAAACTATTAAATAAGAAGATTTAGTCTTTTTTCGATAATTCCCATCAATACTTAAAACACTTTAATACAAAAAACTAGTGTTAATCTAAACCATTTCCCTAATTGATTAAGTTTCGTTAAGTCCCTCCGTGCCAAATTAATTGAAGAGGTCGAGAATTGTCCAGACCGTAACTGTGTGAAACCGCACAATTATGAAGTAGTAGAGGCAGTGGAATGCAGGAATCAGACCATTGACTAAGGGCAACCTCAAACCGCTGCGGGACCAACTCCTAACGAAGGACTTACCACCTCCCTTGCCACGCCGATTATTATTCATAAACTCTTCGCTGACCAACAACAGTTTCGGAGCGGTCAGCCGCCGGCAACTAGTGCCGTAATTAATATCGTCTACTTTACAAGGATGTGAACAGGATTAGACCATGCTTAACCACCTCACTACATCTATACCTACATCTAATACTGACTGATACTACATGCTTACTTAGTATTTCGACATCGCTGTAATTAGGGTTTGAGACCGAAACATAATTTACCTATTACAGGATATTGATAATGTGCTTTTTACGAAATTCAATCTAATATGAATATTTGTTAAAAATACAATATAAGTCAGTTATCATCAAAATATTTTAGACTAATACACTTTTCACTACATTTCAAATCTAATGGGCAATAAGTATGCAATATTTGATTGCAAACATCCTTCGAAGGTTTTTCTCTTACCAATACCACATCCACATAGGAATCTATCTACCTAGTTGAAAAAAAACTTGCCATTCACGGTTTTTGAACATGAAACGTAAGAATATTTATTCATTAGAGGTATCATACAAAACGCATCGGGTGAAATCAACTACTCTCTAATCAATTTGTTCTGAAAATTTAGGTTAAAGTTTTGGCAGGCTAATAACCTGGTAAACCACCGGTATAATATAAAAATGTTGGTAAAATGTTTAGTGCAAACACTCATACTCGGACATATGACAATCACAAAAGTTTACACTGACAGTTTCGTTGTCAGCTCCGACATAACTCTACGTATTTTAGTTCGTGTACGAAAATGAGTAAATCCAGCTTAATCCACATCCTTGAAGTATTTTCATACTGTTTGCTACTACTGAAGAAAATCGCAGTTCTCGTTTATATATATACTATGACTAATTATTTTATTTTTCATAACTTTCTTATTCATTTTACGTATACAACAGGGTTTTTTGAAATAATTTTGCTGGTAGCCTGTGTAGGAACAATTGTAAGTTGTTATTATCGAATGAGATTCACGACATTAATCTTGCATGTACCAATGTATTTATTATATTTGATGTATACGGAAGTAGTATATATGTATGTGTATCATAATGGTTTTTCGGTACAAGGAAAATTTATTTCTGCCCTGATACTTTATTACAATAACTCTGTCAAATTTAGGGTCACAATAACCCACATAAATAGAGTCTTTAAATGTTGTGGAATATATAATTCAAGTGACATATTTTCTACTTCAATTAATGGTAAGTATTATACGTTTAAGTAACGATAATACTGAAATCAATTTTGTTTTAGGTTCATTAAATTTAAAACCTTCTTTTAATATGGATATTGCCGACTCATGTTGTGTAGATGGTTTGAACAAATATCCGTGTCGTATATATACCAACGGTTGTATTGATAATTTAGATCATATTTGGTCGTTTTATGTTCACCATTTTTTCTGTATATTTATAATTTTTACAATATTTCAATTAATACAAATATTTTGGCTTTGTTACAAAATACGTACTGAGTATTCAAGACGACACGATTCTGCCGTAACGTTCGATACATATGACCCGAAAAAAGAAGAATCGCTAACGTATCACATGTATAAATAGATGTAAATTTAAAATAATAAACATTTATATTGTTAATCATGTTAATTTAAACCTCATAACTAAATTATAATAATAATATAGTATATTATAAAAATTAATGTTGTAGTGTATGTTTAAAATTTTTAGAATAATTCAATTAATACAATTTGATTTGTTATATAAAATACGTAATGAGTATTCAAAGCGACATGATTCAACCGCTATTTCGATACATATTATACTAAAAAGATGATTCACTAAGGTGCTTCATGTATATGTAAGTATATGTAGAATTAAAATAATAAACCCTTTATATTGTGTACTAATTTTTGCGATTACACTAGGAATAGGAACAAGATTCAGTAATATACTTTTCAATAATTTGAAAATATATAATTAAATATTTTGATTGATGTACTAAGGAGAAGAAATATCTAAATTAACAGATGAAGGCCCTATTTTGGTATTTAAGTTATCACTTAAATATATTTTAGACTAATATACTTTTTGATCTTTGAATTTGATTTTTTTACTACATTTCAAATCTGTAAATGTTTTGAAACAGACAGTTCAAGTGACATATTTTCTATGTCATAACAAGAAATGGCAACAGTTTCATAAGTTTAAGTGAAAAGGATACCAAACACTATGATAAGTATGCAACATTTGATTGCAGACATCCTTCGAAGGGTTTTCTCTTACCAACATCACATCCATAGACATTAGTGGTATCATGCAAAGCGTCTCGGATGAAGTCAAGTACCCTTTATCTACTTGTTCTGAAAATTTTTGGTCAAACTTTTGGCAGGCTAAAAACCTAATAAACCACTGGTATAATATAAAAATGTTGGTAAAATGTTTAGTGCAAACACTTCATACTCTGTATAGACATATGACAATAACAAAAGTTTACACTGACAGTTTCGTTGTCAGCTCCGACATAACTCTACATATTTTAGTTCGTGTACGAAAATGAGTAAATCCAGCTTAATCCACATCCTTGAAGTATTTTCATACTGTTTGCTACTACTGAAGAAAATCGCAGTTCTCGTTTATATATATACTATGACTAATTATTTTATTTTTCATAACTTTTTTATTCATTTTACGTATACAACAGGGTTTTTTGAAATAATTTTGCTGGTAGCCTGTATAGGAACAATTGTAAGTTGTTATTATCGAATGAGATTCACGACATTAATCTTGCATGTACCAATGTATTTATTATATTTGATGTATACGGAAGTAGTATATATGCATGTGTATTATAGTGGTTTTTCGGTACAAGGAAAATTTATTCCTTCTCTGATAGTTTATTACAATGAGTCTGTCAAATATAGTATCTTTATAGCCCACATAAATAGAGCCTTTAAATGTTGTGGAATATATAATTCAAGTGACGTATTTTCTACTTCAATTAATGGTAAGTATTATACGTTTAAGTAACGATAAAACTGAAATCAATTTTGTTTTAGGTTCTTTAAATTTGAAACCTTCTTTTAATATGGATATTGCCGACTCATGTTGTGTAGATGGTTTGAACAAATTTCCATGTCGTATATATACCAACGGTTGTATTGATAATTTAGATCATATTTGGTCGTTTTATGTTTACCATTTTTTCTGTATATTTATAATTTTTACAATAATTCAATTAATACAAATATTTTGGCTTTGTTACAAAATACGTAATGAGTATTCAAGACGACACGATTCTGCCGTAACGTTCGATACATATGACCCGAAAAAAGAAGAATCGCTAACATATCACATGTATAAATAGATGTAAATTTAAAATAATAAACATTTATATTGTTAATCATGTTAATTTAAACCACATAACTAAATTATAATAATAATATAGTATATTATAAAAATTAATGTTGTAGTGTATGTTTAAAATTTTTAGAATAATTCAATTAATACAATTTGCTTTGTTATATAAAATACGTAATGTGTATTCAAGGCGACATGATTCAACCGTTATTTCGATACATATTACACTAAAAAGATGATTCACTAAGGTGTTTCATGTATATGTAAGTAGATGTTAAATTAAAATAATAGAGCCTTTATATTGTGCACTAATTTAATTTAATTTTATATTCCTTATATATAACGTTTTCTACGATAATCGTTATCTCTCACTACTTGTTACTACGACAATTTATAGAAAAAAAATTATTCCAGTGTCAATTTTTGCGATTAACATGGGAATAGGAACAAGATTCAGTAATATACACTTCAATAATTTGAAAATATGTAATTAAATATTTTGATTGATGTACTAAGGAGATGAAATATCTAATTTAACAAATGAAGGCCCTATTTTAGTATTTAAGTTATCACTTAAAAATATTTTAGACTAATATACTTTTTGATCTTTGAATTTGATTTTTTTACTATATTTCAAATCTGTAAATGTTTTGAAACACACAATTGAAGTGACATATTTTCTATGTCAAGACAAGAAATGGCAACAGTTTCATAAGTTTAAGTGAAAAGGATACCAAACACTATGATAAATATGCAATATTTGATTGCAGACATCCTTCGAAGGCTTTTCTCTTACCAACATCACATCCATAGACATTAGTGGTATCATGCAAAGCGTCTCGGATGAAGTCAAGTACCCTTTATCTACTTGTTCTGAAAATTTTTGGTCAAACTTTTGGCAGGCTAAAACCCTAATAAACCACTGATACAATATAAAGATGTTGGTGGAATGTTTAATGCAAACACTTCATACTCAGTATAGACGTGACAATCACAAACGTCTACACTGACGGTTCTGTTGTCATCTCCGACATAAGTCTACGTATCTTAGTTTTTCTACGACGATGAGTAATTCCAACTTAATACGTATCCTTGAAGTATTTTCATATTGTTTGCTATTACTGCAGAAAATCATAGTTCTTGTTTATTTGTATACTATGGCTAAATATTTTAATTTCCATAACATGTTTATTCACTATACACTTACAATAGGGTTCTTTGAAACGATTTCGCTGGTAGCCTGTGTAGGGACAATTGTAAGTTGTTACTATCGAATGAGATTCATGACATTAGTCTTGCAAGCACCAATGTTTTTAATATATTTGATGTATACGGAAGGAGCATTTTCGTATGTGTATTATGCAGGTATTTGGACACAAGGAAAATTTATTCCTTCTCTGATATTTTATTACAATGAGTCTGTCAAATATAGTATCCCTATAGCCCACATAAATAGAGCCTTTAAATGTTGTGGAATATATAATTCAAGTGACATATTTTCTACTTCAATTAATGGTAAGTATTATACGTCTAAGTAACGATAAAACTGAAATCAATTTTGTTTTAGGTTCTTTAAATTTGAAACCTTCTTTTAATAAGGATATTGCCGACTCATGTTGTGTAGATGGTTTGAACAAATTTCCATGTCGTATATATACCAACGGTTGTATTGATAATTTAGATCACATTTGGTCGTTTTATGTTTACCATTTTTTCTGTATATTTATAATTTTTATAATAATTCAATTAGTACAAGTATTTTGGCTTTGTTACAAAATACGTAATGAGTATTCAAGGCGACACGATTCTGCCGTAACGTTCGATACATATGACCCGAAAAAAGAAGAATCGCTAACGTATCACATGTATAAATAGATGTAAATTTAAAATAATAAATATTTATATTGTTAATCATGTTAATTTAAACCATATAACTAAATTATAATAATAATATAGTGTATTATAAAAATTAATGTTGTAGTATATGTTTAAAATTTTTAGAATAATTCAATTAATACAATTTGGTTTGTATATACAATACGTAATCGTTATTCAAGGTGACATGAATCAACCGTAATTTTCGATACATATTGCACTAAAAAAAATAATTTACCAAGGTGCCTCATGTATATGTAAAATTGAAATAATAGACCCTTTATTTTATGTGAAAAAATATCTAATTTAACAAATGAAGGCCCTATTTTAGAGTTGATAAATTTTTATTTTTTCTCCTTAGCGAAGGAATTCAGGGGTGCAATTTTTGCAGGGAATTTATTTATGTCAGATATTGGAAATTGAAATTTTTAAATAGAAGGATTGTCACCTGTTCTGGTTCTTACCAGAACAGGTGACAAGCTCTTGCTTAAGAATAATGGCATTATATGTTAAAAATAACATAATTATCATACGTTTTAATCACAACAATAAACGATATATATTAATTAATTACTCAGTAAAATAGGTTCTACCCAATCGTTGATTGTCGGTGACAAACTGGAAGGACAAGAAATATCGGACATTAAACAAAACGTGTACGCGTCGCGGCGCTGGGGAATAGGCATCATTGAACCGTGGAGGGGCGCGATAATGGGTCCCTCTCTCCCCCAGGAGCCTGCATTAGCCATCCCCCTTGTTTGGTGTCCTCACTTTGCCGCTCCCGCACCCCCAATACACACTGTGTCTACTATCACCGCAGCAGCATCTGCGACTTTCTTTGCTGTAATTGTTTCGGGTTCGGTCTCAGTGGGCTGCCAATCACACGGGGCGAACATTTCAGTTTCGCAAGTGCAGGAATTAACGGCAGCTTTGTAATTTTACGTGAATTAAACAGAATTTTTTGGGTTGGAAGAGTCAGATAAACAACAAGAACAAGAACGTTGGTTGTCCTTCTTAGTTATTATTTGTTGATGTATTATCTACTTCTGGAAATACGAAATGCAGCAGAAGATTCAAATTAAACTTAAGTTATAAATGTGTATTTATTTTTTAAATATGATTTAGGCTAGATATTACAAAAGTACACTACTTATCAAAAATAACATCAGGTATTATATTATGTAAAATTTTTATTTTAATGGAAAAAAGTTAGTTATTTGTGTTTGACAAAAGGATTTTTATTTTTATTTTCAAAAAAAGCTACGATTAAACCATTCCAGAATAGCTTTGCAGACATTTTCATTCATAGGTTTTCACACACAACCTTTGGTAAAAGTACGTCGATTTAGAATTTAGGATATTGTATTCATGTAAATACCATAAAGTGAATTGTAGGATTTTCTGGCATTACTCTAATCTATCGAAGGTTGTGCCAAATATTTAGTTAGAGTTAGTTATTCAAGAAATTTCAAGAGGCGGCATGAATGAGAACTTGCTGGGTAACTTACAGACTGAAATTAGACTTTAAACACTATACGTAGCTGAATTGAATCAGTAGATCGGTCCAGCAGCCTCCCCCATGAATAAGGCATGGGCCCCGTGTGCTTGTCGCCACTTTATCAATACAATCCAGTTGACGTGGGCTCGGGAGTGTATGTAAACACATCGAGAACGCAATTAAGGAGCGAAGGTATCGACTGTGCCAATCAATCACCATAAGTCTTGGTTCGTCTAGCGTCATCACGTATCGGTTCGTGCTGCTGGCCGGGAGACAGCAGATTTTGCAAGTCAATATTGGTTGTAATTCTAACCGGGGTACATTAGCGTAACGCCGTTATGCCGCTGTTGTGCGGTAGTCACTTGTAGGGTCCCCGTGTTCCGCCAATACCCACGGAGATTTGTTGACGGCCGCCCCCGGTACCCGACGCGTCGGAATTGATGCCACCACGCAATTTCCACTGAATTTGCATCAATTGATCGGCGATGGTTCGAACCTGCCGAGTAATTAGCGGCGAACGGATCTCTTGGGCACATATTTTCCATGTTAAATGTGCCACGGAAACGAGAGTGGAACACTGAAAATGAATTGAAATATTGAATGTGTCGTCAATGTGTACTTCGAAGGTTTCATCCTTCCAAATTTTAGAATTTTACCAAGTGACATAAAAGTTGAATGAAGCACGTATCGCACAAACTATGAAATTATTTTGGGTACCTGAAATAGTTGTTTGTATAAATATATACCTCCGTGTATTCTAATTTGTATAAAAAAGATTTTTTGGCAACTATTTAAATAGTTGAGGATAAATATTAACCTTTTTAATTAATTTGTGGTGGCTATCAGAAATCGAAAAAACAACATTTTTTCATATTCTTTTTTTCAAAATATTCTCCTCTTCGGCACAATAAAGAATATGTTTTTTATCAAGTAAAAAATATTAATATTTCTTAGAGGAAAATAAATTTCAAATTTGAAAAAATACTGATTTTTGCGGTTTTTGCTTGAAATTTTTATGAAAAACACATTTTTATACTATATGCCAAAAAGTACATTTAAAATATCAACTTTAAAAAAAAAATTGTCGATAATTTTCAATTATTTATGAATCTTTTCAATTATTTATGAATCTTAGAAAATTTAACAATTTTTATATCATAAAGAATCAATATTTTTCATATATTTTTTAAATGTTCTGTATTTAGGTTTTACCTTCGTTCAAAATGGAATATTAATAAAAAAGAAATAGTTCATCAAATTGAATTATTTAAAAAAAATGAAGATAACGTACTTTTTCAATTTTTATGACATAAGAAATTAGAGAAAAAAGAATTTTAACTTTAAAAAATAGTGATTTTTTGAGGTTTTTTCTCGAATTTTTTATGAACTCCTTTATTAATTCAAACTTCTTGTTTTTTTTTCAAATTTATAAATATTTTAACAATATTATGATTTTCAAATATTTATATAATAACAAAAATTTTAAAAATGTTTAAAATAAACAAAATCATAAAATTCCATAAATATATGATATAAATAAAAAACAACTAACGTCAACAGTCGTGAATTTTGAGAAAATTCTATCGATAATAAATATAACTTTAACATGCTGTTGTTGAATTTTTTTTTCAATAAAATTACTGAAACTTAATAAAAGGATAACAGACTATTTTAAGAATAGAGTATTTAAAAAAAACATGAGAAATCATGAAAAAAATATAAATATTTTTTTATTAAATTACATTTACAAAATTTTCAAAAATTTATAAAAAATTGAAAAATTGAGTTAATGACAATTTTTTTTTTCATAATCTATTTTTGATAAACTTTCTGAAAAAAAAATAGGTTAGGTTAGGATATGTTTCCATTCCTTTTTTTTGAAAATATTCTATTTTTATGAACTTTCTGAAAAAAATAGACATACAGTATAAAAAAAATTATAAAAAAAAATAATTTTTCTCAAGAAATTTCGAATTTGACCAAGATAAGTCCTTTATCACAACTAAAAGAAGAACATTAAAAAATATATGAAAAAATATTAACTTGATTTTTTATGATATAAAAATTGTTTTTATGAATTTTCAAAAATTCATAAAAAAAATGAAAAATTACGTTATCGACTTTTTTTTTAAAATATTTTAAAGAAATAGGCATATCATATAAAAATTATTTTCTTAAAAATTATATACACAATTCCTTTTCTCATAATGATACAGTAACCCAGATTCTGAGGAATATTCCTTTTTTGACTCCATCTTTTCTACACCACTGTATATTTTTTTAAAACCGTTAAGCAAATATAGAAAAGATAGATACTCTTAATTAATTTTGATTAACACGGACGTTTTTGCGATATTTAAGTTTGAAGTTTCTTCATTATTATTGGACGTGTTCTACCTGTTTCCAAATTTTGACCACCTATTTTCGAAATATCTTGTATAAGAGAAAATGAGAAAATAATCGTTCCAATTCCTACCTAGTTAAATTTGTATTTAAAGCATCCTAATGTTTGATGTAAATAATTGCAGCAAAATTGTAAAATTTATGGCATCCTTACGATATATAACATGTGTAACTGCAACCAGGAATCTTTCAAAAGTGGATATAAAATTTCTGTGATCTTCACCAATCGTAAATTATTCTTGTTATACAAAGCGCGTACTAATTATTATATGCATAATTCAAGTTTTAATTGAGTGGTTCAAAGTGTTCATAAATGTTTCGTTGAGAAATACTGTCTGTTATATTGCCATCTCAGAACTAAAATAGCTTAAGAGCATTCGTAAAATTAATTAATGTTCATGGTGTACATTATATGTAGTTTACATGAATTTTGGAATATTTTTGGGATAAAACTTAGACATTATATACATTGAACAACATTGGAAAAAATCATCACATTGAGAATAACACAGATTAATAAGTAAATCTCAAAAATGTATAAAGCTTTCATCAATCGTTTTATGTCTGTTGCCCTAGAGTTCCTTTATTAAACTACTTAATATAAAATTTGACATTTGTTTCTCAATAAAAGCACCATAATACTTCAACACACAAAGTTATGCAGCGGCACCATAAAATCTAAAAGCAGCACTTACTTAAAATTCATAAATATTTAATGAAACAATAAATTACAGAAAAACTGGCCCGTGACAGTAAATTTAATTGAATCGTTATGTACAGGGGCCACTTTAATACATTGTAGGTTGTATGCAAAATAATAAAATTTAACTGTCTTGTGTTACTGGCGCATAAAATCAGCGATCACTTGTGCAAAATGCCAACTAAATCCGCTACACATGCTCCGAATCGACTATTTGTGCTCTTTAATGCTGTTTACATTTTATATGTTGGATATTAAATCTAACCCATTCCGAATTATATGACTTCAAGGCTCTGAAAGACTCCATCGTCTCGACTATAAAAATTTTGAAACAGAGCTGGAATAACAATTAAAGTTTATTTATCTGTTCTTTTGGCGATCACAATGCCCATCGTCAACCTTGAAAATTCCAGAACGGTGAAAATTTAATTAAAAACTCTATGAAAGGCCCGCAATAACTTCGAATATTTGTAAGTAGCTGCAATGGCAGCAGGAAACGTTGTCGGATCATTCGCTGAAACAAAGGAAAAGAACATTAATTAGCAGATAGTATAAGAGAGAAGTGTGTTTACAATGCACTTACATGGCATAATTAAAAGTGTCTAATGGTCCCAGCTCCCCCTTAAACAAACAATGTTCCTGCCGTATCCTGCTACTCTCTTCATCTAATTCGGGATTGATTCTCTTTTGCCGAAATATTTTAATTAAATACGATTGCCAAATATGAATGGGCAACAAAGATTTTCGGTTGTTGTAAACGAAACTTCGTTACAAAAATATGTTAGTACAAACGAGAAACTACCCCTTATACTTGGTTGATCTTGTTTTACACGTACAAAACGCGGAGTCCGCCGCGAGCTAATGTTATATATGTGACGCGTTTTGTACGAGAGAAAAGCAACATGGATACCTATTACATATTTTCATTTGTTCAAGGAAATGGGCTCGGTAATGAGAACGTATGGTTCGTTGCTTAAAAGGCTTGTTTTTAGAATTTTCTTGTTTGTAAGAGAACATTACTACATGACATAAAATCTTATTAGGATTGTACTACACTAAAAAATCCGCCGTGTTGTGTCTTTAATGTTTTGTGTATTGTGAAAGTTTTTTAATGTTATTGTAATGAAACAGAATAATATCGTGCAATATTATCTTCATAAAATATTAAAAATTTTCGAAACGATTGTCGTTTCAGAATTTGGTGATGCCTATTTCCATCCAACGCCGACCCAAAAAACGCACCCATAAAAAAGATAGAGAATCGGCAGCGACTATTTAAAATGCAGTTTACGATGCGTCCGACAAACTCGTTTAGTTCGTTTTAATCTGGGCATGTTGTAATTGATAAATTATCAAGCGAACAGGTTCACGGGTACCGTGTAATGACAGCGTTTTCGACTTTAATGGTATATCACGGTACAGCATTAGGTTTTATTATGGCCGGCTCGGCTGGCAATCAACGCATAATCGCCGACATGTGGTAGGTTGCAAATATAGACAACTTGTAAATAACACTCTATCCGCAAATGGCAGTGTAAGTGCTCTTTAGGCTGTTATCTTGTAAACCATGCTCACTACCACTCGGTACTAAATTCAACTACCACGCTTTAAACGATATACCACTTTACTTACAATAATTATAAATTTAGGATGATAAGCATTATTTGACCTTCTACTTTTACCACCAGAATAATCAATGTGATGTTCATTACATTACATTACATTACACAGCTACAAAATTGAAGGTGTAGAATTTTAAGATCGTGAAGAACCTACTGAGGTTGATTTAGGTCTGAACTAATAAAAATTAACTTACATTTTAACATCAACTTGAAGGCAAATACTTATGTAGAGATTCACCTCATCAAACTAAATACGATACTTTAGGATAATGAAGAATTGACTAAAGATGATTTAGATTTTAACTGAATACTGCAGAATTAAAAGCTAAAACAAGATTTAAATGTTTTCTTTAAGTAAAAATAAGATTAGGTTTATTTGATATTTAATTTTGCAACAAGAATATTCAAAATAATATTTATAAGAACTAATTAAATATGAAAGCCTGCTTCTATTAATCAGGTTCACTTAAATCAGAACTTATTTGAGTATTTAATCCAGAAAACAGAAACAGAAAAACAGAAAGTTTTATCAAACACAAAAAATGTAGATTTACTACAAAAGAGATGAAGGTTGATATTTTATTTAAACAAAATTAAAATTATATTTATTTAACATTTATTACTATAAGATTATTCAAAATAATAGTTAAATATAAAAACGTGCTTCTATTAATCACTTTAAACAAATTATATCCCAAGCTAAATTGAACCTAATGGAGGTTTTAAACTTTATAATGAAGAATTTAAGTATCATGAACAATCTACTAGGATTTATTAAGGTTTTTGAAGGAGTGAATTTGATTAAAGTGTAAAATATGAAAATAAAAATGTAGACTTGAATAGTCAATTTAAAAGCTAAATAAGATAAATCATCTTGAAGTGCGTCTTTAAAAAAGATAAAAATAACAAGCTTTCCTATTCAAATTTTATCAAGTCATAAAAAAACTTAATTTTCAAAATTTGTTAATATAAAAACAATTGAAAAATACAGTGACTACAAAAAGCTTTTACATCTCATTAAACTAAATATATGTTCTTTCATATATAATGACTGATTAAATATATAATATTTATATATTAATCAAATTCACTTAAATGAAATATAAGCCAAAATTTATGGAACCACATGGAGGTATTAAACAATATAATGAAGAATTTTAATATCATAAACAATCTGTTTATTGAAGTATTTATAGGAATGATTTTGTCTAACGTGTTAATATGAAAAAAAGATCTACACTTGAATAATCAATTTTAAGGCTAGATGATCTCAGAAAAATACGTCTTAAAAAAAATAAAAATAACTACTCTAAATTCTATAATATCCCATCTATTTATCTCAAATAAGGTACATTTCTTAAATTTAAGTACAGGTTTTATTAAAATTTGTCAGTTTTTTAATATCCATGCAAGTATTTATAAAAGATTTCGTAGGTATAATAAACATAATGTATTAATTACATAAAATATTTATTTATATATACAATACGAAAAGAGTTTGATCCATCTGAATCCTTGAAAAGACAACGTGAACAATAGGGACAGTCAGTAGAAGTCTCCCATTATGGGACAGACTTCTACTCACTCTGTCATCATGCATGATGTCTCTCTCTAAATTCAGACGGGTCAATATATATATATATATATATATATATATATATATATATTACTCAAATTACCTTCTATACTGACAGACCTTTTTAACAACAATAATTTGAAGTCGTTAGAATGTCTACAAAAATGGTCTATATATTTTAAAGTCACGTCTTTTCTTGCTGATTCATCGACATTTTGATACAATAATTCAAAGTCGAGGCAGATGGTAAACGTTTATATGAACATAATTCTGTGCAATGGTGAAACATTATTCGGAACAACAAATTTAATCAACCTCGTCTGAACATAAGGTCGAGATGCATTAGTTATTAGCAAGTGATCCAGTTAGATGAAAATTACTTGCATACATGCATATATATTGTAGGTATTATTCTCAGATGGTGGTGCTAAACCATCCACTATCCTTGTTTACTGTTTAACATAATGAATATTTAGTATGTACAACAACCCTTTGTGTCTTGTGTATTGTGAAATATTATCTCCCTGCACCAATGACGGGACATTATGTATGCGACGTAAGATTAATTGTTTCGTATGTTTATTCTTTTTAATTAAAATGTGAAGTGACGTCGATTGATCAGATTGGCAAAGTCCCACGTTGATACCTGCACAAATCTGCCGAAGTGTGTTTCGAAAGTAAAATGAAGATAAATGTGTGTCTAATGCGCTTATCACAATTTCGTTGTGCATGCACATTTCCGCACAGATGAAGAGCTCGAAGGGTTGTGTGTTGCATTACCGGTAATTCAGATTTATTTTATATTATAAAATATAATAACGAGCTTGGCGCTGTTTAATAATATTTTTCTCTTCTATAAAATATCTTCAGTTTTTGCACGTTTTGATGGCGGTAGGAAAAACCGGGCATCCGAGATGGCATATATCTCCCTATTTAGTATATTATTTTACTTTGCGCTGACATTTTTATGTTCGGTATTAATACATTCCGCCGATGTTATATATGTATGTTTGTCTCTGCTGAAAGTTTTACATTTTGCACGGGAGGAGCGGGTGCGGTGGTGCGTTTTACGACTTGTCATAATGTACAAACATCAAAGTAAGCTAATGTAACGGGGAACCGGCAAAAAATTAGAGCTAATGTAAAATTACTCTCAAACTTCCTCCACTACAGACAATAAAATGTTAAAATATATCCACCTAGATATACATCACTTTGCTACGTTTCTGCATGTGAGTTTACTGCCTGCAGTATCGCATGTGAAAGGGAATTCCTTTTTGATTATTTGTTTTTCCGGGGGCTAAAAAAATAATTAGTGAAATATCTCCTTTATTATTCAAATTTTAACTAAAAGATCAGTGTATAGAGATCAATTTTTTAATAAAAATAACACATTAAGGATCAGACACTCATTTTCGTATAGGTTTTTAAATAATGATGCCTTTAGATATATTATAATCATTAAACTAAACGTCTTATTGAATTTTTAAATTTATTAAAATATATTTTCCCATATTTATTTTTTATATAAAAAATCAAATGTAGTTTATATAATAATTATGTATACAAATTTTATAAATTCTAATAAATGACACCAAAAATTTTAAATGAAAATTTGAAAGCAGGACACCACCATATAATTTATACTTTTCTTTCGATTTTGACGAACTTTTTTTTAATTGTTAAATATGAAAATATATAGTTGTAGACAGAATATTACGTTTTTTAGCACAAAAACAAATTTTTGCGTAGAATTTTTTAGATATGAAAATTGAATAAATCATACTAAAAAATTTAGTAAAAAAAATATGGAAAAATTAAAAATCAATTTCTTCTTATAAATTTATTTTATGAGTCAACTTTGCTATTGAATAAATAGCATAAATTATCTTATTTTTCAACAATATTGGAATATTATTCTGAAAGTACTATACTTACACTAAAACGCCTAATACTCAAATTTTATTTGTTTTCACCTATTCTCCGTTCAGTTCAATGTAGTTCATATATTTTTGTAAGTTTGTTGTAAGCAAATGATTCATAATTCTACCAGATGAATATGATTTTTAATTTTTCCTTAGAATTTTGAATGTGTATAATTTTTTTATGAAATTTAGTACATATCCATTTCAAGGGTTACTTAATCTAGTGTTGTAGTTAGATTTGCTAAAAAAAATTTCCTATTATGATTTTTCAATTTTCAGATTTAAAAATAACCTAATAGGTTTTGATTTTAGTCCAAAAAACTTAATATTTTGTTCACAAATACATTTTTTCAGGCTTTACAATTGAAAAAAAGTTCAAAAATGGTCTGCACAATATACGTGTAATATAATTTTTAATTATCGAAAACGATGAGCAAATTTATAGTGATAAATACATATTTATAATAATTATTAATTTTTTCATTATTACTATTTTTTTTTAATATTCTTGATTAATATTCAATTGCTCAATGCATGACTGAAAACTACTATCGAATGTTACTATTTATATTTTCTAATTTGCCAATTAAAGGTGCATTTTTTTATTTTAAAGATATTTGCCATATATTTATTAAATTCTTTTTATTGTATCTCTTAAAATATAATTGTGGCAACACAATATGATAAAATATAACTTCAGTTTTGTAAATCAGAAATCAATAAACTATATTTATAGTCATCCCACAATGATGAGTAGAGGGAGATGTCAAAATCCATCCAAAGGAATTAGGGAGTCTCTCCAAAAATTAGAGATAGTCGTCGAAGAGAATCAAGTAAGCTTTCACTCTTAAGGCTGTTGTGAACCAATTTCATTTAAGTCAACAAAAATTAAAAATTATCGAAAATCATCTGTATATGCATACTGTTACAGATTGACTAGAGATTCTGAGAAAGAGAGATAAAATTATAAAAAAAGAGTTAGGAGTCTTTCCCATTCCTAACTATTCCCACTTAAATCATTCAGTATCTCTTTTCAGTCACCCCTAGTGAGATTTTAACAGTCTGCATTTTTAGATAATTAATTTTTAATTTATTTAATTTTTTTTAATATCATATTTTGTTCTTCATACATTTTAATACTACTGAATGTCCAAATATTGCCCAATTTTGTTTTAAGGTATTAACAATTATGTAAAGTCAATATTTTTTAAACAGTGCAAAACGACCAAAAAAAAAAAACCATTTTATTATTATGGAAACTAAAATATAGACATAAAAAACTGCATCATAAAGTGTTAAGAGACGTCCAATGTATAAAGAGCAAATCTGCGAACAAATAAAAGAACGGCTGGAACAGGGCTAGAACAGGACGTCCCCGGCCTGCGAATCCTTGCGTGTTGAATAGTAAATTCCCGACGTGACCCATGTCCATCGCATCGTAGGCCAATATCCAGCTCCATCCATTATTCAACGCGGACGGAAAGAGAGGCGGCGGCGGCTACGGTGGCGGCCAAGAAGTCATCTTGTCGGTCGACAACGTGTCACCACCACCCACCCCTCGTTCTCCCGGTACAAATGTATCCCACGTCCCGGCTGACCCCTGGGGCTTTAATCCCGACTACGCCGTCACCCGACAACTTTGTGTTCGGAAACAATGGTCACTCGTAAAAAATCACATTCGAGGGTGGAAAATTCACTTTTACTTTGAAAAATAAATGGCTTGTCCCGACGAAAGTGCACCAACGTCACTCCCGAATTTAACAACGCCCGGCTCACGACCCGGATGTTTCTCCGTTCGAGGGCCAATGCGAAAATTGGTCCATATATCATTTCTTGCGTTTTGCCGGGGGACCGAATCATAGTCTACGACTTTTTAAAATAAGTGACTTTTATGACGTTTTGAAAACTCCGATTTGATCCATTTTTGTCTTTAATTTTGAATATTTCAAAAGTAAAACACAAATAATATAGTAATATTTAAATTTAATTAATTGAATCTTTTAAACTTTGGAAATAATATGACTTAAAATGTTTATAAAATTTATATAAAGGATGGACTATCCTGGCTGTATTTTGACAAAGAATTAATGGAATATTATTGGAATAAAATTGATTTTATATTGATGAAGAGAGTTCATAAGAAGTAGAGATGGAAGATATATGTATATTTTTATGAGACTTAACTTCTATAATTCATAAATCCACCGTTGTGACAGCTTCAGATGAGCACACTGCTAAATAATTAACAAGTACCTATCTCCCGTTGTATAAGCTGTGTTAAATGAAAATAATTTTGTAATACAGTGCGAATGAATAATTGAGAGTATCGCACATTAAACTTTCAATATTTTCAGTCACAGAGTTCAGATGACGCAAATGTAAAATTAACAACCTACCGAAAAATTCCACGTTAAAGTGAATTATGTATTACATTCAGTTTTGGTTTCTTTTTATTTTTGTAAATGGAATCGCGCTGATTCGACGCTTCTACATTGAAATGTAAAATCTCTGACTGTCAATTATTGTTGCCGCGTCAATAATAAAAAAATATAAACGGGGGAAAAAGTCGCTTTAAACTGAAAAACAATTTGATTAGCGGATTTATTCTTAATGTATGGGATCAATTTTCGAATGCCGCTCTGAAAATGTCTGTAGGCATTAAATATTTATTGTATGACGAACCTTTTTAACGTTGGTTTAATTGATTAATTTATAGCACCATTTTAGAAACCAATTGTAGAGGTACAAATAATATATTAATATCTTCGTTTCAAACTAATGAGTTTAAAAATTATATTTTTAAACTCATTAGTATCATTTTATCGTTAAAATACACGTATCCCAATATGCCAGTAGATAACCTTTGCTATTTACTGTTTACAAGTCTCAAAAACAGGCCTGAAATTAATACTCTTATAAACCCGCTGACAGGTGATATAAATATACCTGCCATCGACTTAATTGTTTAAAATATTACAACACCGGTTATTAGCGACCATCAATCTAATACCCCTTTAAGTACCACCACAACCGTATCAGCGACGTTGACAACGTCTCGAACTGTCCCTAATGAGGGTTGGGCTGGCGCCACGGGCGGCATTTATAGACTTCCAAAAAGATATCGTCCGATACTGAAAGATTCAGATCTCTCGCGCGATAACCACTCCGACATGGAAATCACATCGGATGACCCGAAAGTATAAGGTGTCCCCGGTGCGAAAAAAAAGGATTGTGCCACGGACAAAAAGGGAGATTTACGACAGGTCGGTCGCTCTAATGGGTGGCGGGCCTTTCTTAATTACGTCACGGCTGCGGTACATTCAAAGTGAACGATAAATAAAAGAAACACCATCGCCGTTTTTTGTTTACGGCGTTCTTCCTTCCATTTCGATGGGGCCGATTTGTTCTCCGCCTCGGACGCGGTCCAGTTTAGGGGCTTCGATTTCTTTGAATACTGGCCAAGATACCGGGAATTCAATGGGCTTCTATGCGTTGGAGTTCAACGCTTATTTTTTGTTCATCCGACGACGACGTTTGTCTCTAAAATACCCGCAAATCGTGGCAAATCACCATCCGAAATTGTCTGCGACTCTTGAAATTAACCCCGGCTCGTACGCCGCCCCCACCGAATTATGCCGCCGAGACGATTACTTTTGCAAGTTTTTTTTTTTTTTTAATATCTCCGTTCCAACATGACACGTAATTTCGGGGAATCTTATTTTAATGGGGGCATTAGATTAAGTTCCTCCTTTTTTTTCCGCTTGCCTTGTACTTTCTTTAGATCCCCATTAAAGATTGGCGCGGCCGTTTCGGAGGCTTTGAATATCTCCGATGCAGCCGCGATGTTATGAGCAGCGCGTACAAATTCAAAAAATGTTTCCAACTACAAATCACCGGGACCGAACGAGCCTGAGAGGCCTATAATGCCCCCGAAATAGTTCGAGTTCGCCCCATTCAACACCAGATAAAGAGGAATTTATTCGCGATCATTGAATTGCCTACTTGACAAAATAATTTCGTCGCTGAATTAACTTCGAATGTCCCGGGGGTTGCGTCTTTTTTATAAAAGACTGCTAGGCCGAATAATAGGATCATGTTGGGGAATAATAACTGAAAGAGTTTATTTTAATATTCTATATATTATCACAACATTAAATGATGGTGGTGACAATATTAAAATAGATTTTAATATTGTCAACCTTAACATTGATTATAATTATACCAATACTACCATAACGTCTTTGCGAATAGAATGACAGTGACCCTTATATGAATGTGTGAATCAATCTCCTCCATTCAAATTAGCGTTGCTCTTGTTTGTTAGTCAAACATAATTCCAGTAATTCTACAACATGTAATACAATACAAGGGAATGTTAAATATTTGGTTACAATTAACTATAATAAACAAACATTAGTTAATTGCCCACATGTGAAATTACCTATTTTTTCAAAAAAGAGATTTTATTAATTATTATATTGAAAAACTGTATTTTGCCATGATTTCATTTATTATGTAATTTTTTACTCAATTTTGGAAATTATATTAAATAATAATAATTTATATAATTTTAATAATTATATTAAATAATAATTTTTTAATCAAATTTGAATTTGCTGAATATGAAAAACAATTTTTTATATTTCAGAGAGCATTTCTGTTTTTCGATCTATGAATTTACTTAAATTGGCGCCCAAAGTGAGCAACGAACCTAAAAAATTAACAATCAAGATATTCTCCATTTTTGACATTTAAGTAATTAGGTCTAATTTTGAATATTACTTCAAAACTGAGGTATATGTTCTCTTCATTTCAGAAAACCCAGATTTTGTTTTCGTGTTTTTAATATAATTTGAATGTGCTGAATTTGAAAAACAATATTTTATTTTTCAGTGAGCATTTCTGTTTTTCGATCTATGAATTTACTTAAATTGACACCCAGAGTGAACAACAAACCTAAAAACTTAACAATCTAGATATTCTCCATGATTATTTTTGACATTTAAGTAATAAGTGGTTTAATTTTGAATATTACTTCAAAACTGAGATACATTTTTTCTTCATTTCAGAAAACCCAGATTTTGTTTTCGTTTTTTTAATATAATTTGAATGTACTGAATTTGAAAAACAACATTTTATTTTTTAGTGAGCAATTCTGTTTTTCGATCTATGAATTTACTTAAATTAGTCCCCAGAGTGAACTTAACAATCTAGATATTCTCCTTAATTATTTTTGACATTTAAGTAATAAGTGGTTTAATTTTGAATATTACTTCATTTCAGAAAACCCAGATATTGTTTTTGTGGAATGAATTTTTATTGTAAAACGGCGGCAAAAATATTTTGTTGAATTAACGTTATTTTTTAAAGATAATAATGTTCTATTATTATTAAAGATGAATGTTAAAAACGTATATTATTATTATAGATTGTCAAGAAAGTTGGATCTTTTTGTCAATTGGTTTTCTAGTGATGAATATGAGGTCAATGATGCATTTGGGACAGGAACCACTAACAAATATGTCTTGGGATATGTTCATCATCTCAGTGGCCTGCCATGCCATGTTGACCATAACAAATTGAGGGCCTTAGTTGAAACCAATTTGCCTCCCACTGTTAGAGAGCTTGTTCCTGAATTAAACGTAACGTATAGTATCATTTCCAACTATCTAAAACAGATTGGAAAGACCAAAAAGCTAGACAAATAGGTGCAACACGAATTGAAGGAAGATCACAAAAACTGTCGTTAAGAAGTGTCGTCTAGTCTTCTTTTACGCTTCGTGAACCTATTTCTCGTTTTGATTTTGACTGGTGAAGAAAAATGTGTGTGATGTTACCATCGCAGATGTAGAGCTCCGTTCTACCTCCTAGAAAAATACTATTCCATACCATTATGAACCTACCTTGATATGCGTGAACATCTTGCACATAAGTTGGATTTATTCTTTGACTAGGAGGTCAACTGACTCCTACTAAACTTCTATTCCACTTTTCATGCCACAATTTTCTTTCCTAACTTGAGAATCTTTAAATCATTTAAATTATATAAAACTGTTCTTTGCTTTATATGACGTCCAGTATCAAAAATCAGGTCTTGTCTGAGAAGTGTACAGCTTCTTATTGGATCCGCTCGTGCTTCTTTGATTAATAATATGCCTTCCCGGTCAGATGTCTCTAGATACTGTTGATAGGGAACTGCACACTGCGGATTGGTCAACATCCCTTCAACTTGTCTTGAGCCAGCCTGAAGAATTCCTGCAACACGATATCAGTCAGTTTCTGATAAATGACGTCTCTACATGATTTATGAAAAGGTAGTAGAAATTGGTTGCTGATTTTTGAAAATTAAACTGAATATTTAATTACTGACTGAATCCCATGATGAGGTTTTTCAACCTCGTTGTTTTTTACGTTGAGAAAAACTACTTTTTTCTGACATATTTCCATGTTGATGATTTGCCATAAAATTATTATTTTCATAGAAATTTATACAATTAATATGCATTGTGTTTTTATTCTCCCCTAATCATAATAGTATACAATGTTGAACACGTTTGAGACAATTAAAATCCGCCCTTCAAAAGCACCGCCGCCGTTGGAGCGTCAAGACACCGCCAACATAAATCTTGTATTGTACAGAGCCCGGAACCTCACCCGGACGTCGTGTGCATATGACAGCGCGTGTCTGAGTGGCGCGTAAAAACGACACGGGGGCCCGGCCCCGAAAGTGGGGAGCGCACGGCGGCGCGGCCGCCGCCCCCCGTAAAACGGGAGACAGCGCGGACCGAAATTACGTTCTTGTAAAACCAGGCGGCGGACTCGTTTGCATAAGTTTTACTTTCCAAGATTAACAGCGCGCGGAGAGTAAGTAATGGAAATCGGTTTCGGGGGGCGAAGCCACCGTCGTCGCCGCGGCGGTTTTTTACGGTTATGCGCCGCAATATAATGAACGGCCGTCCTCGCGGGGGGCTTAATTTTTATGGCGACCGCGCGCACTCTATCGGATCCGGGGACTTTATAAAGTTGGGACCACTTTTTAAAGGATTTTAAGATTCGTTAACAGTTTTAACAAACTCGCTACACTTTCCGACCCTCGTTGCTCTTTCCGATGCCCACCGACGCTCATTGGGTCCTGCTCCATCGCGCTGGGATGGTTTTTATTACGTTCTTAAAAGTATAAAAGCTATTTTTCTTTTTAATTTATTACATCAACTTATTTTACGTGTTGAAGGGTTTATTAATAGTTATTTTTTGACCGACCCAATTGACTATACAATAGTCATTTTCTAGGAAAAAAAACAAAATGAGTATTATTCATGCATCATTTTTTGTAACTTGGAACAGACAAAAATTATTCGTTTTTATCTGATGATGACTACTCAGAAATAAGAAAAATTCTTGTTTCAACATTCAAAAATTAAAAATAATGTTAATTTAATTTATTACTTCAAATTACTTCTCTTGTTAACTTTACAGCGGTCATTTTCCATGAAAAATCCTTCGTAGATCAGTCTGACAATGAACTTCAAGAGGATATCTTTTACTTTACCTTTTGCTGTTGTTGCCAAATGGTACTTACAATTCTAGTTTCAAATTGTCTTCCAATATAAACAGGACTTTTTGAACAGGGTGTTCTTTGGTGATGAGTAGTGCCAAAATGTGGTGTTTTCAACATAGTGCAACGACCAACAGTCATAAACTCTTAAGATTCAAAAGTGAAGATAATATTGATTTGCTTTTACGATTCCAATGTTATAAAGAAAGTTTTTCCCTTTTTTCCTTCTTTAATAATATTCTATGAATGTTGAATTTTTGGTGATTTTTACAACAATGAAACAAATGTAATCACTTTGACTAGAAATCTCTATTATTTCAACATCAAGTGACTCAATAATCACATATGGGTGCAATGACCAGAAAATGCAATATACAAAAGTCCCTTTTACTTTGGAACGCACCTTTAATATACAGAAAGAGGTAAAATAAGATTAATACAAAAACATTTAATGAGCTTTTTGATGTGTCAATATATTTCCAATTACAGTGAAGGATGAAACCAGACAGTAAATTTAGTGATGTTCACATATTTATTACATCAGTCTGTCAATTACCGTTTTTATGTCATAGAATTAATGGTCATTTAAAATTTATGCTGATCAAACGTTTTAATACATTTATGTACACAGTTTTAAACCACCTCTATTTATTTTAGATGCTACAATTTAGCCCGGAAAATCTGTTTAATATTTTATACGTTTTTAATTGGAAATAATTGCTATTGTTTCACTGTCGGTTGTCGTTTTATTTCTAATTTAATCGAGCTTAATAAAATATTTTTAGACTGAATTTATTTATCGCAAAACGGTTTGTCCATTATTTTCACCAATTTATTGCAAATTTTTACTGTGAAATTGCATTTAGTTTACCTCTGAAATAATTAATTTTTCCTTTAATCGTGCTACAATTTTATCGCGTTAAATGGTCTAATTGTGTGTGCACCTGGTTGAGTTGCAAAGCTTTTTATAGTCTAGAATAGAATCTGTCATCAATCGATCTTATTCGAGTTGTTAACCGTTGCATCTCAACGATGCCTGTCGACAAACGGGAGACACATTTCATTTTATTGAAGTATTTTTAGGACAGAATTAAGTTATGCATGTCCATGCCAATGCGTTTTCAAACTGTCCTAATTGCATTCTCGATTTAGATACGACGGGAGATTAAAATTAAAATTGTTAAATGTGATATTCATCCATCCCGCTTGTTCTAGGTGTTGAACCAATACAGTCAGATGTGCTCGTTATGCCAGTTATTGCATATTAAACAGTCTAAAATGGTTACCAGTTAAATTCCTTACAGCTCCAGTGTCTGTATCTTAATTATCAATATTGCAGGAACGTCTGCCATAAGGAAATAATTTAAATATTTAATAAACATAACATTACAGTGTAGATTGTCTCGGCGTGAATGTTACATCCGTCCTGTTAAATAATAGAACCGAAAACCGAATTGAAAATTGCTGATCTCCGCTTGAGCCGGCTCGAAAGCAATTTATGCAATCAGAAAACTGGCTGATGTGTGAAAATGATATAAATTTTAGTAGCAATGTTTGTAGATGACAAATTTAAGTGAAATTCAAATGACCTTTTCGAATGCAACATTTGTTGGAAATGTCTGAAATAGAGCGGTATCGTTCCACACAATGGCGTACCACTTAAGGGTATATATTGTATAAATATATATACTTAAGTAAAACTATTTTTTGGTAAACAAATTTTGTTTTTTTACTGTTTTTTGTTCACTTCAGTAACTGCACTTATGGGTAATTAAGTGTAGTCAAAGTAAATCAAACATAATTAGACTTACTTTAAAGTTAATTGTATATTACACAGATCTTTAATTAAACCAATTGTCAGATGAACTTATACCAACTGAAATAGCAAATTGTACGTTTGCTGTGATCCAAATGTACATCCACTCGTATTAAAATTCAATTGACAAGTACCAGCTTACGTATTGGTACAACAGTCTCCTTACATAAATCGTCCTGGTCTCCATAAATACATAAGTTCTCAGCGCATCTATAATTTACCACTCACAGCTATACATTATCGACGACATGGCCGGGCATGTACGTACGCCTGAATTAATAAGTTTTCGAATACAATTTAAATAATATTTACAGTAGGAATGCGGCGCTGGTTAAATTATGGATACGTTTATGGCGTATGTAAAATTCATGCGAGCGCAATTTCGCAGGAACTGCTCCGATATTTTCCTGCTGGCGAGCCAGCTCGTCTAAGTTCATTTTACAGCGGGAACACATGTCTAGCTAACTCCGTATCTGCCGCTCTTGGAAGGCTCATGACTGCGAATAAACTCGATTCGACAAAACCAGTGGCGCACAAATTTCCACTGTGCCTTTATCACGTGTTTGAGTTTCTTGTTTTCCAAATTGTATGGTAATTTGTATAATATTATATTTACAGTTCCAGTTCCATACAGTAATTTTAGTAGCGTTGAGGATAACATTCAATACGAATATAGTGCCAGCCTTGGTTTTGGCTTTATTCATGTATATTTTCCTTCTTGTAAGGTTTTATTTGGTGTTGGTGCTGTCAATCCATGGTTTGATTTTAAATCTATTATAATGTTTTACATATTTTATCATTTATTAAAGAAAATGATACACATATCAATAAATGTCACACTTATGGTGTTAATTCAAAGTCATATTAAAAAATAATAGTGTATCAGATCTTGTCTTGGTGTTGGTTGTCCTCCCAAATACTTTAATTTGATTTTGGTTTCAGTTTCGTAAAAAAAGCAAGACTAATACTACAGAACGACAACCAATTTTGTTCATCATTAATTCAAGATGAATTACTGATACAATATGTGAATTTAAAGATAATTTCTGAAATATTTTTTTATTAAAGAAGGCATATCATAAGTCAATTTAGTAGTCAATTCAAAATCAGATGAATAAATAATATTGTATCAGATCTTGTCCTGGTTTTGATGTTACACATATTTTATTTTGATCTTTGTCTCAGTTTCGAAGAAAAGCAAGACTCAAGACCACTACCTATTTTGTTTATTTCTAATTTATTATAAATTCCCGATACAAAATGTAAATTGGAAGAAATGATACACATATCTCTAAATGCCACATTTAAGTAGTCAATTCAAAAACAACCTAAAAATAGTAATGTATCAAATCCTACCCTGGTCTTGGTGTTTCTGTCGCATATTTTGTTAATCACTAATTCAAGGTAAATTCCTGATGCAATTTGTAAATTAAAAGAATATTTTTAAATATTTAATAAATAATTTCTGAAATATTTTCTTCATTATTAAGAAAAATGATACGCATATCAGAACATGGCACATTTAGGTAGTTAATTCAAAGTCATATTAAAAAATAATAGTATATCAAATCTTATCCTGGTCTTGGTGTTTCTGTTACATACCTTATTTTAATCTCAGGACCACTACCAATTTTATTCATCACTAATTCTAGGTAAACTACTGATACATTTTGTAAATTTAAAGGAATATTTTTAAATATTTAATAAACAATATCTGAAATATTTTTTTATTTATTAAAGAAAATGATACGCATATCAGTACATGTCATATTTAAATAGTAGTCAATTCAAAATCAACTTTACAAAAGTGATCAGATCTTGTCCTACTCTTAGTATTTCTGTCAAACTTTATTTTAATCTCAGGACTACAGCTAATTTTGTTAATCACTAATTCATGGTAAATTCCTGATGCAATTTGTAAATTAAAAGAATATTTTTAAATATTTAATAAATAATTTCTGAAATATTTTCTTATTTATTAAGGAAAATGATACGCATGACACATTTAGGTAGTCAATTCAAAGTCAAATTAAAAAATAATAGTATATCAAATCTTACCCTGGTCTTGGTGTTTCAGTCACATATTTTATTTTAATCTCAGGACCACAACCAATTTTATTCATCACTAATTCTAGGATAAAGTACTGAAGATTTTTAAAAATTTAATAAACACTTTCTGAAATATTTTTTTATTTATTAAAGAAAATGATATCAGTACAAGTCATATTTAAGTAGTAGTCAATTCAAAATCAACTTAAAAGATCAGATCTTGTCCTAGTCTTAGTATTTATGTTAAATTTTCTTTTAAACTCAGGACTACAACCAATTTTGTTCATCACTAATTCAAGGTAAATTTCTTATACAATTTATAAATTTAAAGGAATATTTTTAAATATTTAATAAATAATTTCTGAAATATTTTCTTATTTGTTAAAGAAAATGATACACACATCATATCACATTTAGGTAGTCAATTTAAAGTCAAATTAAAAAATAATAGTATATCAGATCTTGGGCTGATCTTGGTGTTTCTGTAAATTGAAAGGAATATTTTTGAATATTTAATAAATAATTTCTGAAATAATAAAAGTGATATGCTTATCAGTAATGACACATTTATCTTAGGTAGACAATTCAAAGTCAAATTAAAAAAGTAGTGTATCAGATCTTAACCTGGTCTTGGTGTTTCTACCACAAACTTTATTTTAATCTCAGGACCTCTAACAATTTTGTTTATCCCTAATTCAAGGTGATTTTTGATGTAATCTGTAAATTTAAGGGAATACTTTTAAATATTTACGCAGATCAGTACATTTAGGTAGTCAATTTAAAGTTAAAAGTTAGTACAATTTGTAAACTGAAAGGAAAATATAAATAAATGATAAAAATAATTTTTAAAATATTTATTAAATGGACTACAATATGTATATGGAATTGAGTATTGAAAAGCCATAAAATAAATAAATTAAATGGCACACCGAATAGATAAAAATGATATGCCGGATGACAATAATTACTAAAATCATTTTCAGGACGCAGATAAATTAAAACTGACAAACACCCCGCTCATATTTATTCATTGGTCGCCCATGTAAAACTTTTATTAGAAACTACATCAAAAAACACGACCTATAAAATGGAATTTTATTTTAAAATAAACCGTGTATGAATTGTCGTGTCATGTGCCATACACGTTTAATTTAATGCAAATAAATTTAAATCGGACACTTCAATAATTGCATTTTGGATTTCGGATTTTATTAACATCATTTTTGTGAACTGGCTTGTAAATTATGAATTTAAATGGGAATAGTTTTAACGTTCGGTACATGTACACAACACCATTGCACGGGCCTCATCCATATTTATTTTTATAGACCCGTCTAAATCACATGGGCATTAAGTGGGCATTTTTTCATGTCCCAAATATACTTGAATGCATCGGTTTAAATATTGGGCATGTCATCGACATTATTGTTTTGGATATTGATGTTGTGTTTATTGTTTTATCCCCCATTGGCTCATTTATTTGTTCGAGTGTTTTTATATTTTTTAAAAATTCGACTATAACCGTACTACAGAAATAAACTCTCCGGAAATTACCCACCTCAGGTTTCTAGGTGACAAAGTTTATGGCACGTACAAGGGTAATTCTTTCAGGATTTATCATTTCTGGTCTACATTAGCCTAATTTATTCCGGTGATTGAATAAAGCTAAGGCTAATATCAACCCCAGATATATCCATATTTAATATTTAACAATCTAAGGAGGTGTCGGCGTACACGGGCTGCGTTTGTTTATGGCACTGACAGCTGTCCTGAATTGGACATAAACAGCACACTTGATATGCTAATGAAATATACAAGGAGGCTGATATTGCTCGAACACAACTTTTCGCACAGACATTCATTCTTTACGGCTGTGTCGAACATACGCTTGCGAAAATTTCCCATTGAAAAATGACAGAGTGGAATAAAGTGACAATGTTATAATCTAGAAATTCTCGTTTAAATGGTTTTGCTAAAATGTAGTTTAATAGCTTGGCTTCGGCGTAAAGGGGGCAAACAACATGTCACTGTAAGTATTCTCAGATAAATGGCAAAATTTGAGTAGGAGCAAATGTTCTTCTCGAAATTCAATAGGACAATTGTGTAATTCAATAAATAATAAGCCAACAATTACAAAAATACTTAACGTTTGAATTAAAGTACCATTTTAAACTACGGCAGCGTGATGGAGAAAAGAGAGCAAGAATACATTGTGAAAAATACCGTTTAAATTAGGTTTAGTTCAATTTCGGTTGAGTGTTAGGAGCCGTACAGCTCGTACAGCCCTCCTTATAAGAAAATAAACGTTAAACCTCTAAGACACCTTTAAAAGTCATTAAGTGTAGAGGACCGTAAACAGTGTGCGGCTTTTTACGGAGCAGGAGCGGTAAAAGCGGCGGTTTTGAATAAAAGCCCCCGGTTTCTAGGCGGTGGAGGCGCCCCACACCATTCGGATTTTCCTTGGCCAGAGGATTACCATCGCATTTAAATAAATACATAAATATTACATCGCTGAATTGTGTATAATTAAATTCTCGAGCTGGTGGAAGCGGCTTTCGGGAATGCTAATTTCTCGCTGATTGTAATGGATGTTCATTTCACTTTAACAGGAGAGCTTTTGTTGCGATATTGTTTCTGCCTTCCTTCTACATCGCTTTATTTATTTAATTTGTTTTATGGATTCTAATCGAATTAAATTTAAATGTGCCCTTTTTACAGTTAAATCCGCTTAAAGTGAACGCAAAACTTTCCGAATTCATTTGCGACAGATTATTTTAATGCCTAAATTGTTTCCGTAAATTTTATTTTCATCTCATTTATATTAACGGTAATCTAATAAAATATTAAACTGGTTGTGTAACTTATGATTTATTTTTGGGAATTCCTCAGATACTATTTAAAGTGGCCAATGTACGAGACATCGATGTATTAATGTGTTGAAACAATTTATGTGCTATAGATTGAAGTTTATCTTCGTTCGTCGGCACTTTGTCGCTTGATCTTTCCGAACCTCCTAAATCATACACACTTTATTAAATTCGAGTTATTTCGGAAATTTATGGTCGTCGCAATTAAGATAAGGTTAATTGGTACGCCAGATAATTACGATATAATTATAATACAATTGTTTACACTAACATTCTTGGACGATTCAAGTGGGATGTGACTGACGGAACGTTATTTTCATGGGACTGCTTATCTTGAATTTGGGTGTTTGAGTGGTGTGTTATGTTCAACGAGTTCGGGAATTTTTTGGCTAATTAAATTTGTATTTCTTTTATTTAATTTCTGTTAATTAATCTCAAATTGTTTTTTCTTGCACTGAGGAATTTTAACAATTTTGACCTAAAACCAAGACCTTCTGTATAATTTTTAAGACATAAAAATTGAAAAATTCATATTAGTAAATTTTTTACAGCAAATCTAATTGCACTACTCTATTAAGAACCCCCTGAGTTTATATCAAATTTTATGAAAAAATTATGGATATTCATAATTATGAAAAAATTAAAAAATATTCATCTTATGAATAAGTAACTAATTAATTAATTAACTACATTTCAAAAAAATTGGAATGTTATACTAATAATACTATACTTATACTAATACTCGTCATATTAAAATATTATTTGCTTCAACCAATACATCGTTGATGGTAGAATTAATGAATTACGTACGGAAATTACCTCAGAACAATTAGGAAACAATTAACTACAAACAAAAAAAAAAAATATGCAAAATACATTGAATTGAACGGTGGATTGGTAGAAGCACATAAAATTTGAATATTAGCAGTTAATTTATGCTGTTTTTGAAACTACTATTCCATAGTATAAGTATTGATTAAAAAATAAATTTGTAAGAAAAATTTGATTTTTAATTTTTCCATGTATTATAAATATTAAGATGAACCGAAAAAAAATTATTTAGTTACCCTAAAAATGTTGTTCATGAAAGTGAGAAAAAAAATCTGGTAAAGTTTGAGGATTCGTGATTTCTTATTTTCCATTTATTTGAAATTTTATTACGTTCTTACAAATAAACATGTTGCAAAAACTAATATATATTCTTGTAGCAAATTGAACGACCTTTAAAAAAGGTCTGATATGATTTTTCACTTAGTCGACTCGTTTTAAAGTTATTGAAGGTCAAAGTTCAACTTCAAATGATGTATGATCATTTATATTTTATCTTGAAATAGTGGCTTAAAAAGAAACTTTGAAGCGTCGTGAAGTTCATCAAGATTTTCAATAAGGAATTAAAAAAAATATTCGACATAATATACTTCCAACTACATTAAATTCCTTTTCAACGCTTTTTATTTTTTATTTTTTGAAGTTTCTCTTTGTAAGTGGAATGGAATTGAGAAACTTTTGGTAGAATATGATATTTTATGTTTTTGAGCCATTGAGTTATCATTTACCATTTGAAGTTCAACTTCCAAAGTAACCTTCAATAACTTTTAAACGAGTCGATATGAAAAATCATATTAGACATTTTTTGAAAATTTCCTTTACAACACAATAAATCCCAAATAAAAAATTCGCTTAATATTAATATTCAGATCTCAAACTTTACCTGATTTTTTTTCCATTTTGTGAACGATAATTTCAGTGTAATTACACGTTAATTTGTTAGAAAGCAAAAAAATTACGAACAAAAAAAAAATTCCCCGTGTTATTTAAATGGAAAATAGAAAATCACCCCTTAATATTAATTTTACACGATGTTTTCAGAGAAAAATTTTTTTTTTGGTGCACTCTAATGAATGTGCATATTTTTTGTATGAAATTTATTATCTATCCATTTAAGAAGGTACACAAGTAATAATAGAGGACTAGTATGATTGGTTTTGGTTTTATGCTAAAAAACACATTTTCAAATGGGCTACATCACATATAAAAAATCATATAAATTGCTGTAATGCTACATTAGTAATAACTAAGTTAACAGGGTAACCACAAATTCTTTTACAAACGTAAGTTGTAATTTTCTATAAGTACCATTAAAAAATGAAAAGTTAGAGTTCACATAATTTTAAGAAGCTGCGGTAAAAATATTGAATACCTGTACAGACCAAGATACAAACTTGTTTTCCGTGGGAGTAAAAAAACAAGTAGAAATTGTCCTTTCAGGACGTGGACAAGGTACCGAAAACCAGCCGCGTCCAAGACAATGGTTTGTCTTGTCCAGAGAAGCGATGAAATCAGCAGCATTGGTATGGCCGAGGCCCCGTCTGGCCATGCTGACGCCACCACTCATGTTTAAACCAATTATAACACCTCCGACAACCAAATGACTTCGATGGGCATCGGTGACAATGGTGTGCCCCTCATACGAAAACAAAAAAAAAGGCGACCACTAATAAAAGTTAATGTTTATTTAACAGCTTTGGTTAACAACCCAGTACCAAAATCCGGTTACATCAAGTCGAGGCGAGGGTATTTAGGCGCCATGTTTTTCACGATTCCGATCGGATCGACGTTGTTGAGATGCTGCGATGATTCTTAACGATAAACGAATTCGTAGAATGGGGTTTCTTCTCTTTTAGTTTTAGTTAAACTTAACTTCGAAAATAAATATCTGTTCTATTCAATATTTTTACTCACTCTATTTTAAATTATGAAAAAGCTTTTAATTTTGACAGTCTTTCAGTCGAAGTACGACAATAAAAAATTGGAATTTAAGCGCCTCACACATCAAGTTGAAGTAATTTTTATTGAAACTTGTACCTTTAACAGACTTGTAACCGTTTGATTAAATATTCAAATGGTCGTCATCATTCAGATGTCATACTGATATGCCCAGATACAAGATCTTTTTATGATCTCGTTGGAATGTTCGTTATCTTCACTTTCTTCATTTAGATAATTCTAGGCTAATACATAACATAAATTAAAAAATCATTTTGACCCCAATAAAGTTGACTCAGGCAGAACGTCGGTCTTATGTTTAAGTCTATAGTTTAAGTAAAACTGAGCATTATCGTTAAAATCAATGTCCGCACTAATAAAATATTAACGGCTGCATAAAAATAATATTAAAGCGATTAGTCATAAAACAAGCAGTAAACTAAAAAGAATGCATAAACTGGAATAATAAAATAAATTTAAATAATTCCACAACACTTCATACCGGAATAGTGCGGACTCGTTTGAAACCATAAAAATTTAATCAAACACATCGTGTTAACATTTACGTTTATAGAAATTTATAGTTAAAAGCAATTTAACATTTATTACCGTTTACGACTGATATTGGTTCGGGCGCATACATGTGTCATACACGAAATACATTTTACGATGCTGCGAATTAATTTAATTAAATCTCGGAATTCTTCTTCGTCGGTTGACATGCGAGTTTTATTGCGTTCTTTGGTCGATAACGAATTTCGGTGAATGTGTAAACATCGATATTCCGTGAATATATTTGCATCATATTAAGCAGAATATCTATGGCGACAGCTGATGAGATATTTCATTAGATAATGTGAAGAATTTGGTATTCACAAAAACAAAAACAGATGTAACAAACATATTTTACCTCCAAACATTTTCTTCTGTTACGATAAACCTTAAAAAAATCTTAAAACAATAAATAAAACGAGATAAAGGGGAGTATTGTTTAGTGATGTTCGTTCGCGGTTATCGAATCAGTAAACTGTGTCCTTTTAATTTACACCCCGTGTTTTCATCGGAACATTAACAGACAATAAAGTGTTTTTTGGGCCCGGGCTGCGCCCATCCCGTTTAGATATTTTTCTTGTTCCTAAGTGGCTCCGATATATCATTGCCACTTGATGGTCGAGATGGTGTTGCGATTATTCCCGCTCGTACAATGCAAAAGACAAAGAGAACAATATTGTTTCGACTATCTGACAAACAATCGCGCTATCGTTTTGGGTAATTTAAATTTTCGACCGTGAATCTCCTTAATGGACTCTCCTGGTGAGACAATAAAAAAGGACGAGCGACGTGTGAGAAGCGTAACCACCAAAACTCACCGGTCCGTGAGCAAAGACAAAACACTTATTTGTTTATCGATCGTGGCGTAATGAATGTGTAAGTAAGTAAGTTCAACGGCAATTTATTTAATTGTCCGAATCAAATAAGAAACGGCAATGCCGCAGAAGTGCAACGCATAAATTAAGTGTGGATTTAATAAAACGCTTTAATCCCAAGTAAGTATTTTTACGTCTGGTTTTACGACCGCGCTTCGTTACCCAACATATAAATTATTCGGGTGTGTAAACAAAAAAGGATTAGTAATAAAGATGTAATAACCAGTCTCTGTACAGGATAATAAAAGCTCGCATAAAACCCGAAATTAAATCATCCTTTGAATTGAGTTCCGTGCTTCAAGCACCATTCAAATTCATAAAAACCACTGATATGACATTCCGGCGACATCGTAAACTTAAAGATATTGGAACATGGTCATGGTGAAGTGTTAATAAAGGGCGTAACAGCCGCAGGGTCTGCGAGGCACGTAGTCTTTCGCTAATGAACCGATTTACATGAATGTCGTCCTGTTTAATTATCCATCTCGCACACATGTGCATGATCGTTTCTCATTCCAAACCCGGGGAATCTCGTCAGTTATTCCTTTAATGAGAATATTGATCTGGAAGAAATTGCCGGTGGAAAAATTTTCAAATAAATTATAAAAAATCAAGTACATAGTTAATTAAACCACATTATTCTCATTGTAACTCTTAGGAAACATAATACTCGCCCTTTTTTTGTGGGAAACTTGGTACATACTTTGGTTAATTATTACGGACATTATTAAAATTTGCTGTTATAATTATTGAAACTGACAGGGAAGCTATATAATATTAAATTCAAGATTAAAATCGTAGTACTAAATAATTGTTATATATAATACATTAATTTATAATAGTAATTTAAATTCAAATATGAAATATATATTAATAAAAATGAGACAATCAATTAACTAATTCATTTAATTAATAATTAAATAAGCTTCTATGTACTGAGTGGCTGAATAATAGAAATGGTTAACTTCAAACTTCTAATTGAATGAATGTTGACAAATAAAATGATTAATAAAAGTAACACTGCCAAAGTTGAGTTAAGTTTTTATGGATAAGTCAATTCTTATTTCTAATTTGATAATCATAATAAAGATCTCAAAATAACATGTTGAAAAATAAAATTCAGTCACTTCAATTTGGCTTAACGAAAGCTGTTAAACTTCATATAAAAAAGTTTTCTTTACTCTATCACTTGATCACTCTATATACTCTATCACTAAGCTTGATCATGTTATAAAATTAACAATTTCTTTAGATATTTTAAAATAGAACGCACACGTTTTTATATAAAAACGAATATAGTACAAAAAAAAAGAAATTGGTTAAATTTGATTCGTTTTATTAATAATTAAATAAACCTTTATGTACTGAGTAGATAATAATAGAGGTTGTTAGCCAGAAATTTCTATTTGAAAAGTTGACGTGAGCTTTATTCGTTTACAGTTTTGACTTAAGTATAGGTACAAAGTTTCTTATGTTGTCGATTTTCTACAATTAATCAATTAAATATATACGGAAAAGTCTTGATTAATAATTAAAGAACATAAATAAAAGTTTAAAACACTTAATGATTTTAATTAAAACAAAAATTTTATTTTGTGTGAGATTGTCAATTTTGGATTGGAATAAATTAAATATATAAGAAATATTTCAGAGTAATTATTTAATATAAATAGAAATTTATAATAATATTACTGTATGTGATTAATCGCATTACTAATTTTTCACATAAAGATGTCGATTTTGAATTGTGATAAATTAAATACGTAAGAAATATTTTTAATTAATTTGTAATTAATGAATTAACTTTTAATTCTAATTCTAATTCTATTTGAAGAGTTGCCGTGAGCTTTATGCATTTACAGTTTTGAGTTAGGTTAAGGTACAAAATTAATAACAATATATTTAAAGATAAATATTTTTGAAGTTACTAATTTGTCACCTAAAATTTCTTATTTTGTCGATTTTGGATTAGGATAAATTCTTCAATTTATTAATTAAATGTATATAATGATCTTGATTAATAATTTAACTAATATAAATAAAACTTATATAATATAATAACTAATGATTTTAATTAAGGCAACAATTTTTTTTCTGTGTGAAATCCAAAGGTCAAAATATACAATTTTTTTTAATATATATTTTTTGGATAGCAATTTGAAATTACTAATTTTCCACCCAAAATTGTAGATTTTGGATTAGAATAAATTAAATATATAAAAAATATTTTTAAGTAATCATTTAAAATCATCACTAAAAATGTCGATTTTGGATTGGAATAAATAAAATACATGAAATATTTTTGATTAACTAAATATGTAAATAGAAGTTTATACTAATTTTATTCTATGTGATTAATCGTATTTCAAATTTTTCACATAAAAATGTCGATTTTGGATTGTAATATAAGAAATATTTTTGAGTAATTATTTAATATAAATAGATGTTGATAATAATTTTGTTCTGTGTGTTTACTTTACTTATTTATTACCTAAAAATGTCCATTTTGGACAAGAAATATTTTTGATTAATTAATTATTTAAGTAATATAAATAGAAGTTTATAATAATTTTACTCTGTGTGATTAATCGCATTGCTTATCAGTCGAAAACCTTTTGATTCGACTGAATTTTGAGAGTCATCGTGAACGTCAGAAACAGTAAAAGTCTGCAAATTTGCTTCATAGTCCAAATCTTTTATTGTCTCTGTCATGCATGATGTCTCTCTGTCAAAATTCAATCGGTATATATATTTGAAAGTAATTATTAATTAATTATCCAATAGTAATACTGACCAAAGTTTTGAACAAACGGTTACTCATTAACGTAAAATACACTTGTAAATTTTTGGTGTATAGACTCAGAAACCAAATGCAAAATTTTATTATCCAAAGACATATATATAAATCAATATTTAAGGTTAAAGAACACAATTTATATTAGTATTATTGGATAGGAATTGAAGTTAAATATTTTAGAAATTCTTTACATAATTTTTTTATCTTGTCGATTTTGGGTTGGAATAAATTCTACAATTTGTCAATTAAATATATAAGAAACATTTTTTATTAATTACTTAAATAATATAAATAGACAATTATGGTAATTAATTAAGACAATTATTTTATTCTGTATAATAAGATTCTGTTAATCTTATTGATTATACATTTATTTTTCAAAGTAATTCTTGATTAGTTATCAAATACTGATCAAAGTATTGATCAAACGATTGCTCATTAAGATAAGATACGGTTGTAAAATTTTGGTATATAGACTCAGAAACCAGATAAAAAATATCACCTTCCAAAGAGATAAACCATTCTCAGTATAAACAAAAGACAAATAGTGCTTTCGCTTGGACATCTGAAAACTTTGATTAAAAATTTAAGTAACATTTATAATATAGCAACAATGAATGTTATTAATTAAGGCAACAATTTTATTCAGTGAGATAAGATTCTCTTAATCAATTTGATTGCACACATATTTTTAAATTAATTATCAACAAGTTATCCAATAACAATGCTGACGAAAGCTTTGAACAAAAAATTGCTCACCAACATCAGACATGGCTGTAAACTTTCGGTATAAAGACTCCAAAGAAACCAAATACAAAAATATCATCTTCCAAAGAGGTTAACCCTCTTCAGTATAAACAAAGGACAAACAGTCCTTCCGCTTGGATATCTGAAAACTTGAGCATATCTCGTCGCAAGCCTATGCTTACTTCATTACCGGTCGAACACAGAACACAGGTAGGTACACCGGTCCGGCTTTACCTGGTCGCCAAAGGGGGAGTCGACCTCCACTGACCACACCTCCAACCACTATCGTTAACCTGTTCCGAAAAAAATAATCGTGTTAACAAGTCGAACTCGATTCCAAGATGGCTGCTGACGCCACCGCTTGTCTGACCGCCGCGCGTCGTCTTCTTATTTTAATTGGTGTTACATTGATGGCATGTCGTTCAGATATTGACCGCTTACGTGACCTGTATCGCTTATTGAATGCTCCGCCACCGGGAACCTCTCTCGACGTTGCTTTTCGTCTCTCTACGCCTGTTTCTTGACGATTGTTTTGCACTACTGGGAACGCCGATCGTTCCTGCGGACATCTTCCTGCTCTTGTTGGAATAGCTGCTCATATAACTTAATTAAATGAATAGATGTATGAAATTCATTACATTTATCACACATTCTTTTCTTAACTATTTTTAAGTGATAACCGAAGAAAAGTAACAATGTTTTTATTAATAAATAACTAAGTAAAAATCAAAGATCTTTTTGGAATAGCTACTCATATAATTTAATTAAATGAATAGACGTATAAACTTCCGTTATTAACAATCTTCTTTTATCAATTTCTAAACTGACAACTGAAGAAAATTATCAATGTTTCTAATAATAAATACTGTAATTAATTTAAGAAAAATCAAAGATTTTGTTGGAATAGCTACCTTTATAACATAATTAAATGAAAAGATGTATGAGTTTCATTACATTTCATACACAATCTTTTCTTAACAATTTTTAACTGATAATTGGAGAAAAGTAACAATGTTTTTATTAATAAATACTTTAAATTACTTAGTAAAAATCCTAGATCTTTTTGGAATAGCTACTCATATAACTTAATTAAATGAATAGATGAATAAACTTCACTTATTGCACATTCTTCTTTTATCAATTTCTAAACTGGCAACTGAAGAAAATTACCAATGTTTTTATTAATAAATACTGTAAATAATTTAAGAAAAATCAAAGATTTTGTTGGAATAGCTACCCTTATAACATAATTAAATGAATAAATGTATAAAATTCATTACATTTATTACACATTCTTTTCTTAACAATTTTTAACTCCTAACTGGAGAAAAGTAAAAATGTTTTTATTAATAATTATTTTAAATTACTTAGTAAAAATCCAAAATCTTTTTGGAATAGCTACTCATATAACTTAATTAAATGAATAGATGAATAGACTTCCCTTATTACACATTCTTCTTTTATCAATTTCTAAACTGACAACTGAAGAAAATTATCAATGTTTTTATTAATAAATACTGTAAATAATTTAAGAAAAATCAAATATTTTGTTGGAATAGCTACCCTTATAATATAATTAAATGAATAGATTCATAAAATTCATTATATTTATTACACATTATTTTATTAAAAACTTTTAACTGAACTGGAGAAAAGTAACAATGTCTTTATTAATAAATTATGTAAATAATTTAATAAAAATCAAATACCTTTTTGGAACAGCTGCTCATAAAACTTAATTCAATGAAAAAATGTATAAGTTTTCCTACATTTATTTCACACTTTTTTATGAATTTCTAAACTGCCCACTGAAGAAAAGAAACAATGTTTTTATTAATAAATATTTTAAATAATAATGTAAAACTGAAAAATGTAAAGAATCTAAACAATCTAACGTTTTTATCTCTTTAAAAATCTTTTTATTAAAGAAAATGATTAAAATACACTTTACTCAATGGTACCTTATTTACGATATGTAGTACTCTTTTATTTCTTAAAAACAGGTTCTTGTAACTGATTTTATAATATTTACTTTATTTGAACCAACACTGGATTTGGAATTCTTTTTAAAAGACGCCAATATTAAATAATTATTTGTTTAACAATTTAATTTGATACAAACAGGATACAATAGAAAAAAATCTCAAATAATGATCTGTATTTTCCACAGCAGATGTATTGTTCTTGGGATTAAAATAGTCTTGTTACCTACGAACATCACATTTAAATAAGTTACTGACTTTTTAGTGACTCTTCAGCTACTACTCTTTTTTTTTGAATATATACTTTTTTGTTTAGGACAGAGACTAGTTATTTTCTGTCATTATCTTTTTATATTAATCGTCATATAGAATTTTAAAATTTGTTTGAAAGACACTCATGAAAGTTTGATGTTAATACTGAGATGAATCCAATTTAAATAAGATTATTGTTTGATGAATACCAAGAGTTTTATAAAATAGTGTTAACATAAAAATTCTAAAAACATTTTTCATCAAAAATCGAGTTTGAATTTAACCAAATCCAAAAAAGGTTCAAACAATTTTTGGTGAAAAATTAAGAATACGGATTCCAAAGACAATTAACTAACGTCTTTCTAAATATAAGTCATCAAGCCAGTTTCCCTGTTTTCCCCAATAATTCCCAGCCACTAAAGTAAACACGACTTCGCCCCACTAAATAATAATTTTGTCTCAAGCCGAATTGTATCATGTATGGGGGATTAAGTAAATGTTTGCCTGACAATTTGGGTAACATAAAATGCACATAACCAAAACATGCCGGACGTTCTATTTCTGTAGACGTTCAAACAAAACCGAACTCCAAATTTTCAGTGGTTGTCAGCAATACAGACATTTGTTGTGACACGTAAAAATATTCTGGTTCCGTCTAAGTAATGTATTTTAAGTAGACGACGATCGTTAACACGCATTTCAGCTGTTTATTTTGGTAAGAAAATATACTTAAGTAAGTGGAACGAAGTGCAATGGTTTAAATCTTAATTATCCTAAATGATTAATGTAATTGTTTAGTTATTAAAATCTTATTTGAATATCTTGTTATAAATAAATACGATTTGAATTTTCATGGTGATTTAATTCATAAATTGAACAACTCGTGCATATATTTCATTAACGTGCATTTCGATGAGCGTGTCTGCGAGTTTGGTATCAACATTTGATGCCATGCAGATGAACTGATACCGGTGTTAACAACACCGGGTGAAAATGAGTTCCAGGCGATGATTCCCGACCGGCATAAAGTCGGTATTTTAATGTAAACTACTTAGTTATATTTGTTGACACCAGTAAAGTTGTCTCGAGTGTTAGTTTATTGAGTGCTGAACGCTCAACGACTCAGATAAGTAATCGAGGTTTTAAGTACTGACTGGTGCTACTGACATTTTCCACACTCGCATGCGACACAAGGTTTATATACGCTCAACAGTATCTAAATCATTCCGATTTTCCTAACTAAATTTACCAAACAAAAAATTTGGACCAATTTGAGCGAAATTCAAATTATATTAGTTTGATCTTTGTGTACACTTTCATCCCTCGGTTTGGAGGAACGGTCCCAGATAAGACTATTACCGTCATTGTTTGAATAGACGTGCACAAAGGTTGGCAATCCGTTTTCGAAACAAATGAATACAAGGCATAAGACAAGTTTAATTAAACAATATATCACCATCAAGTGTAGTTCCTCCACTCTCTTTCCGAAGTTTTGGATTACCTTGTTATCTGGGATCTGGATTAATCATTCCGGATTTTTAATTCATTTTACTCCGGTTGTTACAAATCTGGTGAGGATTTATGCGCCCCCGTTCGCCGGAATCTATTTCTAAATTTATTCACGGCCGACTACTACTTGGCAATTAATTTATTTGGGATAGTTAGTCTGTAAATTTCGTCCAATTAGCGATTAATTTAATTACCAAATTTATTCATTCGTTCGCGTACCATTTGTCCCGTTCGCTACATTAACAATTTACTATCAAATATTTTTACCAATGCACGGCCATCCTCTGTGTATGAACTCATTTTACCATACTTGTTCGATAAGTTAAGTTGTGTTATACATATTTTAATAGGACACAAAGACATTCACACACTGTTAGCTGCAGGAAAGTTATTACGTTTTTTGTTGTTTGGTTTCTTAGTGATGGATATTAAAATTTTCAAGTTGTTTCTCAATTGTATTGGGACTGGTGATTGAAAAGTAGATACTCTACGACAATCGACGATGTTCAACACACTGTTTTGACTGTAACCAGACTCCCAAACACTTTCTAAAAACGGAAATCCACCAAAAGAATGTTATGGTTAGTGTTTGTTGATCTGCTGTCGGAGTAACCCATTTTAGCTTCCTGAATTCTGGTAAAACAAGTATAACAGTGAAGTACTATCAACAAATTGACGAAATGTGCCAGAAATTCCGACGTATGTACCCGGTACTGGTCAGCAGAAAGGGACAAATTCGTCTTCATCACAATTCTCTTCCACATGTCACACAACTGACTGCAGAAAAGATATTTACCAAACCTTTCGTCACTTTTTCAAACATTTTGGTAACTTCCTACACGAGAAATGATTTAAAAAATTAAATGTACAAAGCACCTTCATCGACTTCGTCACTTGTTGTCAAAAATATATTGACACAAATGGTTATTACTTCGACTAATAAAGTTGAAAAACACAATAACTTTCTTGAAAACCTAATATTAACCAACAATTCGGTTAATAGGTAATTATAAAATATCACATAAAGTATTTTCCAGGTTTATATAATAATAAAAGCGAATGTTACATACTTTCTAGCAAAATTGTTTCACATAATTAGTTATTAATTCATGTATCTCCAGTATGTTGAATTAAAACGATTGAAAAACAACAACAAAACATCGGAGCGAGACCATACAAATGAGCTACCTAAATGCTTGATTTCAATCTCGCACAATCTTGTCAGTGATTGAACATTCCGCCGAGAAGATACGGAACCGACATTTACATATGTACAGAGATTGTGTTAAATGTGCCCCACTTAGTGCACTGCGAAGTCCGTTTTAAATAACAATAGCATAAGTTATTATCTCGTAGACAAAAACATAGTCGAGATAGTATTTTAATGGTTAGAAAGAAAATCGCATCCTGTTTTGATACAATCTTTGTTCAAACGTGTTAACTTCCTTTCGTCTGGAACTTAATTTTGAAATTCATCGTGGCGAAATATTCAAGTCATAAAAATCCAATAGGTATCGGTTTAATTATTCCCCTCTTTTGTCTGAACGGCAACGTAATCAGAAAAGCTTTGTGTATTGAGTTCAAAAAATGATGCATGCAGGAAACAACTCCTGAAATGGAGGCAAAAATCCTGGAGCCATTGTTCCAACGTAACAAACCTCAAATTTATATTAATTAATCAGACGAGATGCGTCAATACACAAACAATACTTTGGGCAATACAGCACTTTTCCTGGATGTGGCACGTGATCTAATAATTAAACAAAGGCATCTCCAAACAAAAGAATAAACATGACGAAGCCGTCGTAGCGTGTGCCATGTACGATACCCCCTTCCGTTGGGGTAGAATGGGAACAATGTTGGCGTTTTTTCTATACAAATTTGTCATTACAAATTAAATTGCAAAAATAAAGACAAATTGCTCTTATGCTATGTTATAATTAATTAAAGAAGCTAATTCACATTCCCCCAACGTCTGTGATTATTTTATTTATACTGGTTTGACGACATTTGGGTTTTATTATTTTGAGAATACCAGAATGAACAAAATTGGTGCATGTAGTGTTCCCCGAAGATCATTTACCAGATATTCGCCGGAAATAACGTCTATATTAAAGATAATCCTCTTCTTAGTAGCTTAATGTATACCCTCGATGTGATTTAATTTAAATAATTGCGTTTTTTCCTCATTCGTGTGAGAAGTATCGACCCACAGACCCAACAACATTTAAATGTTAATGTAAGGCCTTCCTAAATATACCTCGGGAGATTATAAAAAGAAAAAAAAAAGAACAAGACCACAATATCCAATTATGTTATCGACTTTGTGATTTAGACACACAATTAACAAAGACTGAAGTTAGACAATTATAAAGAACAAACGAAATATTCAAATTTTATTGGTCTTTTATCATTTAATTAAAATTTATTGGGTTTTTATCAGGGAATCGTTATTTTAATTGAGGTAAAGATCATTTGGAAGGAAATGTTTACAAGTCCGTGGATTACTAATAAGGGGCTTCTGTTTTTGTGTCATTAATTAAGATCGACAATTATATCCAAAAGTGTCAACACCCTTAATGAGACCGGTAATAAAATCATCCCAAATAATATTTAAACAAGCATCTGAGACAAGACTTTAGCTACAATCTTTTAACAATCTTCTCACATTTCTTGTTTGCATACCAAGTCATTCCAATCCCATGCAATCGCACGTATGTAATAATGAGCACTACATGCCCATGAAACTCAATAAATCCAGCACAGTTTACAATAAATCAAGAGAAGTGATGCCCGACTACACATTTTTTCTATATCGGAATATGGAATCCAAGTAACAAGTATTATAAATAACTGCGTACACCCTCCCACTTGAACACTTCCTTAAGCATAACAGCTTATATCTTAAAGACACCCAATAAATATGCCAAATTACTTGACACTTGCTTGATAACCATTTTATCTCGCCCACTTTAACCACTTATTTTGTTTTTCTCGGGTTAACACTTCGATGTACTATTCTACAACAGAGGCGGACTCGAATAATCTCAGATCTCATTTAGATGTATCTCTCTAAAATATTAATAAGAGAATTTCTGACAACATTTACTCTTTACTAATTTATTGCATCATCCCCTAAGCCCCTTAGCTAATATTAATATTTTATACGAATAATTTTTTCCACTATTATTTTCACAAATCAGATTTATTGACTTAATTTTGTACTAAATTTATGATGATATTAGTAATATTTTTAAAATAAGTTGCCTGAAATTTATTTAAGTTGAAACTTGAATTGATCATTCTTGTCACTGAGAAAGTGAAAGATTAATTCTTATTCTATTCCTAGCATAATATTTTGTATATTAATTAAAATTTTGAAATGGTATGAGTCCGTTCCTGGATGTAAACGCACTTTTGTAAGTACTGGAAACTTGTATTCAGTGTAAAGTGATAATGAGCAGACAAAAGGTATAAATCCATCAACACGCGTCCTTTTATTTTTTTAAAAATGTTTACTTTATCGCTAATCCTCACATCTATACAATCAATGTTAATTAATGTTATAGTCCGCCTTTAAAATTTATTAATGGCGTGTTTAAGATCTTGAGAATGTTTAGATTATAAGATTTAGTTTGAATGACTGTTTACATTTGATTGGTAACGTAGACAAGGTCAATAAGGATTCTCGTCAGACTAAATTTTCTCATCACTTGCGAGATGATGTTTTATTTTATACACCTTAGAGAGAAGTCTGGACATTTAGAGGAGAAAAAATCCTGAAACCACCTTAGAGATATCTCAACAGACCACGGATATAAAAAAGCTTTCCACCTATTTAATAAAACATAAAACGGTCTTGGAAATGAAAAATTAAGCGGATTTTAAAACCTACTAATAATTATTAATAGGGCCCCGATTCTTTGGTTGGCGCTAAATTAACCGTTAAAACAAAAGTTTTAGTATGCATTAGGAGCTAAAAAGTGGCGCTAATTGCTTTCTTAATTCTTTTTTGAAATGTCATGAGCAATCTAAAATAATAAAACGGAGACAAAAGGGATAGAAATGCAGCCGCTCCGTTTTAACTGCGGACCCGATCGTTGAGGATGGGAAAGCCGGCCTTAATAAATTGTTTTCCAACTCTTCATTCATTTTTAAATTTACAATCTACATTGCACATGAATTTACCTATATATTGGTTTTAAAAATTTATGTACATTAAGAAGTTTTGAAATTAATATTATCATAAATTTTGGTACACAATTATAAGATATAAATTATAGTCATGAATTTCAAAATTAATTTTAGAATTAATGAATCATATGTTTGAATTGAAATTGAAAACTAGAACTAAAAATATATAATAAATGCATTGAATGGTAAATTGGTGGAAGTAAATAAAATTTGGGTATTAAAAGTCTTAGTACAAGTATTGTATTATTAGTTTCAATATTGTTGAAAAATAAGTTAATTTGTGCTATTTAATTATTTATTTATAGGAAGGAATATGTTTTTTAATTTTTTAAAATATACTCCTTTCAGAGGGTGCTTAATCCAATGTAGTCAGATTTTCTATAAAAAATTTGCTAGTATCAGTTCTTCAATTTTCATAACTAAAAAATTTCCCTATAGGTTTTGGTTTTGGTCGAAAAAATGTGACATTTTATCTATAAGTACATAGTTAAATATACCATCTTTAATTTGATATGTATGACTCAAGATATAAGTTCGTCAATATATCGTAAAAATCAGATGGACATTCATTCATTTATACAGACTTTTCAGGTACATTCGATAGCTTAAGTAGTTGAGCTTTCGTAAGAATAATGTATACCCTGTAATACTGACCTAAACGGTATTAATTAATTTTTATTGTTTTTATTTTTAATCAAAAGTATATTTTAACTTAACAAATAAGCGATTTATAAATTAAAGTAATCCACAAAACTGAAATTAAGTACCTCATTGTCAAAGAGAATTAAATTTAAATAAAACTTTATGATTCAACTGTGATGGTCCAATTTAAATGAGTTGTTCATAAAAACTGACTTCAGCAATTAAACCAGTGAAAAGGACGAGGTGCAAGACGAGTCCTGAACGAGGGGCTCATCGGTTTGTGGTTTTCTTAATCCGTCGACTTTTTCCCGTCGACGGTTGCTAATTGAGAAACAATAATTTATTCAGACCTAACGGCGGCCGAGTTTTGGGTCGGACGTTTTACGGGACGCCCGATTGGACTGGATCATCCATTATTGTTAATGACTCTCCAAAAACGGAGACCTAAAATTTCCAGACAATTAGGTAATATAATTAAAAAATTTGTAATTATTTTGCTTTAATCACCGCGAAGTGAGCTTATTCTACAACTTTTGAATTAATTTTTGAGCCTCGCATTAAAAAAAAATAATAAGACTGTAGGACTAGAAACTTCCTTGGAAATTTCAATTAAATAGAGTAGAATAACGCTACGAAAATACAGTAACGGAATTAGTAGGTGTATGGGCCGCAGTAATCCCGTGCAAGATTTGATGTCACAAGTTAACAAATGGCACTGTATTTTACAGTGATCTATAGCGTGTCTAGATGTCTTCCAGTTTCACTACACAAAAATAATTAGTAGGAAATCTACAAGCCAGAATTAATTTTACGGAAAGGATACAAGTTATTTATGGACGCTACAATCGTATTTTATTCATACTTGTCACTGGTGTTTTATGTCGACGTGCACAGGCAAATTTTACTTGTTTATATTTCACTTGAACGTACTGCAATTTAGATAATTTCGGAACTGTACGAATTTTTCTCAGACTCGTACTAAACCCAAGTAAGTAACGATTCTCAAGGATGAATTATAAGTGTGCGTGAAATAATTATGAAATAAATTTATAAATTATGCATGATTACTGTAAATTGACTTGTTAAATATATTTTAATGTCGCAAGTTCATTAAAAGAATTTATCAAACGAAAATCTACTAATTATGATAGACTTTGATCTTGGAAAATATAAATTAATTGATGCATTAATCAACCGAATAACTAATATAAATCACAATCGTAGATTTTAATTAAACTAAAATTATAACAGGTCAATTGAAGGTACTTTTTTGTTTTAATTATTTTTATTACTTGTCTCAATTAGCAACATTAAACAACATTGTAACGATTCAATATATTATACAATTATTTTATTTATGTATTTTTTTACATAAATTGACATAGACAGATGTTTAATATAATTACCATATTATTTAAAAATAAAGTATATAAAACAAAATATCAATATTATTTATATTAAATAATATAAAATAATTTATATTAAGGTGAAAAAACATTTTATGTTTCTGGGATAATCAATCGGTTTACTCAACAGACTTATCAATAAAATTATTTAATATCTTATGAATATTTATCATACTTTTTATGATTACCCAAGATATGAATCCTAAAATTATAGTTATATAAAATTTTGAAAAAATAAATTGTAATTGTATATATTTTTATGTTAGATACTGAAAGGGTAATTTATGTTAATACTGTGAGAACGGTATATTATTTTAAAGTTTTTTTATTTTCTAAAGCAATAGAATCTACACATCGCATTTGGAGAAGATTCTGTAAGTGATAATTTTGGTTTTGTCAGCTAAAAAGTGGCTATTAACGCATTGAAGATGGGTGAAGAAGAGTACTAGATTATTAAGAATTATTTTGATGACAGTTATCGAGCTTCTTTAATCAAATGAAAAACACACTGCTTCTTCAAAGAAAGCTTCAAAATAAAATGGGAAATTCATTCTCACCATATAAATTACAACATTGTATAAATAAATTCGTTTACTATAGCTAATTCAGTTTACAATTTCATTCGTTGATTATTTATATTATATTACATTTTCAACTTCTATATCTAAAGTCTTTATATTACAGGAAACTGTAATATATACATATTGTCACCTATTTTTCATTCTTTTGGTCTGATTAAAAGTTTTGCAATATAAAATATTATTAATTATTAACATTTTACATTACATTTTGTGTAAAATAAGAATGCTTATAATAAAATATTGTGGTTATTAAAATATTATGTAATAATATTAAAAATTTGTATAAATAAATTCGATTACCAGATGTAAATTTGTTTTAATTTATTTTATCTAAACTTCAGAATCAGAAAGCCGTAATATCTTTTTTCCTAATTTACGATTTTATTCTTTGAAGCTGTTTAAAACTTTGGCAAAGAAAAATTAATATTCATTACTATATTTTATTAGAGTATCATTTTTTGTTTGTTTAATTTATTTTTAATAAATGTCTTTATATTATAGGAAACTATATAATTAGTATATTATGGTCTTCAATTTTTCATTTAAGGTCTAATTAAACCTTTGACAATGTAAAATTAATTAATATATTTTTATATTATTATATTTTTAGTATTTAATCTGTAAAAATACTGTAAAAGTTAAAGTACTAAATCGACATGTAACAAATTATTTAATGACATAAAAACATATTTAAAACTTTGACAATATAAAATTATTATTAATTAATATGTTTTTCATATTATTAAATTTTTAGTATTCAATCTGTCAAAATATTGAATGGAAAACTCACTTATATGTAGTTTATAAATTCTTAACTACCTCTAATTTATATAATTTTTGTGTTCTTATAATAATAATTATAGCACTTAGAAATTTTATTGAATACAATGAGCACATAACAACATACTCTTTTGTGTAGCACATAATGACACAACATAATGAAATTTTCCAATCTTTCAAGACTAATCCGGGCTTTACCCAATTTCCATGAGCAAGAAGCCCCACAATTAAGTGTGTTCAGCAGGACTTATCCACCGCTTTAGCAGCCAACAAATTGATTAAGCAAACTGCAGGATGGCAGCAGGTAGTAGAGAGCGGGTTCAGACGTCGCTGTTCCTAATCTGGTTATTGGTCGGTATAAGTTGCCTTTAATCGTCAACATACAACGTCGTGTTCTAAATTTAATATCAGATTACACTTACGAGCCATCGATTTACTTCCCTAATCGAAGTCCGAAACTCTACACTCATAATTTCCAAATTGGTTGGTACGTTTGTCTGGGTCTAATGTTTACCGATTTTATTATTTTATCTAAACGAACGAATTTGATTTAGTAATAAAAGTTTATCGTTGAATATTGTCTAAACAAAATATTCACGTTTTGAACCGGATCCTAAATCATCGGTCATCTATTATGATAATGCAACAGTAATAAAATTTATTGTAAACTAAATGTATCAATTAGTTGACATATTGTAGACATAATCGCCGTTGAAGTTTACTAATATTGGGAAAACATTGAGATTTATGAACTGATAAAACAGTGCCGACAAAAGCCACAAATCATAATAAAGATACGATTATGTCCAATTTGAAAACCGTTTCATTATCTTATAGTGACAAATTTATTAAAAAATAATATCATTCCCGTTCAGCGCGTAATTAGTGCTATCGCATATTAAACGCCCCATTTTTTACGATAGTAACCAATTGAAGTTATCATCACGAGTTCTAAGTAATTTAATAACGGACTTCATTTATTGGTTATCTCAACAGCGAGCCATCTGACAAATCAACAGCCATATTTATTGTTATTGAATTATACGAACACCCACAGACTGTGGTGTTTACAAGAATTTTACTTCGTTTATACAGACACATTTATCTGCAATTAATTATGTGCAGTTTATAATAAACAGATGGCCAATTTGGTTGTTTGTAATGAAAAGTCATAAGTGTTATCAGAGGGAGATATATTGCTATTTCGAAATTTTATTTACTGACAACTTTATATTTAGTATCAATTGTCTTTTCTCAGAATTTTTAGTGCATTGTTTGGTCCTATAACTGATTTATATATCATTTAAGATGAAAACACCAACTGTTTACAATTAAATTTTGATGAATAATAATTCAAATGAAAAAGAGTAGAAATAAATTACCTGTCTAAGATCTACATTAAAATATTTACAGTCACAAAGTAAAAACTGAATGATTTTTATGAAAATTTATAATAATAATAAAAATTTCTCCAACTCCCTATTTACAAACCAAGTTTCATAAAAGAAATTTTATATTAATAAGTCGAGATATAATTAAAAATTTGATTCTATTAAAATTATTTATCATGATCAACTAAAGGCACAAATGTAAAAAATATCTTTATCTTTTTTGACATTTTCCAATGTTTTCTTTGATCAGAAACAATAAATTCACTATAAAAACATGATTTTCAAATCTACGATAGATTTATGCAAATTTGGCATACTGAATAAAGCGAAAATCAATGTTGTAAAAAATGATCTAATCAATTTTTCTCTTGATTATGAACCTGTCACTCATTAAAATAGTTTGTAAATACCATCTTGTTTCCATATTAAATGGGTTACACTGTAGATTATACAGTACACAAATGCATAGGTGGAAACAGGTAATTATTCCAGAAAGTGAACATAAAATTTAAATATTCGTAGTGTTAGTTTGGTTTGAAGAAGGTACAAATTAATGTTTTTAATTCAATATTTTTAAAACTGAACAAAAAGCTTTAAAGATTACGTATTACTGAATATTTTAGTAGACGAATCAAATTTTGTTATATTTTTCTCAAAAACTCAAAATATATTAAATATTTTTTTGTTTCTGATTTTATACTTTGAAAGGAAAGTGTCTAATAGTTTTTTTATTTTTATAAAATGTTTCCAATGGTATGTTTTATTATTATATTCTTTCTGATAAAATGGCAATATATATTTATAAAGAAAAGATATACAAAATGGTTATGGGCTTCCAATGTTTTTCAGTAGAGCCTACCAAATAATGAAAATTGGATCCCTCCAATTATCTAACACTTTCTTATTAATATTTACTTATTGAAACTAGTACTGATAAACAAGAAGTAAATTAAACATTTTTTAATAAAAAAAATGAGAAATTAGTTAAAATATTATGAACTCAGTTCTGTTCTATTTCAGACTAGAGTTCTGATAATTATAAAAACCAATAAATATTTCGACGATATAAGGTCTTAAAAAAGTTTATTCATGTTTTTTGCTATTCAAAAAAATTAATGAATTAATAATTAATATTTACTCACTGAAACTGGTCGAAAGGCTGATCAATTAATTAAAAAAATAAAAAAAAATAGAACATTTTTTACAAATAGTTTATTTTTTGAAAAATTAGATATCAAATAATGAATTCAATTAAAATTTCATCTATTTATCACTTCGATTCCCTTTATTATCAAAAGGTTTCCAATTTTGTTGCCACAACATTCTACAATATTAATTATTAAATCATAAATTATTTATAAATAACAGATGATGGATTAAATAATTCAAAAAATATAATACAGAATTTTTTAAGGTACTGTATCATCGAAATGTTTAGTGGTTCTTCAGATTGTCAGGAGGAAAAATTAACAAAAATTGAGTACAAGAAAATAGATTATTTTTAAATATCAAATTATTAATTAATGCTTATTCTATTCATCATTTCAGTTCTTTTTGTTTCCACCACATTTATACATACTACATTAAATTATCAATTCATGGAATAAAAAAAATGAGTTCCAGTCCTTAACTATTATTATTAACATATTCTAAATTAATATTTACTTATTGACATTTGTCTAACACCTGATCCACGAAACAAAAGTAAGTAACTTTTAAAATATTCTGAATAAAATTAGTAATCGAAATATTCTGATAATCTTGTCTTGATTCTAGAGACATTTTTAATTTATTAATAAAAAAACTTCAAACATCTTCAAACAAACAACTTTTAGATAATAGATTATTTTTGATAATTTAGAAATAAAATTATTATTTAGTGTTTATTCCATTCATCACTTCACTTCTTTTTTTTTCACCCCGTTTATTCTATATTAATTATCAATTTATGAATTATTTTTGAATACCAGAAAAATGATCAAAAATAAAAAAATAAATGTAGTTTCTCAAAACAATATATCGTCGATATATTTATTGCTTCTCAAAGTTGTTAGGATAGTAGTCCTCCAGATCCAAAAAAAATGGGTTCCAGCTCTTAACTATTATTATTATTATTATTATTATTTTCTTAATAATATTTGACTTATTGACATTGGCCTAACACAAGATGAATTGAAACAAAAGAAAGCAAGTTTTAAAAAATTCTGAACAAATAGATTATTTTAGAGAAATTAGACATCAAATTATGAATTCAATTAGGATTTATTTTAATCCTCATTTGAGTTCCTTTTGTAGCTTACTAATTATCAGTTCACTAATTATTTATGAATAACAGAAAATTGGTTAAATAATTTAAAAAAAAAAAACATGTATAGAATTTTTCAGGACCCTAATATCATTTAAATATTTATTGGTTCATAAGCTTATTGGATTCGTAGCTTACCAAATGAAAAAAAAAAAAAAATTAAAATTTTGTTTTATAATAATTATTTATTGAAATTTTAGAAAATCTTGTACAAATAGATTATTCTTGAGAAATACGAATTGAGTCAGGGCTTATTCAGTTCCTAATTTTAATTTTTATTGTTACCACTATGTTTATATTAATGAATTATAATTAATTTATAAAGTAATTTCTAATCCCAGAATATTGATTAAATAATTTAAAAAATAAACATGTATAGAATGAGTTTTGTAAAAAATAGATATTAGTTCAGTGTAAAATGCCTTTCTAACGGTCCGTGTAGTAGCATTACAGCACTCATGTAATGGTAAATTCTCCACCGTCGACGCTGCACGACGTTCGTCGTTCAAAAATTAATCCCTGCGTTCGCAGACGTCGTCCGGACGGCATTGCACGATAACAAAGGGGTCACGATGATGGATTGTCACGTGACCGGTTCGCGGTCTCTCTGTGTCTGTGTACGTGTGTATGTGTGTGTGTGTGTGCAGGCTCGGACTTTACATTAAATCAACTAATTAAACGCTCCACCTCCGTTCGGCGGTGCAGGTCCGCCCTGCTCTCGATCGCGCTCTCATTACTCTAATGTGTGTGCGGCTCTCTTGTGGGGCGGGGCTCCGCCGCCGGACAAACTTGATGTGTTCGTGTCACGCGTCCACATAAAACGGGTCGCCGATGTCAGCCAATCGTTATTTGATTGCCGCGAATCCTGCGACGCCGTTTTTTTTTCGCCTGCCGGCGCGAAAGGACACAGGAGAGGCTACAGTGCTGCCAAAATTTTTTAGCATACTAGTGTCGAGGACTCAATGTTTTGTCAGTACCTACAATATTGGAAATATAAGATGAAACAGTAGAAGCTTTTTATAAATTGAAATATCAAAGTTTAATAAACCTCTAATCCATAAAAACCTCATGAATATGAATATCTTTCGAAAAAAAAATGTTTTGAGTTTGTTAATAAATCCTGAGTTATTAAAAAACAATGAATCAAAAAGAAAATAATTATTCCCCATTTTTATATTATTATTTAAACCAGTAAATTAAATTTTCTGACAATTATGTTTTGATTTTATAGACATTTTTAATTTAGAAATAGGAAAACTTCAAATATCCATAAAGTATACATACAACCATACGCAGAGCCCATGTTCCCAGGACATCAACTATCATACCATGGATTATGCAAATTTCAACAAGACATCCGTGATCCGGTGCCGATACGGGGATGAGACAATCAAACCTTTGGGTCCGCGGTACCACTGGTACCACCCACCGAGTCCCATAAACTAGCCGGCAATCATGAAACTCTTGTTTAGCGACATGAAAACATGCCTTTCACAATATCGCTCCAGATTTAAAACAATAAATAACTACAAACCGCATAACATAATCCTGAAACTCCATCGTTGGTTGATCAAATATAAAAAAAACATGTTTAGATAATAGCAGTACCTTAGAAACAAAATTCTTGATTAAAAAACTATAATATTATAATAAAAAATTAAATGAATATTCACAGATTAGATGTTTGTCACAAGAGTTGCCAAACATATTATCTACATATTTAAAATGAAAAAATTCCATTTCTGAGTAATTAATTTAATAGTATAATTTCGTTAATTAACTGATAATAATAATAATTTAAAATTACACAGAATTATATCCTTTCTCTGTTTGCAAACAATTCTACGTGACGATGATAAATAAATACGAGAATTTCTTCATATTAGGAAGGTTAACAGTTAAAATTTAATTTATGCTAGTGTAAATAATATAATAAAAAATTATCAATGTTTATATTCAACCTAAAATCCTTCTCTTTTCAAATGTTTCAAACCTTTTCAATATTAATACTTTTCGGGTGATTTTAGTCTATTTACATATCTTAAAAAGTTTAATTCCTTAGAATAAATAATAGTGTGATGATTTTACCATATATAATATAAAAAATATACAAAACAGAAATTACAGACTGTTAAAATAGGGGTTAAAAACTAATTAGCATTAATTAAATTAAAAATAATTTTATGATTGTAAATAATTCTCTATACTTGTCAATAAATAAATCAATTCATATCTTTCTCACTTTTTCAATATTAATATTTTAAGAGTAATTTTTATTCAGATTTCCAGATTTGTGAAATAGATTGGATTAAAATGTTTCTAATTCTTCAATTTCTGCATTAATTTGAATGATTAGAGTTCATGTGATCATAAATAATACTTCTCTATATTTATATTCGTAAATTAAGTAAATCAATTCTCATATATTTTTGCTTTTCAATAATATAACATTAGGGGTGACTTTAGATTTCCTAATTTGAAAAAGTTTATTGGGCATTAGCATTTTCGCTTAGTTAAATATTATAATAAATAGAAATAGAAACAATTTTCTACACACATAATATGGTATAAAAAATTAAAATTTAAACTAATATTAACCCTTTAATACGTATTTTAGGACGTACCATTTTGTGTCTTTCAAAGTTTTAAATAAAAATTAGACCATCAAGTTAGTATTTGTTCATAGTATACCAAAATAATTTACTTATATTAAGAAGATAAAATTAAGGAGTTAAAAGAAATTTTATCATCGAGAATGATCCACACATTTATATTCGAAATTTATATAAATAAATTTTATCTCAATTTCTTGCTTTTTTAGTATCAATACTTTAAAAGTAGCCCCTTTAAATTACAATATTTAAGAAAACTTAAATTAAAGCTTCTTTGGAGTAAGTGGAGTAATTAATTATTTTTTTACACATAAAATATGTTCAAATTGAGTTTAATAATGCAGAAATTACAGAATTTCAAATAGAGTGATCTAATTATGATTGATTTTATGTAAAATTAAATATTTTAATTGGTGTAAAATGGTCATATTTAAAATATTTATAAATTCCCAATTTTTGTCCAGACTTAAATCATTTCATTATCTAGTTTACGATTAGTCGGTTAAAAATAATGTTTGAATCATTAAATAATAATTGACAATGTTTCGAAATCAAAATTGGAGATAATGATAATAAATCATATCTCAGATATTTCGGATTTAAGATGTGCCTAAGCCCATGTTAGGGAACGTTTCTATTTTTATTGGATATCCCCATATCCACCTCTTCAGATGTTAAAATAAATAGAGTAAATATTTTGATTTCTCTAATGGGGTGTAGCATATGTTGAAAAGATTGATTTTATGTAAAATTCAATAGTTTAATTGTTGTAAAATGGTTTAAAATGTTTCTAAATCCTTAATTTTTGTCTCAATTTAAACCATTTTATTATCTGGTTTTAGTGGGTTAAAAATAAAGTTTGAAGCATTAGATAATAATTTTCAATACATCGAAATTAAAATTCAAGATATAGATAATCAAATCAAACTCAGTTATTTAGGGCTTAAGAGGAGTTTAAGCCCATATTAGAAAATGTTTCTATTTTTATTGTATATCATATTAAAGTAAGTAGAGTAAATCATTTTAGATTTCTCTAATTAGGCATAGCATATGTACAAAAAATTGATTTTATGTAAAATTCGATATTTAAATTGTTGTTTAAAATGGTTTAAAATGTTTATAATCTTTAATTTTTGTCTCAATTTAAATCATTTTATTATCTGGTTCAAGATTAGTGGGTTAAAATAATGTTTGAAGCATTAAATAATAATTTTCAATGTTTCGAAATTAAAATTCTAAAAAAAGATAATAAAATCATTTCTCAGTATTTCGGGTTTAAGAGGACCTTAAGCCGGTATTAGGAAATGTTTCTATTTTTATTTGGATATCTCCAAGTCCACTTTTTCAGTTGTTGAAGTAAGTAGAGAATTTTAGATTATTTTTAATGGGACACAGCATATTTTAAAAAGATTAAAAAGTAATCAAAATTTATTACATAGTTAATTGGTTGTAACTTATTGCTAGTGGTGCAGAATAATGATTTATTAAATTTCAGGAATGTTTATTTATAAGAATAAAAATTGTCATGTAAGCTCAACCCATTCACGCCCTTAAAATAAAAGAATTTATACAATAATACACTAGAAAAAATGTATGGTCGTCGGTTCACTTTTGAACCGCCCAACATTGGATTTGATTAATAACTCCACAGCTAAACGAGCTGAGTATTTATGGAAGCCGATATAAACCGACTAAAGTTACAAGTCCCCGCCTTACTTTATGCCCTCCAGACATGAAATTGTAGCAATTTTAAAAACATTCTGTATATATTAAGATAATTATATCGCAAAAACACAAAAATATGTTTATACTGTACACGCTTACAACGCACGGAACTATCAAGTTACGATTTATAATGTTGCTTTTACAATGGCAGTATCGCGTATACTGGATCAAATGGATATTTCACCTTTTTTTTCATTGTTCTCATTCATATGACTTATATGGCGTTTGAATCGGAATAATAAGTTGAGCAATTCGAGAATATGCCAGAAACTAATGCGTTTAGATAATAAAAATGCGAATACACTCGCCAGCACTAAAACGAACCTGTTGTATACAAATCAAAACAAATATTAACCCTTTAATACGTATTTTAGGACGTACCATTTTGTGTCTTCAAAAGTTTTAAATAAAAATTAGACCAGACAATATTTTCCCGTTTTTAATAATTTTATTTTTTAAATTTTAATGAAAAGTTACCGAATACACAATTTTCGAATATATATTTTTTAATTTCATCTAGAATCAACACTAACTATGCAAATCGCATCGAAACCACAATGGGGACGGCAAAATCCGCGATTGATCCGAAAATCTGGTGGACAGACGCCACACGGAGATCGGCTTATCCCACTGTTGACGTCCGAAGTGGACGCTGCCAAAGCAATCAACAAAAACCGTTGCATCTCCCGAGGTCGTAATTTCCAATTTCCAATTAACCGGCTTGCGACGCCGATCCGTGGATGAAATAATAAACGATAGGGACTCTTAGCGATGTCGTAAACTAATGCGGACGTGGATGATTGGAATCCAGCTAAATCAACACATGGATCAATCGGGGATGAGATTTTATTGGAATGGATGTATCGAAAGAAAATGTTTTCAGAGAATTTATGATTATTGAATATTAAACAGTAATTACGCAGTTTAGATCATTCTTAATTAAAAAATGTTTATGTAATTTATGTGCACATTCGGAATAATTTCGAAAAAACAAATTTTGTCCAACAGCTGGGTGTCAATTTAAGTTTAAATAAATTAAATCGCGAAATAGATTTTTAAGAATTCTGTTATATTTATCAAATGTTCTTAGAGAGGAGACATTTTTGATCAATGACAATCAGGAGAAATTCATCTTTCAATATTTTTGCCAATTAAATTTATTTACAAATTTAAATTCTAAGTCTTTTCCGCATTTTTCTGTACAGAAATTAAAGTGTCGATGTGTAAAAACCATTTTGGATAATTCCCCATATTCAGAGCTTTATTCTTACACACTTTAATGTTCATGAATTTATGATTATTGAATCGTAATTAGGCAATTTAATTTAGTTCTTAACTAAAAATTATTTATGTGTCAATTTTTAAAAATTCTATTATATTTCAGGTGTGTTTTAGGGAGAATATATTTTAATCAGTAAAAATCCAAAAATAATGATCAATATTTTGATTAATCAAATTTATCAACACACTTCATGTTTAGTTCTTAACTAATTATGTGTCAATTTTTAAAAAATCCATTAAATTTCACAACTGTTTTAGGGAGGATATATTTTAATCAGTGAAAATCAAGAAATATTGATCAATAACTAATTAAATTTATCCATATATTCCACAAATTTAAATTCCTAGCTTAAATCGTTTCCTCACTTTCCATACAAGAATGAAAGTGTTCAGGATATAAAAACCATTTTGGATAATTCTTCATATTCAGAGCTTTTATTTTTACACACTTTAATGTTCATGGGTTTATGATTATTGAATCGTAATTACGAAGTTTAATTTAGTTCTTAACTAAAAATTATTTATGTCAATTTTTAAAAATTCTATTAAATTTCACGACTGTTTTAGGGAGGTCATATTTTAACCAGTGAAAATCCGAAAATACTGATCAATATTTTTATCAATCAAATTTATCAACATACTTCATAATTTTAAATTCTGAGCTTAAATCGTTTTCGCATTTTTCCATATTTTAATCAGTGAAAATTAAAAAATATTGATCAATATTTTTACTAATTAAATTTATACACATACTTCACAATTTTAAATTCCGAGCTTAAATCGTTTCTGCACTTTTCCATACATCAAATGAAAGTATTCAGGGTGTAAAAACCATTTTGAATAATTCTTCACATTCAAAGCATTTATTTTTCACACTCTAATATTCATGAATTTATGATTATTGAATCGAAATTAGGCAGTTTAATTTAGTTCTTAACTAAAAATTATTTATGTGTCAATTTTTAAAAATTCTATTACATTTCACATCTGTTTTAGGGAGGATATATTTTAATCAGTAAAAATCCAAAAATACTGATCAATATTTTGATCAATCAAATTTATCAACACACTTCATGTTTAGTTCTTAACTAATTATGTGTCAATTTTTAAAAAATCCATTAAATTTCACAACTCTTTTAGGGAGGATATATTTTAATCAGTGAAAATCAAGAAATATTGATCAATAACTAATTAAATTTATCCATATATTCCACAAATTTAAATTCCTAGCTTAAATCGTTTTCTCACTTTCCATACAAGAATGAAAGTGTTCAGGATATAAAAACCATTTTGGATAATTCTTCATATTCAGAGCTTTTATTTTTACACTCTTTAATGTTCATGGATTTATGATTATTGAATCAAAATTACGCAGTTTAATTTAGTTCTTAACTAAAAATTATTTATGTCAATTTTTAAAAATTCTATTAAATTTCACGTTTGTTTTAGGGATTGTCCAGGATATAAAAACCATTTTGGATAATTATTATTTTTACACATGTTCATGGATTTATGATTATGTCAATTTTTAAAAATTCTATTAAATTTTACGACTGTTTTAGGGAGGATGTATTTTAATCAGTGAAAATCATATTTCTTGATTAACCAAATTTAAAATTTATCCACCTACTTCACAAATTAAAATTATTTTTCCATACAGAAATGAAAGTGTCGAGGGTGTAAAAACCATTTTGGTAAATCCTCCATGTCGAGAGCTTCTAGTCCCGCACACTTTAATATTCATGGGTGTTATTCGTTTGTTAATCCAGTATAAATTTAATTAGAATAATCATCCATCCATCTATCCGCGTGAACAGGAAGAGCAGTAAAACTCGCTTATTGATTTGACCCTCTCAAACAAACAGATCAACGTGTGATCTACATAATAATGACGTCCCGTGGTCCCAACGGGAGAGACACGAGTCCCGGATTAACTCCGGACTCGAAACTTATTAATTGAATGCCACGCACGTCCGTTCATCATTGGCTGCCACTTCATTTCACCTAATACTACAGCAGTATCCGCCATGCACTGATGCCCTGACTGGACTTCGGGTATTAGTTTCGTTCGTGATGTACTGTCGAACGACTCACCAGCTCATTGGGGGTTAGTGATACACGAGGTTTGCGAATCCGGGGTCCGGCAATATGGGCGCACCGAAGATTTAAAATTACATTTGCCAACAAAACAAAATCCGTGTGAAAATATTGGAACACGCCGTTCCGGAAAACGGACGTAGAAAATCAAAAAGAGTTGACGCCATCCCACTGTGTGAAAGCGGAATTCGTCCCGAGATATTTTCCAATATAGCACTGCGAAATATGCGGATACGGATATAACAATGGAGAGAATGGTTGGAGCGGAGCAGAGGCAGAGCGGTTGGAGTGGCGTGCCTAGTCCGGGGGCTCAGATATCATATCTCCGGCAATATGAATCGAATGGGAGTCGCGTCTTCGTGCCGTCGCCTAATCCGTGACAGAGGTTTTTCTCAAATCGCACCGGGGGACCTGGAGACCCTTCTCTCCACTCCTCCACGCCGCCCGTCTCCGCCAAAAAACCTATTCATAACCCGTGACGGCCTTATTCGTTTCCAGTTTCGTTTTTGTTCAACAGGGTGGATAAAATGTTCTCGGCTATCGTTGAATTATATATAGGAAGGCGATGGCTTTATATTGACTGATAGGTTCGTGACGATTTTTTTTTATTCAAGATTCTGAATTCATTTTAACAAATGGATTGTGCTAAAATGTGTCTTTGGTTTCATAAACATAAAATATATATATATTTTCATATTTATTTAATCCACTATAACTTCAAAATCATTTTTAATATTAAAGAGACATTTTTATTTATTCCTAAATATGAATGAGATTTATTAAACTAATTTATCATCTACATAAGTTAAAAGTTAGGCATTTACCACTTCAGGGTATAAAGAATAGGGTAGACAAGTACTTAATTTTTAATGTTCTTTGAGCCTGTTAATCGATTAACAATAAAAAGTAATTATTTTAGATACATTATGAATATACAGAATATTTTTTATGACTGTAACAATGTCAAAATGTTCCTTCTGTCCCCATGTGCGTCCGTGCTTTCACAATGCCGCTTTGTTCCGATTAGAACGAGACCGAGTATCGGATCAATTCTAGTGGGTGTATTTCAATCAAAAATATATTTCCAAGTGTCGAATGGATCCGTGTAAAGTCTGGTATTGTATAAAACACAATCTTTTACAGAAAGATTGTGAATAACAGCTAGACATCAGACACCGAACTGATTCTCCACGCTTTTCATTTTATATATTTATAACTTTTCCATTTTCTCCTCTATGTCGCTTTATTTGTTCCGCATAAAGTTTTATGTCTATGTATGAACTTTCGTTGTGGAAATGATAAAAAAATAATACGCATCTACAATTAAAATATATCCTTTAAAACTAAATTATACAGGGCTGTTAAAAAACACTTATGTTAAAACCCAACCCGACATAAATAATTTCAAAACTATAAAACTATTTATTAATACCCATTAATAAATACAATTGAGCAAATTAATCATTAGCACCAACATATGTAATTCAATCCGGGTAATAATTAAAATGTTGAGACGGCGGGTGCGGCTGTACAATAAATAATCGGTTATAATTTAAAATCCAAATGTGGTGGACGGGTTATAAAATAATCTTCGTACGGATAATGTTTGACTTAACACCACGTGCGATCACAAATCAAACAGCATAAATAAAGCACCGCGTGTACTTAGTGAATGATTAATATTTTAGGGACAATATTAAATAGGGTGACGGACTTTTATGCCTGTAGTTATGTTTATTTAATAAAGGATATTTACGTAAATAATTGTAATAATTGGGTCGAATAATGTAAAAATTTCAGAAATTATTAAGTATTCAGTGTTACAGAAAATATAACACATAAATTCAGCAATCAGATTTCATAGATTTGGTCTTCAGTTGGGGCTAATAGAATGGATAAATTAATATAAAACAGATATAAATGATTAGAGTTATTTGTTTAAACTAATAATGAGTTGGACCCCAATTATCCATTGACCCGTCCTGGAATTCATATAATGAATACAACCCTACTTGATGTTGATGGCCCACCTAAATCTTTGTCTCCTACTTAATGATCTCTCATAAACGTTCAATCGGTGCTATATCCGGAGATTTTGTTGGCCATGGCAACAAATTTACATCGAAATGTTGGATACCATTCAAAGCAACCCTCGCAATATGAGGTCGGTCTTTATCCAGTCGGAAAACTATACCCTGAAATGTCCTAAGATAAGACACTAAATGGGATTCCTCAATTTTTTAGGCAATCAAATTACGTCTAATGAAAATTGAAGAGGGCCGACTAGGTACCATACGCAATGGCCCCACAAACCGTAACTCTTTAACTCCTGGTTGATGTACAGACCTCTCTACAACAGATTATGAACTTTGCCTTTTGACATGTATCAAACCAACATGTATGGCCAAATAAAATCGGGACCTATCGCTAAGACGACCTCACTCAATTCCAATGAATTCTGAATTGACTATTTTCAAAGTCTAATAATTTGTTTGGCTTCAAATGAACTAATCAAATAAAATTTTGTTAAAATTGGATCACTGCCATTTTCTATCCCACTAAGCATTTAAAATTGAGTGATATAAAATCGGTTTGTGTAGGAGAAAATAACTTTAGTTAGGGCAAAACTTTTCCATTGCTTTAATTTGCTCTTTTGCCCCCATCGCATATCAATTCACATATTAGTCACGACATTCTCACAACAGTTTGCGCAAACACCAACGAAAAGGGGTTAATTAAGCTACGACGTGGAAGAGTCGCATATTCCGTCCCCAAAAACGTAACGAAACACTGTCGGGGATCAGCGGTGATCAGCTCCATTATTTAAAGCTCGAATAATGGTGCGTCTAATGTGTAAATAATAGAAAAGTGTAATTATACTACTGGAAGTGAACCGTCACCCCTCGGCTATTGTGCTAAACCATATAAACACACGAGGGTGGCACGAAAATTTGATTCTGACTTGTTCACAAACCCATGACCCGAGTAATCCGAGATCAATCGATCAAATCAAACGTTTGAATTTTTAAATTAAATTAATTCAGTAAGATGCACATTATGTTTTAGGTCAATTAGACGAAGAATTGACACGAGACAACAAAAGGAAACCTTCATCAAAGGTAATCAAAAGTCGGGTCAGTCCCTGGCGAGGAAACTGTTTAAAAACAATCGGAAAACTTTGTATGAAACATGCAAATTCGCAGCAGATAAATGACGATATTATATTAGGTGGGACATAAAAAGCGCCCTTGTTTCTGTCTAAGAGTAATGTTTTGTGCCCAGGAGATTAGAACGTTTCGTTAGCATAGATAAGAGAAAAAACACTTGTCGGGAGAGCCGTGACCCGCAACTGTAATTCCTTTTATCACCGTTGCTCAGCTCCGACGAGAAATAATTAAAAACGGGCGACAAACATTAAGCATTGTCGTTCCATGCTGATTTACATATTCCAGACAGTTATTGCTCTATTAAAATGTTCCTGCACGACAAATTTTAACAGTTCCACCAACTCAGATGTATGCTTGCAGGAGATGTTTGTGTACTACACAATTGTCATGGACCCAGTGCATGTTAATTTGACAATACAAAATTTTAATATAGACATGCAAAATATTAATTAAATTTGTTATATTTAAGTGGACAGTTACTATAGTTAAGAAGAATTAAGGATTTCTTAATTAAATAATTAAATAAATTATTCAGCAACGATATGTTAAGTAGATACAATGAGAAAATAAAATTGTTAATGGTAAAATACAAAAAATTATATAAAAAAATGATGCACCATTTTATGGCGCATTCGCCATTAATTAAAATTATTAATGATAACGAATGTAATAATTTTTTGTTACATAATTTATAAGTGTATACAGTAAATTTGTATAAAATATTTATAATAACTTATTGGGTTCATTTGTAGTACTGTCGTAACATATAACAAAAATAATTTTTCAATTTACTAAAACCTCGAATCCTTTAATTATATACTTTTGATAAAAGTTTATTAATATATATAATTTTATAAAATAAAAAGTATATAAATTATAATATTATTTAAATTTAGAATTGTTAAATGTATAATATTAATAATAATTAGATTCTAAATTTTATATTATATTTATTCTAAATATAATTTTTATAAAATAAAAAGTATATAAATAAATAAAAATTTAGAGGTTTTTATAAAATAAAAAATGTATTTTATTATATGTTGAGTACGATAGATAAACCTTATGATTTTATAAAATAAATTTCTAAAGAAACCTTTATTTATATATTTATATATTTTTTTTATAAAATTCTAAAAACTTATAAGCAACTTGTAATTTGTTACATATTTTACTTTCAATATTGATTATTGTAATGATAAAAAATAATAATATTCAAATTTAAATATGTTAAATATACAAATAATTGTTTAATTATTATTTAAGAGAATTTTTTCTAAATATAATTTCTATAAAATTTATGTAAATTACATAAATACTTATTCTGCAATTATAACATAAACATAACTTTTATGATACTAAAATATAATATAATAAAATATAAAAAATTTACCAATCAATTAAAATAGTAACATCTGAAACAAAAACAATTATAATTAATAATAAAATTATGGGAATATCTATTATAATTTTTTTTAACATTATTTTGTCTGGTTCTTTCATTCAATATTTGAAATTTGTTATCATTATATCATATCATATATATATATATATATATATATATATATATATATATATAATAAAATGTATATTATATAAATAAATATATATTTGAAATTTTCAAAAATATATTTTTACAAGTTTATTAAAAAAATTATAAAATATAATATAAAGTAGGGAAGATACTAAATTTATCGACCTTTGTTAAGTTAAAGTAAAATTATTGAGTTATTTTTCATAGTTTAATGATTTCCCACTAATTTATTTTAAGAGATGCAGTAAAATAGTTTAATAAAAAATATTCTGATGATAAATTATCAAATATCTTAGTAAAGTAAGTTATTTAGAATATTTAGTTAGTAATTTAAATGTAAAACCTGTTTTTCAGTTCTTTTTCAAGACCACTTTTACTAATAATTTTTTTCTCTATAAATCTGAGATAGAGCCGATGGTCTTCATTCAATTCAGTACATAATTAAGTAATAACACAATGTTTTTACATTTTTGTATTTTTAAAGAATTAAATTTAAGTTCATTAAATATTACTATAGAAATTTAATTTCCTGAAAAAACCCTAAGTTTTATTTTATATTGTATACAACTAAAAACAAGTACAGAAAAAATATTGCCAAAGTGAGCACTCGGGAGGAATTAAACCGAGAGATGGAAACCGTGACGGCGAGTGACCCCGTCGGGGGGTCGAGGGAGGATTCGGGATCGCTGTCGATGTATGTTAGTCTCAATTGTGGTGGCACCGCCAAAGTTCGACCGTTCTACACGGTGCCGATGCCCGCCCTTTTCCTGTAAGATGAAATCGCTCCTGATTACCTCGCTCCTGTCGTTTGTTATCCCGATTCGCTGACATCAGGTTCGACAGTTCATTGTTCGTGTAACATATTGGTCGGAGCACCACTTTTCCAACCGTTCCCGCATCGCCCCCGATCCCGGACGATTTCTAAAATAAATAGTTATCGAATGGGGGGGCGAGCCGGTGAGCCGGGGACGCGTCCCGCCCGAACCCATTTATTCGGATGGCAACCGTAGGAAAATTCCGACGAATTAAATCAATTTCCTGTAAGGTTTTTTATCGTTATTGTTCTCGAATTTCGTCCGTCGTTTAGTGCCGACATTCCTATTTATCTCCGAACATGCTGTCAATTTAAACAGAAATTTCTCCCACCCGCCGAACATTTATTGGGTTTAGTGTTATTTTTTTAACAGTAAATTGCTTCGAAACGTCACTAAATCATTATTATGCTGTAAGAAGTTCCAGGCGTATAATTTAAACGAGTTAAATTCGTCCTTAAACAAGAAAAAGAATTAGAGCCGGCCGACGGTGGAGGGTCATTATTTTTAATAAAAAAAGCTGCTTGAGAATTAAGCTTCGCTGAAACAATTTACATTTGAAAGGGCGGCCGGAATGGCGGAAAGTAAAACTAAAATATCCTTCATTGCTTTGGCAGCATTGTTAGCAACTGAGGACATTTGTATACAGACGATAAAAATAAAAAAGCACAAAGAAGTGATGACAATTAAGAAAAACAACAACCGAATACTGGTGGCATTGTATTTTTGCCAGAATGAAAGAAATTGGAATTAATAATGTGATCCCACTGCCGACTTTTATTCTAGACCTTCTTAACGTGTTTTGGGGTGAAATATCATTTTAACAACGTTCTAAAAATAATTTTAAATATGTGTGTATTAATTTTATTTTATTATTTACCAAATATATACATTTTTTTCCATACTTATAGTACAACTGAAATAATAAGGATTTGATTTTTTTCCATATTTTATATATCTATTCATGTATTAAATAAAACAAATGACATTGAAATAAATTGCATTATGTTATTCAATTTAATAAAAACTTAATGTTTGAATATGCCAGTACTCACTCTATAGTAATTTATAATATATGTAATGAACAAATATTTAAATTATTCGACGTACGCTCCTTCATATCTATGTAATAGATCAGTTACCTAATCGATTATTAATTATACTTAGTTTTAACCTTTATATTTAATTATTTTGTTGTTTGCAATAAGCAATTTGTAATAAAATAAAAAAATATTTCTAATTAAAAAATTTGAGAGTTAAAACAAACTTAATTTTTCTTATGAAGTGAGTTTAAATGTATTAAAAACCTTTTGTTGAACAATTTTCCATCTAAATAATATTTTATCTGAAATTTTTATAATAAAAAATTTGAAATAAATATCCCTTTTAATCCCTTTCAAACCATATTACTATCAAAACTTTAGTCATTACATATTTGTAGAAAAATTGTCTGTTTCATTTTATTTTAATTTAGCATTTTTCCTTCCAGGTCTGGTTGGAAACGTCGATGGAAGAACGTTTCCCGAGCGGAGGGATATGAAATTTGCATGACGCCCCGACAACGTCAACTTACCCGGGGAACTTTACGTCAAATACTTCGGGGACAAAGACTGGAATTAGCTTGTTTTCACTGTATACGGTGCTTTATTATTCTTTTATGCCATAAACTTTATTGCACACCTCATCATACTTTATTAATAAAAGGAAAAATATATGATCCTCTTTTCGCTTTACACTGGTATATTTATGAGTTGGTACTGCTCACCGGCCTCTTAATAAAAAGTTACCGTTGACACTGATAAAAAATGAGGAAGATGTAAATTTATTGTCGTTCTTTTTTTGTCGGCGCTTGCGGTGCCATTATTAAAATAACGCGGTTTAACGCGAAAATGCGTGCAAACATGCCCGAATCGTTACAGCGAACTGTTTCATTAAAACAGGCGACGTTTTTGACTTGACGCAAAGTCGAGACACTCGTTCACTGACCCAATATATTCGTAATATGGTAATTTTGCTAATTTCTTTAATTATCATCAAGATCATTGCAATTATTTAAGGAATAATTATGGAGATGTGCATCTTTAATTGGCACAACATTGTTAACATGCTTAATACTATTTTCTAATTAACTAACATGATTAATTCTAATATTTTTTGTGATATATGACATTAAATTTCTTAAGTGTTTATGTAATAAATTATTTTTATTGTCGACGTTGGAGAAAATTTTAGTAATAGTAGTAACCCCCGTTCCCAAATTGTCTAATCACAGCACACACAACAATGTTTTATTACTTCCCTTACTTAGCCGTTTTCCCACTCCAAATAAAGCCATTTTTCCTGGCGAAATGGCTTCATAAATCGCGATCGCACGTACCATTGTCGCATCAAATTGAGACAGCTGTAACGCAGCTTCCCCCCATTAAAAAACCGCCTCGTACGTTCCGAGGGGCACGCATGTCTTTTGTGGAGGGCCGCGGGGGTCCGGACACATCGCTGCGAAATGCAAGTAACAATAAAAAAAAAGTTACGTATTTTATCATCGGGCAGGTCCTACTGGCAGTTGGCGTACCAAAAACTGCCCGAACGGATTTTCAAAACCTCAGTCGGGGGCACGCCATTAATCTAGGCTAATGGCACCCATAATGAAAAGAGATGTTTGGAGATGTCAGGCCTAATATGACAATGTGTGAATACTATTTTCTGGTCATTTCTCAACGTGGTTGGTGGTTGCATGCTACATTGTCATGACACTGCCGTTTAGGAGATGATGTCTTACCTCTAGGACAATAACCGAAACTGTTATGCTTGTATATCTGGGACAATGGAATATTGTTAAGACATCTGGATGCTGTAATGTATATTACTGTATTAGAAGACAACAACGGTTTGTGTGTAATCATCATTATATTATATGTAGGTATATATGTTGTGATAACAAAAGACAAATTTAAATAGAAGAAATCCTAAAATATTGTTTCAGTAAGTAACCAGACATTATATTTATTTATACCGTTATACCACCTTTTAGTTTTCATTTAGTAAAATTAACCAACAAATAATTAAAATATTTTCAATAATTTATCTCCCCTTTTTTAATATTTCATTTTAAACTGATTATTTTTTATTTAAAAATAATAATATTACGTAAATTTTGTTTAAATTGTCACGTGACATTTCTAAATTGAGTGTCCCAATATTAAAATAAAAAAATCCACATAAATAAAAGTGTAGCCTCATAAAACATGCACAGGGACGTTATTTGCCATTTAAGTAGCCATAAATAAAACTCGGAATGGAATAATATAAAATGTACACAGTTTGCTTAAATTCCCGTACTATCAATAATAGTTACAAGTTGATTTATATCGGAGTATTATGGCCGAGTTGTAAGGTCCTGTTAAGATTTACCTCCGTAGGTAAACACATAAATCTTATTCTACAATGTTGGACAAACAAAAATCTTTACTAATGTTTCCTTTTTGGGGACCACACGTGCACACATGCAGTGACCACGCAAAGTCGACAGGGCCATCCATTCAGATTGCAATCATTATTTTCTCGTCTTAATGCTGTTTGGAAGGCTATGATGTATCAATTTGGGTATGCGATGAATGAACAGTTTTCAGAAGGCCATTACTAGAGATCTAGTACAGCTGGTTACCATATATTTCATTGAGAAATGACAAACGTAATAAACGATGTGCTTCTCTTTGATACAATGACGAGTTCCAAAGATGGAATATTAATTGTCATTTGAAACTTAGCTACATATTTGCTCTATGTATGTTCAGAGATTTCGTTCGTTCCAAAAGTTTATATAAACTGCCAATATATAATCTTGAGTTCAAATCAACATAATTTCTAATTTTTTACAATTTTTATGTCATTGTTTTATTTATAATAAAACAAATTAACTTAATTTCTAAACAAGCTTAAACTTTTAACGATTTTTTTTCGTCATATATGCATTGTATTATTTATAATAAAACAAAAAATCAAACTAAACTTATAACGATATTTTTTCATTATACGTGCATACTGTTATTTAAAATTAAACAAAAAATATATATCAGCTTAGAAATCTACGAATGTAGAAAAATTGTGTATCCACACTTTTGTCCTCTTAATAGTTATCCCGAACACATGGGGGTAAATGCAGATACAACAATGAACATAAATCTCAATGCAGAACAGCAAAGTTTCCTATTTGGAAATAGACCACACAGTTGTTGTGACCAGAATGGTTTCCTATTCATTACTTGTGAATGGGCGATAAAAACTATTATGCATCGTTTTTAGAGTCAAGCAGTCTGCAAACACCCTAACGTAATAATCGACCGGGACTGGTGGCTTCTTCTGCAACACTTTTTGTTGAATGGAAAAATTTATTACATGAGGAAATTCTGAGAATGGAGTTTTGACTTCAATGGTTTCAATGTGGGATAGATCTATTACAACGGGCTAGTGTCAAAATATTTGCTGAATAGAGGGTAGAAAATGTGTTTTGATGGCTGTATAATCATTTTTAAATTTGGAAATATTTATACACTCCTAATACTTGGCAATATTTGGGTAAACCTAAAACAGATACTCGTTAAGGAAATCAAGTAATAAAACATTTATTAAATAAATTCAAACGTTGTTCTTTTACAATTTTTGTTTCTATGTGAGCTTTTAGATTTGTAACAATCTTTCAACCAATACAAAATTAAATAATCCAACTAACGTCTAGTATATTACCACAATAAAAGCAAGTGCTGAATAATAAATCAGATCATTTAATCCAACTGCATGGTACATTGTCCTTTTTATTATCCCATTACAAAACAGAATTAAATGCGAGTATGGTAATATGTTTGAACACTGAATCGTTATATCCGAACTAGTCGCATCTGGTTCCCGAAAGCTCATTTCGATAACATTTAAGAGCAAGGGAGCAGTCCTACCGCATTTAAATGCACAGATTCACGAGCATGCTTCAATAGACTGGATACCTATTTAGGCACAAACAAATATTCGAATGTATTTGTTTGTATGGGAGACAATCGAACAATTTAAAAATTTATACAATGTAGAACCATCAACTTTATGTACGATGAATATAATTATTGAACAATTAATATATAATTTAGATCTTAATGGGAGTTTATGGCTTACAATAGCTTGAGTCATTTAACGAATCACTGTTCACACTTAACGAAATTTAAATACACTGACATATGGGTTAAATATATGCATTAAATATACTGAAGGAAAGCAATCGAGGATTTACGGTAGGCGGATCTGAAGATAAATTATTCAATTGCCGAGGGTGACATATCGATTGAAGTGAGAACGTGCATTAGGGGACTTAAGATGCTAAAGCTAAATACACTCTAATGGATCGGACACTTTGTAATACTAAGGTCTGTTTTGATCCACTCATTGATTTTGTTTTTAAGAGATATAAATGAAGTACATATAATATATATGGCTATCTATTTTCTAGAAGTAGTTGATAACTCTATTACAAAATGTTTCATCGAATAGTACCTTACTTTAGTAAGACATTTAGTATATATAGAATGAATTAGAATATTTCTAAAAATTGTTTTTATCCTATATTTGGCTCTTCAATAGTGGTAACACAACATTTTCAATTTACACAGTATAATTTACATAAAACCAATTGACTTGTATAGAATTATAAATGAGTTCAATATACATCAATATTCTGCCCTCGACGATTTCGGAAAACAACAACCCTAGTTAGTAACACTCCGCACAAACGAAATCCATAATAACGACCATTGATCTTAATTGAAACAGTCCGGAATATGGAACGGTGCACCCCAAATCCGGGGACGGCACCGAACGAGTCGTAAATCCACCGCTGGAACAACCTAAGCAACCCTTCAACTAATATGTCCTGTACGTGGAGCAAAGCCACCAGACCATCGCAATCGCCCTCTCCACGGGTTCCCGATTAATTCCGTTACCCCGAAAACCGCCCACCGACAATTCCCGGCTACGACGGTAGTTCGTTCGATGCATATATTTAGCCCATATGTTGTTAAGTGAGAATAGCAATTTGTTAAATGCCCAATAAATATAGCTAAGTGATTCGGCCGACTGGGTACTTAATTAATTGTATTAGAATGGATCGAATGGGGAAGAACAACAGACAACTGAAATTGAAAGAGATTTGTTAGCACCATGCTAAAGCTGCTACTGAAAATTGGTAGTTGAAATATATAAAATATTGATTATAAAATAAAAAATAAGGAGAAGATTTAAAAAAAAACGAGTTTCTAATACTCCTTCAATTAAATTTAAACTTACCTTGTCAATTAATGTAAGTGAAAAAATATGTTTACTTAGCTTGTTCATTTTATTGATTATTTTGTCATCCAAAATTGATTTATTTATAGTTACTACAGGAGAAAATATATTTTACACGTTTCCTCTTATGTGATACTCTAATTAAATTAAGACGAGATTGAGTGATAAAGTGTTTATTTTATTAATGATTTTGCCTACCCAAATCAAGTCGAGTCTTCGATGTTCCTGGTTTCATAGACTTTTATTTAAATATTTATTTTTCTAAAAAGTGCTAATCTAATCTAATTTAGTAAAAGTTAAGAAATTACGTTTTTAATTAAATGTTAGGATCTAACATTATTGGTATGATTAAGAGAGTGAAACAAAATAAATTTATCATTTTTTTAATTAAATGAAATTAATCATTTCTATCCGAGTAAATCAAAAGAACTGCAGAAATCTTAATTGCACAAATATTAACAGATGAGAAACGTTTTGTGGGCGCCCAACACATTTTTCACCCGGCTACAAATTCGTCTAAGTGTAATCCTTTATTTGAGGTTATTAATTTGAGTTTAGGAAAGTGGGCAGCTTGTTGTGAACACTGCGTTTCCGCCTATGATGTACAACTCGACCCACTTAGATTCATTTTTCTTCATCTAAGCGGGCATTCTTTGCCAACACCCGCTCCCGTTTTATCACACTATCATTAATATCACTTTTATATCCTCAAGATGGTTTACTTGTATATTTCTTGCATCCGCCTAATGGTGATAAACATTGTACACTGTCTAATACAGGGGCGTGCTTGGTGATAACGAGTTTGAGGGTCCTTCTTAATTCACTAAATTGTCCACTAGTGTCCGGTATTAACGTTATTTATATTAGTTCTCCCATATTAAAAGTTTTCGTATTTTAACAAACACAAATACAACCATCCACATGGTGTACGGAATTCAAATTGATGGGGGAATAAATAAACGGGGATGCCACGCCAAAAACTCGCCATTTCAATAAAGAACGCACATTAATCAAATAAAAACCGTTCTCCCAAAACGCGGAGAAAATGATCGTGGCCCGTGTATTGTGTGTATCGGGATCCCGCGGGATCGAACAGGATATCCTGTGTCGGGCACGGTTTCGGCCCGATCCCCGAGGTGTTGATGATGAACAGGGCTCATCAGTCACCCCGAATTGGTATTAATGCAGTGGCCGAGCCTGCGGACAGCTCTGACGGCGGTCAGCGCCGCTGGCTGCCCTCTAAGAATTGATATTAATGGTCCTCCGGACCGGACTCTGCTCCTGACCGATGGACGTGGCGGCCAAGATCCGGGCGACGGATTCTTAAGCTTTTTAACACGGACTTTACAATGGTATTGGCGGATAATCACTATTTTTATGCGCTTTTTGTTCTTGAAAATCAATCTCCTCTATAATAAATATACAATGGTTTATTCTTTTAAATTGAATCTAATCACAAAACAGAATAGTATGCAGTTTAGTTATAATGATTTGTAATAGTAAGGTTGCAAAAAATTGGAAGAATGTTGCTGTTTATGGTATAATGTTTCAACCATTTTTATTTTATAGTCAATTCAATTTTAAAAGGAACAATTCTATCGTCGAAAAAAATGGAGTAATAAATTGATTGTGTACGAATCCGTCGCTGGGATAAAAAGACGACGTCTCTACGAATGGCTCTCTATAGTATGTATAGTACACATACGTATACCTTATCGCTATTTTATTCATATGATGGACCTTAACACCACGGATTTAGTTATAAATGGTTATTAAATTGATCTCGCGATGGTTCCTCTGACATTTATTGGTCATGATTAATAATTGCCGGTTCGAATGTGTCAGACTGTTGTTGGGCCGGTGATGTTCAGGTGATTATCGTTATTATTGTAAGTTACGGTTAGTCTGGTGCACGTCTAATTTTTTTGTTGGCTCTTTGTTGCCTCGTCAACGATAACCTTATCTCTTTAATTTAATTACAGTTCATTATTTGGTGGGTCCAGTCATGAATGGTTGCCTAATTGATATTTAGGTATCCGATAAAGAGAATTGATGGTATATAGCAATTAACCCCTATACGATCACGCGTTTGTTTACGAAGAGATCTGATTAACAAAAGTTGAAACAGTGAAGCAAACTTCCTGTATCTCGCACAAATTGTGCCATAAACTATTTTTCCATCTTAAGAAACGACGCAATCTCAACATGACCCTAATTCAAATAATTAAAATAAACTGCGGCGACTGATTTGAAACACTCCCCTGGCAGTTTTTTTTTCTACTGAAAAGGGGACGTAAGCGGAGAATTCGGTGTCAGCACATTATGAAAAAATAAGGAAAGAATTTTAAAGCTTACAAACTTTATATAGTCATCATTTTAAATTTACGACATCCTTGGAAGGTTTTTAAAACACCACTAAAGTAATTTGAAAACATGGTTTTAATTTTAACGGACCCCAAGAATGTGTCCCTCCCAATCGTAGGGAACTTTTATTAAACCAACATTGTTGTCACGTATACAAACCTACAATTATGATTACTTTTATATGTATAGTGTTGTGTGTGGTGCAAATTGTGTTATAAATTATGGTAATTAAATGTAAATTTTACATTTGATTGATAAATTAAATGTTGGTTTACTTTAAAAAAATTGTCTCTCCATTCAAATTTGATGATGCATTAATTTGAATTTAAGTCTTACTTTCGGTGCAGAAGTTTGTTTTAATTATTCGCCGTAATAAATCATCGTGAATTATTGCGATAATGTACACACACTGAGTTGATATATCAGGTTAATGAAATCCTAACGCTGTCATGTGTTTTTCTGGTTTATTTAAACGAAATTAATTAACAAGCAATGAATTTTCCCTTATTGCTGTGACAAAATCTAAATTATTAAATTGATTATTAACATCATTAAAGGGAAATATATATTTATGTAATTATAATTATTATAATTTTATAATACAATAGAATAAGCATAATCTAAAAATAAATAACAATATAAATACATGGATACACTTGAATACTTTTGGATTAATTATTAATCATACGAAAAGGTAATTCATATGTTGATAATGTGATGGAATAGTTTCTTTTTGGGGTTCCCGAGATCACAGAATCATATTATTAGTATTAACTAATACGGGAGTGTTCCCCGGTCTACGGTGGATGTAAAATTTTTAATATCATTTTCCCAATTGAAATTTACGGCCCCGCGAAAATTCCCCGTGTCCGCTGGAAAACGTAACGAGGAGAATCGCTGTAATACGGTGTAAGGTTCTCCGCTGACACGTAGTAGTGGGTATTAGTCCCTTTGCCCCTGCCCCCAAGAGAGCTCCGGCAACTCTCCGCTGAACTATTAACACATGGGGCCGTAATACAGATAAGCCCGGCCTTATAACCGCCAATGATTAATGAAAGTAAACACAGAGGTAATATTTTAATCTAATGGAACGATATGCGTCGACAACGGCTGAGCAGTAGTTCGCTGTCGGACTGAGTTATGAACCGCTCCGTAACGGCTAACTGCCGCCAGATAACAAGAAAATTGGTATGTTACGTGTTTTCCCCTGTCCAGGGAGTACGGACGCTGTCGTTCCTTTTTATCACACACGAAACTCATTTTTTTTTTCTTTGCAAAATATTTAATCGTCTTTCATCCATCTTAAAATTAATTTTGAAATTACTTCTTTAATTGTAATAAGAGTTTATCACAATAATATGTGACAAATGAAATCCATTATCAAACAAATTTTAACCGAACTCACTATTACATACAGTGGGATCCATTTGAAAGCCCTTATAAAATTTGTAATTTTTGAATTTAAAAATTTTTTTCAATTGTGAAGCATGAAAATATGTCTTTAAAGACAAAATTTCAAGTCTTTTGGCCCAAAACAACAGAATAATTTTTTAGACGTGGAAATTGAAGAAATCATACTAGCATTTTTTTTATAACAAATCCAATTATACTACAGGATTGATCACCCAAATTCATAATTCTGTGGAAAAATTAAAAATTATATTTTTCTTAGAATTTTATTTTTTAATTAAGTAGTCTACGGAATAAACTGTTAAAATAACACAAATTTGCATATTTTTTAATAAGATTTGAATAATAATATAATAATGCTTCTAAAAAGTTCGTGGTAGAATTAATGAATTATTTGCGAAAATTACCCCGTTACAATGCATTTAAAAATAATGAAAGAATTATGAATATTAGTTTAACTATTGTATAATTAATTATTATTATTATATGGAATTAATATTGCAATATTGTTGAAAAATAAGATAATTGGTGTTTTTTGCCAGTTTATTCCATACATCACTTAATTAAACAAAATAAATTCCTAAAAAGAATAATATTTTTAATTTTTCCACAGAATTATGAACATGCATATTTTTTTAATGAAATTTGGTATATTTCAGGAGGTGTTTAATTTAGTGGTGTAGTTTTCATACCTAAAAGAATTTGGATCAAAAAACGTCTATAAGTATGTATTTTCATGCTGTACAATTGAAAAAAAGCTTTTCAAAATCGGACAATAAATAGAAATTTTAAGGGGGTGCCTCGCTTTCAAATGGGCCACACCGTAAGTTGATTTATAAAAAAAATGTAATACTTTTATTATAATTTTGGTTGATGTGATGTGAAACACCTTAATTTTTAATAGAAATGTGGACTACAATAATCTAAATTTTGTAAATATTTATTGAAAATTTTTCTTTCAGTTTATTAATTTTATTATTATGGTAATTATTTTAAAATTTTTAATAGTAATTAAATGCCAGAAAATAGTTTTATCAATTTTAATACTTGATTTTTTACACTGATATACCGTTGCTTCATAAAATATCACTATAAATTATAGACAATTCCTCATAGTTACAAAAATGCAAAGAAATATAATTTAAAAAATTGACAATTATAATAAATATTTTAGAAATGTTAATAATTTATAATCTCTTATTTATTTATAATATTAAATGAGCATCCAAAAAATAACAAATTTATTAATTCCATTGTTTCAAATCCAGTTACGTACAATCTGTAAATTTCTAATTATGGATGATTATTTAATTACAAAGATAAGGTGACATTAATTGTGGTCAATATTAATAAATCTTAAAAAAAATAATTGTATATCGAAAGCTGGTGGTAATTATAGTACACAGATAAAACTTAAAAATTCGATTATCAAACATAGGGGTCTTAATTAATAAGTACTAATCCTAAATAGCAATGGATATTAATTAGAAAAGCAAATTACTTTAATACAGGTATACAGTAAAAGGATACGTTAATATATTCTACTCAGTTTTACCCTCATATTTTTTGTTGAAATATTAAAAGTTTATGTCCATTATGTCTAAATATGTATCAATATTTGAAAAACTTAAAGCAATAAATTAAATAATCGACAGAAATTATATTTAATATAAACAGAGTGATTTTTGAAACTTAAATTCAACATGAGAAATATTTTTAAACACTCAAAACATTAAGTAATCTTGTAACAACCACAATTGTTGCAATAAATATTGCACCTGTCTAATATTATTAAAATTTGCCAGATTTTTTTTCGTATTCTCGCTATAACGTCCTACACATGTACTTCCACTCTCAGTGAGAGTTCTCTCACATATTTAACACCTACGAGGAATGTTTGTGACAGACAAAATTTGTCACACATATTTTACAAAATAAGGAAATGTTCTGAACACATGATGATAGGAAACGGGAAGGGAAACGCTCCATGCGTCTCCACAAATCATTCTTAGCATTCCCACTGACACAACGATAGGAACAGATACATTTGTTTTGACTGCGGCCTCATCATCAAAACGGTAGTAAAAATATAAATATTTTTCACGTACAAAAAAAATTGTTGTTATGTTCAACATACGTTGGTAAACAAGGGGATGCGTAAAACTAATGCAGCTTTCATTTTTTTTTCGACAAACTTGTAATTGATAGCGGTGATTGTCGAAATGTGCTTACGCAAATACAGTTGCTGCATAAAACATGTGTTTCTTAACAAGAGTAAACTACACGAGTAAATAAATATTGTGTAGTACATTTGATTATATTGGACGAATGTTCTCAAAAAAAACATTAATAATAAATTTATCAATTAACCAGAAAGTATAGAGCGTCGAAATATTAAAAAATATATTTGTCAAATCCACTCCATAATGAAAAAGCGCATTTCGCAGTTATAAAGTGAACTGTGATGAGTAATTGAGCTGTTTTGTTGACAGTGCACAAATACAATTGACCGTATAACACATTGACATTAATAGCAAATTAAAATGATTAAAAGTTCCATGGACAGAGATAAATTCAATTCAGTGGCGTGCCGAATTAAAACAGAAACTCAATTCATACTCTATCTTTGAATGGGAGTTAAATCGTCAGATGTGTTATGGTTGCGGATAAACTACAGTACTAAAACAAATCCTCCATCCCTTATCAGTTGTATTATAAACCAAATAGTTAGTAAACAAGTTGTAGTTGAACGCTGTCGAGAACGATGGCAAATCTGTACACACAAGTTCTCGATGGTTCGTTCGTTATAAGCGAAACTGTTTTGCGGCGAAGTCGATAAGGCCCTGGTGTTGTGGAGTTGCGTCTATCTCTTGGGAATGCGATTAGACCTTCTTTGGATAAACTATTTTTCCACCACAGGGGAGCTAATATAATTAAAATGTTATGTGTGCCTATAATTAATATTAATTTAACACACAAAATATTGATGAACGAATAAATAAATGAGGAAAGAAACAAGAAGCACAATTATCAAACAGTGAAACAACAAGGCGAATAAAATAACTGATTTCTTTTGTAGTTAATTAAATTCACAGCTTCAAATGCAAACTATTAAAACCGTGTAACATTTCTTGTAATGTACAGCCATTACAGTGGCAGTTAGTCAGTACAAGAACCGGCCCTTGTAAAAACTATTCCCGGTTTGAAATTGGGATCCGCAATGCGAGAACAAGAAACAAACTGGGACTGTCATTAAGGTGGGTTCGCGTTGCGGGACAAAGTCCCGTTTGGGATCTGGGAATAAGGGTTAAAACTGCCGGCGGCGGGTCTCGCCGGCAAAAACCAGACATCCATGGACATGCTAATTACACGTTCTCTACATACAGACTACAACATCGGGGCATTAATTCAACTAGCTAAATGCGACACTCGCAAAGCTGGGGACGGCTTCCGGCCCACGGGATCCGTCGGAGGCGGCTACTGCTTTAAATGGAACACACATGCACCACTGGACTAAAGTTTTAGATTAATTAGATTTTTTTGGTACTTGACTTTTTACATACTCAGGGAATTCTATTTTTCAGAGATTTACAACTTTTTTCTTGTGTATTTAGTGTTTTTCAGTTTATTTCATTTTTATCATTTATGGAATGAAGCAATATGTTACAAAAAAGTTATTCAATAATTAACGTTCTTTAAGTTTAATCTTGATTTTGTCTTTCAAAAATTATGTTTGTTAATCGATACTCTTGCAAATAATGTAATGGAATATTTGAACTAGCTCCATAACTGTAATATTCCAAAAATAGTGCAGTTTCAACATGGAAACATTAACTGGATTATGTAGTCTTAGATGTTACAAGGACAAGCGTAGAAAGCCCTTGACGCCATCTAAAAGCGTGTAGATGGAACGTTAGAAAGTCGAACATCTAGTAGCAGCAGTAAGCGTGGGTTATTTGGAAGACAAGGAGCAAATAATTAAGGAAACCACTCGACTAATATTATCACAGCACACGTAAATCCAGACATTAGCATAGACAACGAGCCACTACTGGCTGTATTAGAGCTAATGTAACCCGCCAACCCCGGCATGCTCTAGGCTTAGATGTCGACAAACAACTTGCTCTTGTTGTAATTGTGTCCGCTGAACACTGTGTTCAGCTTAATAATGCGCAACATAAATTAATATAACTGCTTAACATTAGTAGTGAATATGGGATTTAGTTAACATCATGTAGAAATTTCTCAGACAAAGCCTACACTTTATGTATATTGCGAAATCTCCTGGTGACATCATTTCCCTCCTCCAGAGGATCTGCTGCTTGTTTCAGCCAGTTTTCAACATACATTTGAATAAAGGATGTGCTGCTCTACAACTTCATTAATTAATTACCGTCATTATTTATCAAGCGGCCCCGGAGATGTTCCATTCTTACTAACACTCTTTGTTATAGACACTTTTCATATTTCCCTTTTGTATCCGCATCACTTTTGTGTTACTTCGCATATCTTTTTGTATTACATTTACATTTTTTGAGTAACCTTCTCATTAATTAATATCAAAATTAATTATTCGTCTTGGCTGATATTTAATTTAATTAATAAAATAGGAAAATTGGGGAACTATCAACGAACGCATTTCAAAAAATCTCCTAGATTTTTCAATCGACTAAATCAGTATAAAAACCCGCATTATATCCGTGGCAACATCTTGACGCTGGAGGAAAATGACTCCTTAAAACTACCCACCATTAATAACGGGAAAGCAGCGTAATCTTGCAAAATAACTAATGTTTCTGTGTCAGTTGGTGCCGTGGAAGTGTCTAAATCTAATGCTAATGCAATTGGTTTTTATATATTCATCCCGAAAATCCCATTGTCATCGCGGAGACCGGAACAATGCATCGACGGGCTTTGCTCCGTTCCAATTTGCAAAGCTCTTTTTATTTATAATTCAGAGACGGCGTAAAACTCAAATTATCTCGACCCGGCTTTATTCTACATTCGTTTCGTTTCACTGTTCGGCCGGATGAACATGACGGTTTTAAAAATTTATATGAATTTAGTTTTGAGAACTAACGTTTGTTACGTTTGTGAAAACCAAAGTCAATACCAATCTAAAAACCGAAATTATAATAAATATTCTGATTCAAGAACAACTAGGGGGACTTGCAGGGTTCTAGAACCTTTAGGTTTATTTTATTCATCAATTAGTTAAGTGTCGTAGATGTGAGCATGTATTTGACGGAATATTTCATGTAGACCTTGGACGTAAATCAAAAGTAGAAATTCCAATGTAAATAAAAGCAAGATCGTGTCGCGACCCCAAGCTGTTCCAACAATCCTGGCAGGTGCCTGTAACAACATAAATTAATAGAGAACAATATCAACTAATGTTCTCGACACCATAAATTAAATTAAAGTAAATATTATTCACATCCGAGTAACAAGAACCCGGGCAGAAAGTATAAATTAAGTCGACAGCCGTTGATATAAACATTAACCCTTGGTGGTTGTGGATGTAATGCGCCGGCAGGACCATGGAGGCAAGGTGTGAACGAAACGGCGCCCAGCACGAGGTCCGGACCTGCACAAGCCCCATCGCCGTCGGGAGCCACCAACTTATTTGGGATTTTTAATATAGTTGAGAGTGTTAGATTGCTGATGAATATTTCATGATACGCGTACCCAGTATCAAGTGCGCGAGATCCTCAGCCACTGCAGCCAAATGAGATGTCGAGAGGAAGCAGGAACGCGAGACCCGCTGGATTTGCAATTGGAGTCGCCTGGTTTTTTTTTTCTCTCGTTCGGGTTGGGTTTTTCTGTTTTAGCCGTTCGAGCGTTTATTTCTTTCATTTTCGCTGCTTACGCGTAAGCGCTCGTTAAATTTAATACCCACTAAGGGGGTCATAATGCTATATTGGCTGCGGCGAGGGAGTTCATTAGATGTTTACATAATCAACTCCCGATCCAAGTTTTCAACTAATTTTATAAGATTTGAGGATATTGAATTTTATTTTATCTTTGAATCTGGCTTGATTTCTTATTAAGTGTTGTACATTTGATACATTTTTGTGGGGAACAAATTAGTTGGAGATATACAATGTAAGAAAAATTGGGTTTAATTTTGTCTATTTATTATTAATTTAGTAAGTGAATAAAGTAAAAATATTTTGTAGAAATGTTGGTATTCAAATTGTGGTACCTTATTACGGCAGATGCAAATTTATTTATTTTCAACAAGAAAGTGAAAATCAAAATCAAATTATTAGTTCTAGATTTAGTCAAATTAAAAGACTTCTTCGTTTTTATCTGTCTCTTTTTTGTAGCACTTTTTTATAGCCCGAGTTGCGCAAAATTGGTAAGTGAATCAGTGTCTCTGTTCTACAAAATATTATATATATTTGACAAACAAATTGTTTTTAAATATAATTGGGATATTTGATTATCCAAAAATGGTATGTTGTTTCACAAGATATAATAGACAATGACAAAAGTCAGTTGTCAGTTATTTGAGTTGTCCAAAAAATTTTTAGTATTTTGATTTTATAGAAAAAGCATTTGAACTGTAATTTTTTTAAAATACTTATATAATCGGTCCAATTGTATTTTACTTCTAAACTGTTTACACAATAATAAAAACTTATATTCCATACGTAAAAGTTCAGATTCATTTAGTAAGGAACATATTTTCTCGATAAAATTCTTTATAAGTTTATTAAAAACTATTGAGTGATATGAACATCAATGGATTTTTAAGTATATTTCATAAAATTTCAGAAACACACTTATATATATTATTAAAACATTTTTTGATTATTTTGGAATAAAACAAATACATTTTTAAAATATTTTTACTTATTTATAAAACCGTTGAGAATATATATAAGTCAATATGAAACACAAATGAAGTTGATACTTTCACTTTTTTCTTTCATTGTATATCCACAATTATTTATTTATTTTAATGAATATTTACATTATTTTCAACAAGAAAGTGAAAATCAAAATCAAGTTATTAGTTCTAGATTTAGTCAAATTAAAAGACTTCTTCGTTTTTATCTGTCTTTTTTTTATAGAACTTTTTTATTGACCGAGTTGGGCAAAATTGATAAGTGAATCAGTGTCTCTTTCGTTCTACAAAATATTATACATATTTGACAAACAAATTGTCTTTAAATATTGTTGCGATATTTGATTATCCAAAAATGGTATATTATTTCACAAGATATAATAGACAATGACAAAAGTCACTTGTGAGTTATTTGAGTTGTCCAAAAAATTTTTAGTATTTTGATTTTATAGAAAAAGCATATGAACTGTAATTTTTTTAAAGTACGTATATAATCGGTTCAATTGTATTTCTACACAATAATAAAAACTTATTTTCTATAAGTAAAAAATATTCAGATTCATTTAGTAAGGAACATTTTTTCTCGATAAAATTCTTTTCAAGTTCATTAAAAACTATCGAGTGATATGAACATGAATGGATTTTTATGTATATTTCATAAAATTTCAGAAACACATATATTATTAAATCTTATTTTGATTATTTTAGAATAAAACTCTCATTTTAAAATAAAAATCTTTAAAAAATTATTACCTGATTTATACCACCGTTGAGAACATATATAAATCAATATGAAACACAAATGAAGTTGATACTTTCACTTTTTTCTTTTATTGTATATCCACAATTATGTTCGGTCCACACTGTGGGGGTCGTTGTGTAAAAAGGTCCTATGTAATTTCATTGAATATTTCCGTTATTTACGACTCCATAGGTATGGAGTAGGATTGCGTACCATGATCTATGCCTACGTACGATTAATAAAATAAAACTTATGTGTATTTTTAATGGATGTATTGCAATACGATGCCGCCGCACTGAATACATTTGAATAAACGTACGTGTTTGATGTATTGTTTCGTGTTTTGCGCTTGTGGCCGTCCGTACGGATCGTTCCTGCATTATTTCATTCATTTTTCTGCAATTTGTACCTCCAACCAGTGCCCATTTTATATATCTACGGTATTATGTACACAAAATATTACATACGAAACTAATTAAGCCGTGCAAGTATTTAGTCTTAACAGGCATTTTTCTATTGTGTTTGTCTTGTAAATAATTCGATGACAGATGACTCCACCACGTCAGGAAAAATCTAAGGCATAATTAAAAATCTCAAAATTAGGACATAGTGTAGGATTATGCCGAAATCTCTCGTATTAAAAAAGTGTGTATAGTGATCATATTAGTCACAATGGCATTCAGGGCCTCAATCTTTATGAGAAAGGGCTCAGTGACCGAAGTAGTCCTTATTAATTCAACTTATTACCTGTGATAAAGGGAAGCATTACATCAGGAAACATAGGAATGGGTTCACTTGGATATCCTCACGTTTGTATAATATTTTTTGCAAATGTTTGTAAAATAATATATTTAAAAAAAGTGTCATTTTTTATTATAGCAGTGCCATATCTGGTTTGGACCAGACTCTTACTTATTTACTGGTTCAATAACTTGGTGGTATGGTATGTCTGGCTGATGATTCAATTATAAATCACCCCGACTCCCACCTTGACCCAATAAATTGCGTCCAGCCAACAGAACAATGTAACCAACAACAAAAATTTACGAACGCATTGATACTCGACCCCCGCCGAAAGGATGCTCCCTCCAGGAGTCCAACCCAGGTCCACACGAGCGTGTTTTTTGACCGGCGCCCCGAAACTGCCGCCCCTGGGGGGCACGGGGACGCCAATATCGCGCGCCTCACTCCGGGATGTTTGTTTAGCAGCGCCCCCCGTCGACCATCCGCGATCATTTGTTTATCAGTACCATCCGTACATTCCGATACTATAAATAATTAACCACTGATCGACCACAGCATTCCTTTATGTTTTTAGTTCTGCTAAAAAATTTACTTTGTAACTAATTAACTAACTAGGTCTATTTTTGTGGTAATATTTTATCTAAAATAAAATTAAAGACATCGTCAATTTTGCAACAAACAAAAATAAACTTGTTTAATTAAATACATTTACAACTAATTGCAGGTGTTGCAGTCTACAAGTAATTGCACATAATTTCAAAACGGCCAAATAAGTAAAAATTTACGATATATACAGTAACATAACTCAGATATGACAGATATTAGCAATAATTTGATGAATTATTTAAGTGCCCCATCAATTTAATTAATGAATCCATAAAATGTTGCTTTCAACACGTTAATTACGTAATTCTCCTCACATTCCCTATCTATGTAATTCCTGTATCAAAAAAAAAACTGAACTAGAAATATTAACGCCAATCAACATAGTTCCTCAATCCCAACGGGCTCACATCCAATTGATTAAAATTAGTCTATTTACATAGATGCGTATCTAATCTTACTAATCCCGCACTGTAATTATGAGATTATTTATTCATATGCGGTGTTGATATTTTCATTTGCATAACTGGGCAATATTTTAATTAGTCCGACTTTTGAGAACACTTTCACGGCATATTAAATTTGTTTTAACACACACATGCGTTGGTCTTAATTAATTAATGAGTTTTAGAGCTCTAGTTGTCCGCTCATACATTCAATATTTCAGTTGTGACGGTCGTTAGAAAATTTATTGAAAGGTCTTTATCAGTCCGGAAATGTAACACCTAATAAATTCTCCTACTGGTGTTAACACAAATAGACGTTTTTGTAAGTCACGGCTTACTATCAGTTTCTTTTCACCATTTTTTAGACCATGCATTTACACAAAACACCTCGTTACAGTAACAATGCCCTTTCATAATTCATCACCAGAATATTATACCTGAGTGTTACGTGAAATGGTCGCAGCCCAAGTATTTTGACAAAAGCTTTGTGAAACTGGATTAAAAGATGGGCACAGATTGAATTGTAAAAATTAATGTGTTCGTGTACCATAAATCACTGGATGAATGCGTTATTTTGGCTTATGGGTGGTCAGCAAATGTCAAACATTGTTGACTTCATTGCACAGAACACACCTGGATCATTCAATTATATCCTTCCGGTCAAGACCAAATTTTGCAAACTTAATCACCAAAGTTTTCAAAATTGTATTAACTCATTACGAATTTAATTAACTAAGAATATATACAAGTAAGTAATTAATTAGCACATTTTATTTTGTAAATGATAATAGTACCTTCATTAACCTCATTCGAATTAAACTTAAGAAAAGGTGTTAAAACTAATAATACAAATACTTTTTTTTTAACGCATTCAGTCCACATTTGGTTGCTTGTTAATTGTGAGCTATTCATCACTAGCTTATTGGTATTTATTAAAATTGACATGAACCAACAGATCTCATAGTAAGAAACCTCGAGGTATACAAGCCACTCATTCATGCTAATAATAAATCAACGAATGCCTACTGAGAACGAATGATGTTTTATTTAATAAGTAAATTGATGATGCGTCAAATGCGCTGCTGAAACACAATTCAATCTCCAATTGTGGTTTTTAACGAAGCATTAATAAGAAAGTAAACACATGTTTGTACAATTTTCGCTGATTATAAAAAGAGCAATGTTCGTGGTCGTGTAGGTTACAAAGGAGAAAAATCTGAAGTTACAAGTTGAACAAACGTATCGAATTGATGAGATTAAGGCATTGTGAAGAACGCAGCAAACAGGATATTCTCAGGTACTTGGTTAAGGTAAACACGATTAAAATATTATGAGTAAACAGTGTGGCTGTTCACATGTCAGAAATTTTGAGTTTCCAATAATTAAGAGAGCTGCAGCACAAACAGAAATATAAGCTGTGATAATGCGATTAAGGGGGCGACAGAAATGCGTCTTTTTTTAGTCGATAGAAAGGCAATTGTGACGGTGACGTTAAGTCTCTCTTATAGCTGGGACACATGTGTTATATTCGTCATTATGTTGCGACCAAAGCGGATTAGCACGGCCACTGTGCACAGTTGACCAGATATATTAGGTGGTTCGCGGGGAGGTCCTACTTAGCGTCAAACATTTTGTACGTGATTAATATTCGTAAGACGGTAATTACGAATTATGGGATACCCGATGTCTTATTCCATATCCACTTAGTCGTATGATAATTTCGTTTGAAAAGTTATCTTCATATGTCTGTATGTTGAAATGTTTAAAACTTGAATTGGTCATATAACAATGTTACACATCTAAATTTAATTTAAACATTTTTTAATTAAATTAATTGGTTAATAAAAAGTATTATATATATTTTGTATTATGAGAATATTGTTTTTGTCTTTCAAGATTACATTTATGTAATTTTTAACAAATTCCGGTTAATCAAACTTTGTTAATATTTGCCAGAAACCACTGAATTTTTCCAATTACAACGATAAAATCGGAAGAATGGCACAAATCTCGGAAGCGAGAAGGGACGCAGTGTAAGATTTGTCTGGTCTCCTGGAAACCGTTATAGAAAAAGGATCGAGGCGAGAGCCTGTCGTCCAGACCCACCCACCCACAGGACAATCTGACAAATCGGATCAAAAAGTCGACAATATTGTCGCGGTGTACAATGGACTCGAACGGATTTAACGCGTCAATGTGTTTCCACGGACTGCGACAATAAAACAGGGACGAAATATTGCCGAAATCTATTTCGGATCTGTAATGCCATTTATGAGGAGCTTTTGTGCCCGGCACTCGGACAGGAAATTAGATCGGAAGAGGGGTCCTGAGGATTGAATAATACAAGCTGGTTTTCCAAACTCTGTATGCTTATGTGCATTTTATTATCATAATAATTTGGCTTTTTTTGGGAAATACCATTTTTGAATCTGTTGGACGGAACACATGTAAATGGATGCGTAATTAATGGCAAAAAAATAATGAAAACATTAATTTTAAAACTTGATTTCGTGCAGATGTTCCATCTAATTTATATAAAAGGATAACATTGTCAAAAATTGTATACGAAACAAGTTATTTCAACCCGTGGGTGGTTAATTTGAATTTTATCAGAGACAAATTTAAATATTATCTCCACAACAGGCATTAAATAACATTTGTTTGGCATAATCCAGTAATAAATATAATATTATAATAGTGCCACTGACCATTTCTTTTTAATTACAAGAATGTCGATGCCTTGTGTGCCATTATAAAGACATAATCCTCGATTTAAATTCATTTTTTTCCTGCCGTCTTATCAGCACATTTCAAATTGGCCGCAGGCTGTGACCAAAACTTCCTGTTGATGATAATTTTCAACGTAAAACGAGTATTTTTTATCTTGCCTTAATTCAATTAAAGTGTAATTAAAAACTGCGTAATACCAGATCCACACTGTATGTTTCCTTTTAGAAGAGCGCATTCAGATTAGTTATCTTTAAGTTAATGAAATGGTATAACGAGTTATAAAAATAATCTATATTAAATAAATTGTCAGTACATAATTTATTTTCTCATGTGTTTGTTAATGAAGGGGGTGCAAATTGTAATATTGGAACTATATGAATATTGATCACGTATTGGTTTTTGTAGATAATATTAACAAGGACACAGTATTTCCAGCATTTGCTTCTCAATATAAAAAATATCCATCTAATATTGATCCAATTCTGGAGCCCACTAATGAAAGTAAAATGTAAGAGAATACAAAATATATATTTTAATCAGTATTTACGTTTTGTGTAAAGAAAATTAATTAGTATAATTGTTCAAGTACAAATAAAATAATAAATTGAACCTTATAACATAATTTGATCCATCTTTTGTTGAGATATTTCCTGAAAAAATGATTTAATACTATGAGAATCCAACATGAGGGGGATATATAGAATAAATATTGCGTCTCAAGATTACCCAAATTTCTAAATCAACCTTAGACAGTTAAAATCAGAACGTATTTTCATTACATAGGTATTCTGTAATAAGTGGTACGAAGGTTTAAAATTTATCAAAATCTCGAAAAAAAGTGTTTTGATGAAACCAAATCTTGAATCTATATCTATTTTAACAAAATTTTATAAAAATATATTATAATATATTTAAAATGGAAGAAAATAGTATAAAATAATATACACGACTCTTCTATTAATAGTTAATAGTTATTAAAGCTTTTTTTTCAAAATGTTTATTAAAAATAGCATATTAAAAAAAATGTCGATAACGTACGAAAATTTAACAATTTAAATAATCTAAATCATATAAAATGAATAAATCAATATTTATTCATATAATTTTTTAACTGTTCTATTTTTAGACGTAATAAAAAACTTGTTTTAGTTAATTGAATAAAATCAAAATTTATTAGAGAAAAATTAATTTTAAATTTGAACAATATTTATTTTTGAAATTTTTCCTAGATATTTTTATGCGCATTTTTTTTCAAAAAGTTTAGCAATATTTTCAAAAAAAAAAAAATAAATAAAAACTTAATCTAACCTATTTTTTCTTTCAGAATGTTCATTAAAATTAAAATATTAAAGAAAATTGTCAAGAACGTAATTTTTTATTTTTTTTTTTTTTAATTTTAGAAAATTTTGTAATTTTTATTAAATTTAATAAATGGAGATAATATTTGCATGTTTTTTTTTAAATACCTTATTTTTAAATTATTACTAATACCCTATTATCAATAATAATGAATAATAATTTACGAAAAATTTTTATAGAAAAAAATACAGATCAACAGATAAACTTATATTTATTATCGATTGAATTTACTCAAAGTTTACAGGATATCCGTTGGCGCTAATTGTTTTTACTATATATATCAAATATTATTAGAATTTTATGATCTTGTTTATTTAAAATAATTTAAAATATAAACCGCAAAAATCAGCATTTTTTAAATTTAAAATTAATTTTTTTCTAAGACATCTTTTTACTTGATAGAAACATCATATTTGTTAACATTGTAAAGCAATATGTTTCTCTTTCATGTTAAATATTAGTTTTCTTTCTTTTACAAAATACCCTACAAAATGTGTAATTTTAAATTTTGTGATATTTCTCTGGCCAATAATATTAAAAGTTTTAAACTGATTACAATTCGAATATAAATGAATTTTTTGTATCTTATATTATTACATGTTACAAAAATGAGAGGTATTCTGTAATAAGTGGTACGAAGGTTTAAAATTTATCAAAATGTGGAAAAAAGTGTTTTGATGAAACCAAAGCTTGAATTTATCTCTATCTTTTAACAAAATTTTATAAAAATATATTTATATTAGAAGAAAATAGTAGAAAATAATATGGGGAAAAATAAACTAATGTCCTGATGGTGTGAAATTATGTGTCAAGTGCTTCAGCAAAACCAATTGATTATTAATATGTACTCTATTAACTAACTAAATATTTTGTTCATTTCAATTAATGTAACAATTAAGTTGTTTCAAATTTAAGCTGTTCCTATTTATCTTGCTAAAATGGTTATTGTGAGACTCCCATTTATGTAGGATGTTGTTCATATTACCCAGGGATTGCCATTCCCATTTTCCCACTATGGCCTTAACATACTTTATTTAAAATACTACAAAGAATATTATATTAGCGAGATCTACTCAGACCATTCTTCTTAAAATTACCATTTCTCTTCGGTGTTGTTCCTTTGAATTCTATAAACTTGTATAAAAATAAATTTCAGGAGAATGAAAATAGTTTCAGTAACCAAACAAGATTTGAAACATTCGTGACTTTCTTTAGTAATAAAATTGGATTTATAAAAAATATTTAATTATTCTCCGAACATAACTGGGCGTCTTAATTTGTTATTTAAATCTTGAAGTTTTGTTAGCTCCAGGCGTACAGCCGTTAGTGCAGAATTTATGTTCGGCCGTTGTAATTAGTATAATTCGAATGGTATTTTGTAAGAGTATATTGGAAATGCATTAACGTACAAATAGTTGGAAACCGACTAGGAAGGCATTTAAATAAATTTACCACTAAAGCGGTAACGATCTTGAACTCTACTGTGAGATCGAATTGAATGTTCCTCGGGAATAAATTAATGAACGCATTATGTGTTCTACTGATGATAAACTTTTATGGCGGCAGGGGACTTTAGCCAGAACAAAATACCGAATATTATTTGTTTTCTAGATAATGGTTGGATAAATTGCGACGATTCAGCTGCCATAAAATCAATTATTAAAAAATAAAATCGTATGTAGGTTACTTGACTAATAACCGTATGAAAATAGATTTCAACAAGCATTCACTGGAAATGTCGCAATCTAAAGTGATTAAGGTTTAAAATTTATTAAAATATTTAGCGCATTCTGCTCAAGCGAATAATATTTTATACCAATCGATATTCAGTGAAAACATAAACCATTTGTAAACAATACATGTTTTATTCTGGAAATAACTTTGTCGGAATGTATCCGTATTCGTCTGAGTAATAGAGCGACATGAGAGATTTATTCAACACAACGTCGAAATAAATTCAAAAGGGGGTATGATTGTAAAATAAAGCAATTTGAGCGGGGCGAACATCGCGAAGAAGAAATGATATGCAACAATAAAACGCGGGTACGTCGTTCGGCGAAGTCGGGGATTCGATTTCAATATTCGTCCTCACTTGACTACGGAGGACCGAGTGTGAAATATTCAAAGTAGAAGAAATGAGCGCCCGGGATATATATTGCAAATGGGTTTCATCATCCACAGTCTACATTCCAACAGACCCTGAAATGTAAACATTGAAAAATACTCGAGGTGAATGTTATATTAGCATCGGGGGCTCGGGTTGAGCAGTCTGCACGGCTCACTGCCATTCCGCGGTTCGAGATGTGATTTCGACGATCAAACCGCCAATCTCGCGGACCAATTGCCTCACTCCCGTCTCCCGAGGATTTCGCAGTGGCGCGGGGCCTCCTCCTTATCAATATCGACCAGATCAAAGACGCTAACACTCCCGGGATTATGCTAAACAGACCCTTATTTTTATTACCGCCATTTGTACACATTTAAATCACTTTTTTAAATGCGCTGTTCAAAGTTCTTTTCGATGTCCATAATCCATATTTGATTTGAACTATTAATGTTCTTACTGAAGAGTTAAAATGGATGAAAATCGCATCAAAATGTAGATACATCTATCGTAACTTAAACAAATTTGACAGTTTAAAATTAAATACCACGACTCTTCTATTAATAATCAGAATTTATCGAAAATTTACGGTCTTTGGCGCAGTAAAGTGTATATTTTGATCGAGTAAAAAAAAATTAATATTAAATTTAAAAAAAATTTTGCGATTTTGCTGAAACTTCTATAAAATAATAAATTATATAATATGCTTATTTTTTTTCTTTTTCAATTTTATATTTATTTTTGAAAATTTAACAATTTAAATCATCTAAATCATAGAAAATGAAAAAATAAATATTTTTTCATATAATTTTTTTAAATGTTCTACTTTTAGACGTGATAAAAAACTTGTTTTAGTCAATTAAATAAAATCAAAATTTATTAGAGAAAAAATTAAATTTGAACAATATTAATTTTTGACATTTTTCCTTGACATTTTTTTTTTTCAGAAAGTTTACCAATATTTTCAAAAAAAAAAAATGAAATAAATATGAATTTTTTTTTCAGAAATTTTTAAATTTTTTATGAATTTTGGAATATTTTGTAAATTTTATTAAATTTAATAAATGGAGATAATATTTATATTTTTTTCACAACACCCTATTTTAAAATTATTACTATTACCCTATTATCAGAGATATCCGTTGTCACATTTTTAGAATTTTATTTAAAATAATTTAAAATATATAAAACCACAAAAATCAGCAGTTTTTCAAATTTAAAATTAATTAACATGAGACACTACGTCGTTCCATAAGTTTTCTATCGCTATAAAAAGCATTATATATATATTATTTGTTAAATTTGTAAAGCAATAGTTTTTCAATATTTAAATATTGATGTTTCATGTTAATTATTAGTTCCCTTTTCTCTGGAGTAAAGTGCTTCTTTCTTACCACTAATAAGTTATTCAATAAAATAATATAAATCCTATTTTAAAAAGGCCTACAATACTCTACAAAATGTATCTCTGGCCAATAATATTAAGCCAATAAATTTACAATAAAAAAAGGAGTTTTTTTCTATTTTCCATGTTTTATAAATATTTTATGTCTTTCAAATATAACTTCTAATTTGACAATTCCAATTAATTTACAATTTTTTTTTTCAAAAATTCTGCATGGAATCTTTTTATATACAAACAAATAAAGACAGAAACATTGGTTAGTTATATTTTAAAATATTTAATAAGGGTAAAGAGATTTTAATAAAAATATGGAGATAATATCAAAATAAATATCGGAAATAAATATGACAAATTAGGAATTAAAATTGATTTTTCTATGTCAATTTTCTACAATACCCTACGAAATGTGTCTCTGTTCAATAATATTAAAAGTCTTAACTGATTACAATTCGAATAAAAATGAATTTTTAGTATTTTAAATTATTACATGTAAAAATGTTCCTGAAGTCTACTGTAACATTTTTTGTAAGAATTTTGAAGGAAAACAATAAAGAAATTGGTATAATAAAATTATTGAAGTACACTCCACAATCTTTTATTTATACATTATAATTTGTTTAATACATTCTTAAGGATGATGAGATTTTTAATTTTACTACAAATCACTAAGCAAATAATTTTTTATGAAATTTTATAGTCACCAATTTATTAGTTAAAAGTGAGCTATAAAATAAGCAACAATGTGAGTTGATAAACACATCAAAAACATTAAGAGATTGTAAAATGTACGTATTTTCCAACTTCCGAAGATGCTTGTTAAAACACATTTTTAAAACAACCTAAATTATTAAACACACAAGTAACCACATAACTACTGAACGTACAAAATCTCATTAGAATCCTCATCTAGTTTTACTTTATTATTATTTATGGACGTTATAAACTCTATTATCAGAAACATCCAATGGACAGTAATGCAGCTGAAACGCTAAGTGAAACTATAAAGTGGCAGATAAGAGAGCCATTAGCTCCCGTGTTCCATTTTGCAGATGTTGCTACTAATATTGTTCATCTAATTAAATTTCTATAAACGGGTTGTACAACAGAAAAGGTGATGTGACTTAAATGGCTGCTCTTAAATCTTAACTGTTGTATTGATAAAATGTCCAGTTTTAATGGACCAGTACAGGTTTTACATTCGAATCCAACACGTTAGATTTTGTATAATTAATATTAACTACATTCTGATCTCGGATTATTTTATGAAAATCTCCATTTCTATTAGACTAGATCGAAAAAAAAATTTCAAACAGTTAAGATTTTTTGCGTCAGACTTTTATTTGAATTTAATGAAAATGTAATTTGTTGATGAAGCTACTTGGCTGGAACTGATATTTTAATGCCCAGGTATATATCTAGTAGTTTTCCTTAGTGCCACTCGACCACATAGGACTAAGTCTAAGATAATGACATTAAATAATATATTAAGACCTTAGTGAACATATCCATATTTATGATATGTAAATTAGGCCGTAAATCAATAAGAGGACTTATAAATACAGGCATAATTTTAATGTTATATGTGATGTATGTATTCAGCTTCTTATCGAGCATTATATTTAAATTTATTTAAAGATCCCAACAGTACATAAAATTTATTATGACAACACAAAGAGACATTTCATTGTATGGGGGACTTACTGTTTAGGAAATTTGTCGCATTTGATTACGCCGTTTAAAATTACTACCGTCGAACAATATTTAAATTGCGGTATTGTGTTCCAATATAGAGTGACTATTACCATAATTATTGAACGAATTAAATCTTTAACAGGAAGACAATAAAATTGTTTAATATACAGGGATTCGCTTGTAAACTTTCTCCATCTTCATTGTTCTTTGGGACTTTCTAAATATTAAACAAGCAATTCAAATATTCCTGTTAATGGTATTCCTCCCTTCAACAAGTCATCAGTGTCAAGAACTGTCAGAGAATGTATAATTAATCATCTTATATGCGGATTCATTCCCCCAACTCACACGCATTAATAGATTGACTTGAATCCTCTGGAGTATTTGGAACATTCCAATACTAAGTCTTTTCATTCATTGAAAAACTTACGTACAATTTTGTTTAAGAAACATAAATATTTTAATATTCTGTCCGTTTTTTCTTTCATTCGTTTTTGGACGCATATAACTAAACCCGATCTACTTTTCTGGCCATACCTCAGTCCCAGAATACATTATTACCATATCCATTACATAATTCCGCAGTAACATTATCATCGCATACCCTTATTAGATAGTATCAACGTACCAGCATTTTCTCATGTAAACAAAATCCAGCCAAAAAATCACGTACGTAGCCGTTGACCGAAGTGACCAAAACAAAAGAACACGGCTACCCATAGAAAACTGACCGCCCTGGTCCGCTATCTAAACGACATCGCCACGGCATTTGAATATGACTTTGTGATGCTAATGCTCATACTACACCTGTACATTTGAACCTACCACGTTGTTGTCATTTCGCCGCTACGCTCAGTAATAAACGATAAGGCGCCCCATGTAAACGACGGTACTGCTCTTGGGTCTTGTTAGTGAGGCGGTCGTTTAGATATTAGGTTTAATAAGAGCAAATTGTCCGTTTCGTGGAGGTGGGCTCGCTTTGGTTTAGCCGCTACTGGGTACGTGATCAGTTTAGGTCACGAGATGACGGTCTCGAATCACACGGTGGTCCTATTTCACAAGGACGGAACACAACAAATTTAAATATAAAACTGAAATAACAAATGTTATTGTTTAAAAATTTCTGTGGATCATTGTTATCTAGTGGACGGACATCTGTATGGACTAGCGGTCACACTAAGTGGACGTGCTTTATTATTTTCCTACATCGATAAAACGGCCATTAACTAGTATTTCGCAGATGGTCTCCTAATTAAATTACTGTAAAATAGACATTAGAAGTGGCACGGCCAATGACGGCGATCGCACAATTAAATAATGGGCAGAGAATCGAACAGACAGACCGGAAAAGTGGCTATTATACGGCGTGATCGCCTTATTTAGTGGCCGATAGTGATAATGCTTCCGCCATTAGTCAGCTGCCGTTAACGAGGGTAACTAATGTGTCGATACGAGATCGGTTTGGTTCTCTGGTTGGTTGATCGCTTCAGTGATGCTTCTGCCTTTCTTCTCATATACCATCGGATAGTTGTTCTTGTTTAATGGTGTTTAACCACATACTCTCCCTTCTCTTACATTCTCCTTTTTTCATTTGGAAGATTTAAACAATAAATAAATTCATGTCAGAAGTTAAGAAAATTTTTGATCTAACTCCTCAACTGTAATTTTAATATTTACTATAATACATAAAATTTTAAATAAACAAAAAAGTATTAACACTTACTCCTTAATTCTAATTTTAACAATATTTACTACATAGAATTTTAAATACCAAACAATAAAAAGGATTTATTACTAATATTGACCACAATAATGCAGCTTCTTACATTAAATTGATTTTATTTAGGTTTTTCGTCAACAATGTAGCAAATATTGTTCCACAATAACCGTATCCTTCTGATTTAGCTCCCTGTGACTTCTGGATATTCGTTAAACTCTAGAGACCGCTCCGAGGACACCGTTTTAAAATGATTGAGGAGATAAAGGCCAAGTCGAAACAAATGGTGAAGGTCATTCCAGAAAATGACTATTTGGAGTGCTTCGAGGACTGGAAAAAATGTTAGAATAAGTGTTACATCGGATGAGGAGTACTTTGAAGGTAATGGAACAGTAATATCAACATTTTTAATAAAAGCCATTAAATTTACAATAAAAAAAGAGTTTTAATAAGTGTTACATCGGATGGGGAGTACTTTGAAGGTAATGGAACAGTAATATCAAAATTCAATCTTTCAAATATAACTTTTAGAAGTTAAATTAGTTTGACAATTAATTAATTAATTTACATTTCTTTTAATTCTGCATAGAATATTTTAATATATAAACAAATAAAAACAGAAACATTGGTTAGTTTTATTTTAAAATGTTTAAGAAGGGTAAAGAGATTTTAATAATAATATGTAGAAAATATCACAATAATTATTGCAAATAAATATGACAAAATAGGAATTAAAATTGATTTTTCTATGTCAATAAGATTATTTCCACTTTCCGCAATTTTAGTAATTTAACAATATTTTTTACGTTTATTTTCGTGTCACATTTATTAATAATATATATTTTTCTATACCTAATTGATTAGTAGTTCCTGATTTGTATACTAAGCGGTCATTGTTCTCTGAAAATTGATAATTAAAATGTTCTGCTTTTTACAACAAAAAATATGTCTACACATTAGACAATGTCATTTTTTAACGTTTTAGATTATGTGTATATTTTCAGAATGTATTCCATCATATTTTGTAGATAATAATACTGCCAAAATGCTTTCATTTATTATAATGTCGTTAAATAAATGGTTAATGGTAATTAATCATAACACTCAGTCCAAACATAATGAAGTTGACGTTACTTAAAAATTGACGTTACTCTTAAATACTAAGAATTCCATCACCAACGATTATAATGATACAAAAGGAATAAGAAGTTGAAAACAACTTCCCCGGAAAGCAGTCTTTACTTGTCGATAATTTTTAGGGACTTCCATCTGTATATAATATCTATATATAAAAGTATTTTTTATAATTTTGTATTGTTTTATAACATTGTATAATAGTAAATTCATAATGGTAAAAAATATTTCATTCCGCAACTGTCGGGCCCTTAAAATATCACAGGCCTTAAAATTGTTACGTATTATTTGTTTTGAAGACATCCTCAAAGATAACATCGATACTGTTGTTTAAATTACTTTCGTCGGACGCAGCTGATGACATTTTATTTCCTATACCTCCATTGATGTTCCAACGAAACGGTCCAAGAATCGAATTCAGGTAGTTGGTCTATAATAATACATTAGTTCTTCACAATTAGTTTTCTTTTCTGGCCTCATTTAAATTATTCCATAATTACCGGACGGCAATGCATACTGTCTGGTGTGGACTTAAAATCGAATTTATATTATAATGAGTTCAATAGTTTATAAATATCAACCTACGGACAGATGCAAATGATTTTAATCATAGTAATGAAGTGTTTCTTTTTTGGAAACGTGATAAATTTTAATTTTACCCTAAATAAACATTAAATTTAGGTTGTTTAATCATTTCTCTCGTGTATGATTTACAATATGATTGACAGTATTGAGAAACATAATAGCTTGGGTCAAACCTGTGAATGGACTACCCCACAGGCACATATAATCCCTAAGTCCACAATATCTTTTGTGAATAGGTTTGTATACATTCTTCGAGATGATAAGTTTCACAATGACTTGGAAAGTGTCAAAATGAAATGTCCCATTGGAATTCATTCAGTAGCAATGAATACTAATATTATTAGTATCGTGGACATCAATTTTATGGAATATGTGGGAGGGAAGTGTGAGAACTTTTGATTTTACTTACACAATCCGGAAATATAAATTTCCGACATTTTATAAAATATTGATTTACAATTACATCAACCAGACTTGGAATTAGTAATTCAGATTAACATTGGTATTCTTCGTTTATGCTATAATCGAAAACCTTGAATATCCATACAAATGAATAATTCTATTATGTCACATGTCTGCCGAATTTCATTAGTCCCAGTATATGGCAAGAAATAATTAAAACACGCCAAAACCCATTTATCAAAATATTAACACACATATTGATATAGAGTGGATGATTAGAGATTCAGAATTTGATTAGTTCTGTTTGAGTGTGCATCAGCCTGTTTGCATTCTATTTTCATTAATTAACATTTCGAGTACATTATTTTGTTTGTCATACAATATAACTCTAGTTTGTGCATCATCCGTTAATATTAAAATGGTTAATTAAGCCCATAGGCAATATGTCGCTAGGAGAGCGCACACAAATTTAATTCAATTCATTTCGATAATTATTTGCATTGACTGATATGTGGATTGTTTGATTCGCTTTTCTTTGTATAGGGATTGGTTATGAATACAGGAAGATATATTATCTGTTTGATCTCTATTATATTAATCATAATTAAACGTTGTAAAATATTATTAAATTAAATAAATTGGATTCACAAAACCAAGCAAAATTAGTGAGGCCAAAAGTAGAGCCACATGTTAACTTCTCCAGTTGTTATCTTTCAGTCGACAAGAATATTGAGGTGATAAGTTTTTGAGAGGACGACGGGTCGTTTAAAATTGATTACGTTAATTATCGGTTCACATTTTCCCAAGCGAAGTTACCTGATACTTAAAATAAACGTCATGTCATATAAACGATATCCCGGGCTGATTGACAATTTAATTTTGGTCGTTCTAAGTTTAGAAGATAAGAGTTAATGGGGGAATGTTACCTGATCGAGTTCTACTTTGTTCTACTTTATGTTGCTTGGTTGAAGTGGGCAATTAATCTAGTTTAAAGTCATGCTTTTCTTGAGATTATCAACGTTTTGATTAGCTGATCATGTTTATAATACACACAGTTTTACATGACTTTTATACAAGTTAGAGGTAATTTTAAATTAATAAGAAATTTGCGTTATGTAAGTTAAATTAAGCTTGAAGCATAAATAAATAGTACATTCTTTGTTATTTGATAAATTATGATTAATTATAAATAATTAAAATAGTGAAAGTTTAATTCATGATATGACAAACCTTTTCAATGTTTCATGTTTTATTTCTAACAAGGCTTGTCACATTTCAAAAGAGTTAGTTTCGTGTGTTTTCAGATTAAACATCTTGCACAGCATCATCCTGGAGAATAAAACTTATCAGTGCGTACTTATCACGGCAATAAAACGGTTAATACTACCTGTCCGATTACATTTAATATTAAGTAAAAGAAGAGCCTGATAAGATCACTTAACTAGCGAACTAAGACGCGGGGAGGCCCCGAGGCAAAGATATTGTACAAGACTGGTAGCATCAAGTGGTAATCCGTTAACAATGGACTCATATCTACACAGATTCCCATATATCGTCATGAATGGGCCCGGAGAACGTAGAATCGGCCGAATGCACGATTTAGTATAATTTTATGGTTGACTACCTGGTGGTCCCGTGACGAATGGGACCAGTAGCGCTCGTTACGTCTCGCCCATTCAGGGATTATCATTCTTCAGATAGTGCATCAGCGGATGTTGCTTGCTTGTGCCTCCTTGCAACGTAGACGCCTCCGCTGGGGCTGTCTGGGTGCCGCACCACAACCTCCAAACACCCAAGATCCTATCTCAATACTGTCTCTTAATTAGTGATAATATCTACCACTGATTCTTACATGGGTTCACTTTCACGAAACCTATGATCTCAATGCTTGCATAAAACTGGAGATGCTTATCAAGTAAAATATTGGGAAAATTTTGTACTCCAAAACATGCTACATATCTAAAGAGATTCACAATTAAGAGAAAGAGAGAGACCAACTGAATTTCCTATAAACTGATTTTAATATTTTAAAACCTTCATACACAGCAACATTCATGTTGATCCAAGATACCCAACCAAAATATCAATCACACATGTCCTATTAAAATGCGATCGTATTATAATGAAGCATTGATGGTAAACACGATCAAAACTAAAATCTAGCGTCGGACGATAATTTAAATATCGACGCGGGCTCGTAGATATAAATTTAATTAAATTCTCATGGAGTTAATATAGTAATAAAGGTATTCGGGCTGCATAACAGCTGATAAGGGAGCAACGGTCAGACGTACCCTTCTGATTACTCGTCCTTTATCTGCTTTTCACACTCTGTGCCCGTTCTCTATGTGTGTTGTGGTTTGTGCGCGACTGTGCTCGTATGCACGTTCATTACCGTTATCTATCCAGGTCATACACGGAAAAATATCGCGATCATGACTCAATCATGATCAATTTTAATTAACTAATCACGCACTCTCGCTAACCAGGAGCAACTATTAAAGATAAAAAAAATTAACGTGGTGAATGGCACAACAGTAATTAATTATTCTCCATTTTAATAAAACTTGAAATCCTTAGCTTAAGTGTATCACGTAGAAGTTGTAAATTTTATTTGAAAGAGTGAAGAATCTAGATTAATTCATTAATTCGCACCCTCTACAATCAAAATTAATACCACTGAACACGAGGAAGGAAATAAAACGAGTGTATCCAATAAGGGGATTTTATTAGCAGGAAAAATAAACGTTACGTACGATGATACAGAACGAACGAACACACACTCACACATCGACAAACTTAAACACAGCGAGAGAGGGCTGCGGAGTTTAATTAAGTCTACTTTGGCTTATTGTGTCAATATTTTCCGATAGCGAGGCGGAGGCGTTCAGGAGAGAGAGCCGTAATTGACTCACGTCTGTCTTCTGATGCCTTTGATGTGGGACCTAGTCGCCATCTTAGTGTATACACGTTACATGAAACTTACATGAGGCCACCGAGCCTTCCCTTTGAACTAACACCGGTTTTGTATACCTTGATCTGGTCGACTTCGTGTCGATGAGGATATTGTTTGTGCAGTACGCCTACCGGATAGTTTACGAACTGGTGTTTGCCTCAACGAACTTATGTCACAACCTACAAGCTCCTGCTGGATATTGGCGGTGCTCCTGAATATATTTGGTTTGTTGCATTCAGAATGAGTTTGCTGTAGATTGATGTTCTTTGACTGGAAGTCCCTCTTTATGCAGATTGTTCTTGGCGACTGTTTCAAAGGGTTTTTTGGATAAATCTATTTGGAAGCATGTTCACAATTTTTTTCACACATGGAATTTACTTATTATTAAAAAAAGTTGTAAAATTAAAAAAAAAAAAACAATCAAATAAATTAGGAGTTACATTTGCTTAAGGTTCAATATATTTTTTTTTATTTTATTAATGGTGGGTTGTAGATGATATTTTTAGATTTTTTTTATATTACATTGATTATTATGTATCTACACAAGAATTTCTATTTTTTTTTTATTTAAATTTGAAATGACTTTATTTTGATGAACATTTTGATTCTACATATGTTTTTAATGTTTCTAAAATATGTAGTTAAAATTTGTGAGCAGTTAGGACACGTCCAGTAATGAAAAAAAAACTAAATAAATTTTATTCTAAAGTTTCTTCTGGAGAAAATACAATTGCTCAAATTTAAATTTAAAAAATTGCTTTTTTTCATATTAGACTAATTTTATTTAAATTTAGTATGTGTGATTTCAATGTAATAAACTTTTCTTCTTCTTACAGTGGAGTAGATTCTGGGGGATCCTTTTATAGACATATTTTGTACGCCATTGAATATTTTTAAAACTATGAATTTTTTCAGGGTTTTGTGCAATTTTGAACAAAAAAGATACTCTTATTAGAGGAGCCGTTTTGAGATATTTCAGATTTAATGTATACTTTAATTTTCTTCAAACATTAAAACTGACATGTGTCAAAAACAGCTGTAATAATAAATATTACCTTTTCTTCTAAATTGTGCAAAAAATGTGAAAAGTTTAATAGTTTAGTTTTCAATAGCAAGGAAAAAAGGAACACCCCCAGAGCCTACATTTCTGTGTAATTATGGAAAAAATTACATTAAATTTGAGGGGCAGTATTTGCTTCAGAAGAAACAAAATATTTCTAGATTTTCTTCATTATTGGTCCAAAATGTTGACCAACTGTCTTTGGAACACCCTATAGATTATTTTAATTAACACATTTTGCCCCACAGCCTAAAACTAGGGTTGATAATTTAGGTAACATGTGTTATAAATTATTACAAATATTGATTAATAAGCAATTCAATTTTGCTACTATATAATAATTAATTATGAACCATTTAACAATTCTAATCTAAATAAGGAAAAAATAAATTAAATAAATGTTTATTATCAGTAAATAGTATAAATGAAGGATTCGCAACAATAATTGTACAAGAAAACTTATTTCCCCACAAATCCCCTTATCGTGGGAGAAAGTACGAACAGTTATAAAAATTAATTTACTGTCAGAAAAATCCTCAAAGTAATATCAACATAAAAAAGATCCGCGATTTGCGGCGACCCTCCAAACAGGCAGTAAAATAAAAATCATATTTAAAAGTAATTTAGAGAAACGAGAGAGGTATATTAGCCTAAGCAAGTATTAAAATTTTAATAAAACCACCGCAAAGACGAAAAAGTTTCCTTACAAAGTGGCGAAGAGGGGTTGAGGCGAGAGATGCGAACGAGGTGGCGAAAAGCCAAGCATCTTATCCCCCTTTTATTCATTTTGCGAAATTACAATTTGAGAAATCGATGTTGGTAAGCAAGTATATAATAATGTCGGGCCCGAATAAAATTTGCAGCTCGAGCAGCTTATGAAGCTGTGAACCGGCGTTGATACAGCGGCTGGGGGTGAGGATGGATAAACATTTTTATCAGCTACTTTGTATTCATAGGTTACAGCTATGTCATAATTCTGTCTACACAATCGATACATTCTACTCCGCTACGCTAACAACTTACTTTACTTATGTACTCAGTTTTCCCTCTTTTTCTTTACACTTCCCAACTTTCAACATAATCTTAATACTTTGCTTTAATATACATTTTAGATTCTCGGCGATATTTTAGTTTTAAAATTCAAATAAGGAAAATAAGCATGTAATGTATCACACAATTGTAGGCGACGGCCACGAAGATGACTTTGAAACATGCCCCAGCCCATAAAATTGTATGCAAGTGGTGTATCATCAAGCAATCTCCTGATGGGAGAAGAACACGACCGAAATGAATAGTGTAACCAGGCTGGATGTCGGGTGTCGCCTTTTTGCGCCTCCAGAAGAGCCACTTTCCTCGGATTCTCCGCGTCGTTTCTCCTAACTGACAGCAAAAAATAACACAAGCCAAGAGGCTAATCTCGAGCCGCAATCCATCTTGATTACACATGGGAGAGAGAGACGGGGCACGTCGCGGTTTTCGCAAGAAGTGGAAGAATAACTTCCAGAGACGGTGCTGGATTGGCGCCACACAAAACGACATCCTCCACTGTCCTAATAAGAATTTTTTACGGCCGGGCTTCTCCGGCGTGCAATTGCCGACCTGTTATTTCAATGGGACATAAAACGTCCACCATTATTTCAATCAAAAGGGGATTTTACTTGGCGGTCCGGCCAACCGTTGACGTCAATGCAACACTATAAAATTCAAAATGGAAATTTTATTAAAATAAAATTAAACTATATGTTTTGTAATTATTAAAATAACACAACGTATAAAATTCATTTTTAATTATTATATTTCCCAGTGATGTGACCAGGAGAAAAAGTGAATGTGTGTTGCCTCCACAACTGTCAAATATATATCTCCTCGTGTCATTGCGATCTGACTGATGCGAAATATGCGATGATCATTTGAATAGCATTTGAAATATTAAGCACCCGTTTCAGCGCTGGATCAGATTATGACACGGCAACCGAAGGATGGATCGGTCGTTGCGTTGCAACTGGGAATTCCGACTGAATTACATTAAACCGTTTCACTGCCGTATTGGCACGTTTCTATATTAATATTCTGTGAAAAAATGATGTGCAGTCAGATTTTATTGATGGACCGCATATTGACTATGTTCATTGTACGAAAATTTCAGGTCTCAGACGTATAGATTCAGATTTTATTTTTATACCAGCCAAATTTGTACGGCACGTCAAACTGACGAACGGTAAAACATACGCCGTAGACTAGATTAGATTGTCTGGACCGGGTCCGCTTGTCTGATATGAAATCATAACGAGAGTTGAGCAAATACGGCGTTCTAATTGAAATCTGGCCCGTGTTGACCCTGTAAACACTTGTAGCAGATCAATCGCCCAGTCCCAGGCAATCAAACCGACTTCTTCGTTTATTTTCCAGTCCCCGATCCTTTGATGAGTTTGTTACGGCTATGATGAAGTTTTTTATTGGATTTATATTGAGCGTTTTGTCACATATTGGTTTGGTATATTATTTGATCCCCATGCGTTATTACAGCCGGATTTACGGTTTGTTTTACTTGGATGTATATCTGATGGATTGATAAATTTCATATGCTTTTAATGTTATTACTAATTCTTAATATGAAAATAACAGATATTTATTTTGTTCTAAAAAAAACAAACAAGAAGCTAAAAGTTAATCACTATTATTATTTTTAATTTTAAATAAAAATTTGAAACACATCCAAAATTATAAATAAAATTAACTTGGAAACCTAAGATTATATGTAACTGATTAAATTAAATTCATATATTTTACTTATAATTTAATTACAAAAAATAATAAATTTTAGAAATTAAATTTTACAAATACTTTTCTCTTTCAATATATATATTAAATAACAAATTTTCAAATCATGGTACAAGTAGCAAATAAAGAAAATTAATATATTAAGTTATTAGTTAATAATATAGTTAAATCACTTATGATGAAAATATTAGCCAATAGAGAGGGATTATTAATTATTCATTTATTTACGTACAAACATACATGTTATTACATTTATATTTACTATTGCTGCTTTATACAGTATTATAAAAACTACTATATCCATATTTTATAAAATGTATATATATAATTTTCCTTCAGTTTCTTGAATTTCTGAAATGAGTTTAATTAAATTTGTAAAATTGTATAATGTCGAATTTGGTTATAAACATGTTCATGTTTTCTATAGTGTTGATACCTGAAGATTGGGATGAGCAAGATAAAACATGTTAAAACACATTTATTAAAGGCATCATCACGACCAATCTCTGTAAATATATGAGTCTAAGGAGACTTATGCTTATAGTGAAGAAATATTAACCAATAAATAAAGTTAGAAGTACTCGATTTAAGTTTGTTTCTATTATAACCATCCTAGATGAAATTTTTAAAATTTGTTTTTTATATTACATTGATTATTATGTATCTGAAAAAGAATTTCGCTTTTAAACTAACATAAATTTGAAATATTTTTATATTTTGAAGCACATTTCGAATATAAATTACAGGGTGTTTCTAAAATTTGTGAGCAATTGGAACACGTCCAATAATGAAGAAGACCTAAATATTTTTTTATAGTTTCTCCTGAAGAAAATATGGTTTCTCAAATTTAAATTTCAAAAATCGCTTTCTCACATTAGATCAATTATGTTTAAATTTTTTATGTGTTCTCCTTTTATAAACCTATTTTGTACACCACTGAATATTTTTAAAACTATTAATTTTTTCATATTTTTTGCACAATTTCGATAAAAAAGATATCCTTGATTCTTTTTGGTTATCACAGCCGTTTTTAAGATATTTCTGATTTAATGTTCACTTTTGTTTTTTTCAAACATTAAATAAGAAATATCTCAAAAACGGTTGTGGTAGTCAAAAATAATCAAAAGTATCTTTTTTCTTCAAATTTGATTTTTCTTCTTGAATTTCTGAAATGAGTTCATTTAAGTTTGTAAAATTGAAAAATGTCGAATTTGGTTATAAAGCATGATACCCCATGTTTTCTATAGGGTTTCACATCATCAGTGGTAACCACAAATAATGAAAGATCGTAAAGTAATAAGTTAATTTTATCCATTGAAAAATAAAAAAGTATGCAATTTTTTAAATAAAATTAGAATAATCAGATGCAGAGTAGATACATCTATCAGGAAAAAATAATAAGCCACTATTGTTTAACATATATTTTTTCCAACTAATTTATTAAAAAAATATTTAAATTTGGCAAGGAATCTTTTGAAAAAGTTTTGAGATTCCGTGTCAAGTCTAATGACGATAAATTATCAATCTGATTATCTGTGTAATCTTTAAGATACACTGAGAAACACTGATATTTAAATCAAACTAATTTTTAATACTAATACTTTTAATTGTTTAAGAAGTTTTTATTTTTTTTTTTTTAATTATCTATGTCGAACTTTGTAATAAATTTTTAACTTATTTTTCTTTAACTTAATAATGTGAATTATTTTCTAATTTTTTAATCATAAATAATTACAAAAAAAACAATTCTTTATATTCTAAATAAAATATTTGGAATTTTTTATTAAATATTTTTTTACTTTTAATTGCTTAAGAAGTTTTTTATTTTTTTTTTAACTATGTAAAACTTAATGTAATCGGTAAATTATAGATCTGATTAATCTATAAGATACACTGAGAAACATTGATGTTTAAATGAAACTATTTTTTTTATATGGAATATATAAATAATTGCTTCTGGAAAAATATTATTTATCACAGTATCAAAAAGGCAATACATGCTACTTAAAAAATGCAATACCTAACATCACAAGCGTGTTGTGAATGTAAACATCACCATCAAATAATTTAAAGCAATGCAACAAAACACCCGTTGTAGCACCGATCTCACCTCAGCATGTAGATGTTATCACAGACCTAAAACAGCCTGGGATTCCGTATATCAATTACTAAATTATATTCCACTTAAATTATTTCTGATGTCTTCATTCAAATCATACCCGTTTCATTTTCGTAACACCGCACATAACTTAAGATTAAAATCTGCGGAGTGTGTTACACGGTGTTCTTTGTGTTAAAAAAGAAAGCCCGTTACGATGATTTGCAAAATATCGGGATGCAAGGCGTGAAACTAACGCACGTTGTTTTTAAATGTCGTCCAAATTGAATGACCTGGCAGGAATTTTCAATCAGATTGGCGGATATCTTGATGAAATTTGTTGTGTCTTGTCATAAATCCATTATCTACAAGCTGTATACAACCGGCTTCCTGTTTTTCTATTAGTTTATAATACTGCGGTAAATGGGTTATTTATGTGTTTATAGCGCATTTTTCTCACAAAGACATTAAATTTTACAACACATCAGTTAATATATTATAATGGACGATAGAGCATTACAGTCACCAGCACTTTATGACTCATTAATATTTTGTGATAATCATAAACCATATTGTTAGGGTACTTTGCTATATTTATGGATGGTGATTTTGGAGAGATTCATATCAAACACTTTATTTTATTATGTTTAGTAGCGTAAAACATTCTTTATTGATGTTGTGGTAAAAAATAGCACTTCATTATTAGATTTTGTTTCCGGGTCAAAATTTTTTCTAGAAACTACAAAATAATATATTTAGTTAAACAATAAAAGTGTCATTTAATCCAACAAATATTTAATAAAATGTTTATAGAAAAAATTACTTATTTACTTAATTTAAGAGGTAAACTTAATAAAGGGACACTCATTTGTCTAAGACGCATTTAATAAGGAACATTTTAATTATCCTGTCAGTTTGAAGTGCACCCCCGCTTGGAGAATCGAGGGGTCAGATCGTAGTTTTATTAACGCCAGGCATGTCAAAATAGAGCAGTAGCCGTCGTCATAACTGGGTTCATAATCGCGGTCCGGAGAAAACAAAGGTGGCCCCGGTCTTTGACGGCAATTCCTCATTTATAGAAATCCAGACGTGCCGGACGTGCCTGGGTGGAATATCACTTGAAAAATTCAATATCCGCGGGGTGACGAGCCCGGTACTCAATAGACAAGCGTCTTGTACAGACGTTCGGTGGAATGTCACCTTCTGTTTACCAGTGGCGGATCATTTATGATTTAGGTTATCAATAAAGTTTAGTCAGAGGGACGACTGTCACTCTGGTTGTTAATTTTGTAACAGTTATTTTAATTAATGTTGTAAACCGTTTTAAAAATCTATTAAAAATTTTATGTATTATTTAAATTACCATTGCATCAAATACCAGTTCCACATTCCGACATTAACAAACCCAACTTTTACCATGAAATTAAAAAAAAAAAACTAGTGTTTATCGATCGGTTTATATGTTGACCTTTGTTTAACACAATGTTTTACTTAATTAAAATCATGAGAGTTGTTGTTAAATCAATTAATTAGGCAAAGCAAAAATGATTTTATGCTGTTTACAGTTATAAAAAACATTAATGAAGAAATAAATATCAAAATGCCAAGATCGACGCACAGTGACTCAAAATTTCAACACGATTATTATCTTTTAATGATTTATTGTATATATTATACCATACATTGTAAATTTTTTCATCCGTTTTAATTATAAATAATTACAAAAAAACAATTCGTCTTTTATCTGTTTATATTCTAAATAATATATTTAGATTTTTTTATTTTATATTTTTTTAATTGTTTAAGAAGCTTTTAATTTTTTTTAATTAACTATGTACAACTTAATGTAATCAATTTTTAACTTATTTCACTAGAACAGTCTTAATAAAGTGAATTATTTTCTAATTTTTTAATTATAAATAATTACATAAGACATTTTATAAATAAAATATTTAGAATTTTTTATTAAATATTATCTTACTTTTAATTGTTTAAGAAGTTTTTTAATTTTTTTAAATTAACTTTGTAATAGTGTTAATAATGTGAATTATTTTCTAATTATAAATAATGACAAAAGACAATTTGCCTTTATCTGTTTATGTTCCAAATAAAATATTTGCAATTTTTTATCAAATATTCTTTTACTTTTATTGTTTTTGTTTTTATTTTTTTTTTAATTAACTATGTCAAACTTTGTAATAAATTTTTAACTTGTTTTCCTAGAACAGTCTTAATAATGTAAATTATTTTCTAATTTTTTAATTAATAATAATAACACAATTTGTCTTTGATCTGTTTATATTTTAAATAAAATATTTGAAATTTTTTATTAAATATTCTTTCACTTTTAATTGCTTAAATTTTTTTTTATTTTTTTTTTATTTAACTATGTTAAACTGTAATAAATTTTTAATTTATTTTACTAGAACAGTCTATAACGTGAACGTTCGTTAATTACAACTAGTCACAAAACAAATATATAAACTGGAAACTGTTGAACTGATGAAAGTTTTCTGTCAAACTGTTAAAACTTTTTAATTGAACTGTAAAAATAAATATTTGGGATAACGATTGTGCGCCCGATCAGTTTAATTGAAGCCCCTTTATTAATATTCACACTACACATGTCCATTCATTTAAATGCGATGCGATGCCGGAGCGAGATAACTCATTATATAAAAGTTGCACTCAACCACTGGCATATTATGAAACCAATTGTTGTTTATTTACGTTTGTCATTTTTTAAATCGGCATTCATTAGAATATAATATTTAATTAAATTTATTGTGAGCCTTTCAATGGAGCGAATTATACTCTCATCACACGATTGTCATGGGACTTTAATTGGGTACACATATCAAGTATTTTAATTGATATACGCTGTAGTCGACTGCATTTATTATGGAGTGTTTCACACACTCACAATGGCACATATATCACGGACAACAATGTAATATTAAAGTGGTCATGTTCGCGTTCAAAGCGTTATAAAAAGTGGAAATTATTTATTTTGTGTCATTCAGTGAAACACTGCCTTTCTTTCGCCGTATCTCCAAAGACACATTCAAAGTGCTGGCTAATTAGCTCGTGGAGAAATTTTTACCACCAGCGATATTTTAATTTTCTGCAATTACTTGGCTTAAGCTAATGTTTCAGCCAATTTTTTCTTGTCGATAACTGTATCAGTCTAACTGTAAACTGTTCGAAAAGTTTTTGTGGGCCTAATTAAATGATAAACAGTTCCATTCGTGTTTAATAGAAGCGAAAATAACATGATTGCGAGACTGTGAGATTAATTCGATAAATATTTTTTAATTAACCAGACAAGACTAATAGACGAGGCACAAAACAGTTTAGAAAAGAAAGCTCTAAAAACACATTGCGAGATTTGAACGTGTATTATTCATGACAGATGGAAAATGATTACATTTATTAATGATGGTTTAATTTGTTTAATTAGTGAATATTTTAAAATATTTATTCTACGTTTGTTTACTTTTAATTAACACTGTTAATTAGTGTCTTCCTGAATATATTAACAATAGTTGTGTTCGAGTTGTTTTGCTTTTGCACCCTATTATAATTTATTTAATTTTATCCCTCCCTTAAATTCACAATTTTCTAATATTGATCAAAACTATGGATTCATCACAAATGATTCACAAATCCGAATTTCGGTTCGACATCGGTTGTTTGGTGAGCACAACAAAAGAACATCTGCAGATCCGAAATATGCAGTTAATCACACGTACGATAAACATTTTCGAAATATCGTTTAGTGAGAATGTAATGTTGCGGTTTTTGTGTGGATCTCTGTTTGCACAAGAGATCACCGCTCGTATTATTAGAATTGTTCCTCGACCCTAAGCAATATTTCACACGCGTACGTTCGAATTAATACCGGTTAATATCATTCACCCTGTACCTTTTTACATTTAATATCGTCCGTATGTAAACTAATTTACATGCAACCGAAATAAATTATTTGAAATCGTCCAAAATCAAAGGGAGTCAATTTTGCAGCCATTAAAATTCAACGGCCTCGCCGTGGTTATTAACAATTCGTAACTCACACACGTTGATTGATCACTAATTCGCTGTTAACGAACTAATCGTTCGCCACCTTAGCAACTCCTGATTCGTCGCAGTGATTCACGTTGTACAGTTAAACAGCCAAAAGAGCGTCGTTAATGGACTATCAGTGTAAACAGTTTCCTCTTCTTCCTAAATTGCATCATCGAACAAGACATGAACTTACGAAATCCATCAGTGGCAACCTTATCGTTTTCTTTGGGACTCGCATGATAAATCGTCGACATTTCACGTTTCAGCTGTCCGCTATTTTACTTCTATTCATAAAAAAAAAACGTGAAAACTTCTCTCGATTTATTTAATTTACATTTGTTTGTGCGATAGCCATCGGGATCATTATTAAATGTCAACCGTTAATTCAACTTCTGTGTTTTGTTATGAGTAATAAATAAATTTCGAATCCAGTAGCGACGGTGTTGAGATTGATTAGATTATAATAATGCGCCTGTATAAGGCCTCTGGTGCTGTTGCTGTTAACAATTCACACCTACGCCGCACTGGGCAACTGGTATGGTCTACGAGAGATATAAGATCATTAATAAGTTGATAGGATTCTAATGGTTTTAAAATGCTTGCTATGGTGTGAAAGCTGTATTAGGTAATTAGATATACTTGTAGATTCTGATATTAATCATTTTGTAAATGTAGCTGTTATCTTATATGTAAATTAGTTTTTAACACTGGATTAGCCTCGTTTTTCTATTTTGGCGTTTCGATTTCTTGACAGCAAAAAAGGTTGAAAAAACTCACCTTCCAAACAGTTTTAGAGATCACACTCTTATCACACTTGAAAGCAACACTTTAAAAATTAGATATTACACTGCACAGAAGACTTAAATACACTCATCACAAAAAGTATCGCATAATTTTTAAAATAGGAAAAAAGTTTAAATTCGTATTAAAACCTTTTTATGTTTGTATGTGATTTCCTTTAGTTGAAAATAAACCACCATTTTAAATCCTGGTATATAAAAAAAATAAAAAAACAAAACAGAACTACTGTGAAAAATTTTATTTTCATTTTGAAATTGTTTGTGTACAATACATTTCATTTATTGGGTAATTTATGTTTATAACGGCATTTTAATGGAATAATGAGCAATTTAACATCTTACCAAACTGCCGGAACAATTATAGACTAGTTTTAGATTGGCCAGCAAATAATCCAGACCTAAATCCAATCGAGCATGTTTGGGACCACCTACAGAGATGCATAAAAACCCGTAATATCGCGTTTTAAATGAAGAATAGGAAAATTTTGATATGGAATCTTATGAGGAGCCTCCACATAGAATGGAAAAACCGCCTCGGTAATACCACATTTTAAAGAAGTGATTTTTTTTATTATCCTGATTTCTCTCATTTTTGTCGATTTACTGTTATTTTAAATATTTTACTATTTTTTATTTAATTTTTATTTTTTAAGCAATAAACCTTTATTAACCATTCCTAAGTTGTGTTACTTGTCGTTTCCGAACAGATTTAGAAAGTAAAAATAATAATTTTTAATTAAAAGTCACTTATGATCGCATAACTTTTTATGACGAGTTTAGATTAATACTTACGCTTATGCTTATAACGATTTGGGATTCAGTGGCATCACAAAAGTAATGAATGATTAATTAAAATTTGAACAGATTATTAAGATTCTAAACTTGATAGTCTGTTTGTAAAAGTAAAAGTAGAAAAAAGTAAAACAGTTTCATTAAAATTTTAATATACAAAGACGTTGGGGCCAAATCTGGGGCTTAGAGATTATATCAGTGTGTAAAATCACATAATGTAGATTATAAAATATAATAATAATAACAATATAATTATTTTTATACATGCGAAACGTTGAAATGTTATAAGAATATTACCTTGTACATTTCCAGTCTAACTGTGACATAAACATTACAATACAAAGAAAAATACAGTATTACGTTCCTTATGGATACGTGTGAAATATATACTAAGCAATATTATATTTATTAAAATATTCGTCTAGTAGAGAATTCTGCATTATCATTCTTGCTCATCTTTATTCATGGATTTACTTTATTCAACACTTCCATGAATTTATGATTGTTCCATACCAGTTAAAGAAAAGAGATTTAAAAAGATTTATCATAACTAATTATCAAACTGATATAGATGCCAACGCATAAAAAACAGTTCAGTTTGTTATGCGTAAAATTTAAACGGACCAAAATTGTTAAAAGCCATGAGAAATCATATTTTTTGTGAGTATTGTGTTATAATAATATTCATGTGTTGGCAGTTAAGATACGCACACATAAAAAACGATTCTCATTTCAATAATAAAAATATCTCGTATAAATATTTGAAATATATTCACCATAAAAATAATTTATCACTATAATATTCATCACCCCAAGACCTCCTTTCGTTAAGTGCTTTAATACCGCTTATTAAAATTCTATTATGATAGTTATGTTCACTTATCTTGGTTTATAGCGACCGCAATCATCACATTGTAAAGTCAATTTAAAACCATTTTCATCGTATGATTTTTCAAGCTCGCTTAACAAAAACAATCGCTGCATTAATCAAACATCTCAATCAGTATTTTTTCACTACATATGTTCATTTAAATGTCTTGTTTCGACACGATATGCATAAACCATTATCTTGGATCCCTTTTGTGTGTTCTTGATTAGCGGTTGAGCTGGTGCCGGGGGAAATTGGCGATTTTAACTGTACATATCCGTTTGTAATAAAAATTGTGTGTTAACTAGACGACGATATGCATAAGCGAGAAAACAATTGATTTCATGTACGCTTTCTCCCGGAAGCCGCCGATTAGTAAGTACTCGAATCTCCCCCAAGGGTCGCATTTATCTAACACATTAATTCTCCGGATCGTCTCCTTGTATGTGACAATCCTAATACCATTTTTATGTATAATTACCCGCGCAATTAGCCGTTTTCCCGACAACGGTCCGCGATAAATCATGCCGAAATGTGCATTTCGGCCGACATAATTTTTCGCGGACCCTCCTTTTTCTAATTTGGTGTTTTTCCGCGGCCCGATGCAGTCTCAGAAAGGGTTTAATTGTCCAGGAGTATAATTCATCTGCAGATACACACAGAGATCATAACATAACTTCTGAGGACGGGTCCTAAGCAGGAGTGAGTAGTGCTTCCCCCTTAGTTTGGACCGTTCGCGTATAATTCATTGTTAATTCTGGAATGGTCAGTTCCGATGCTATCAACATGCATGATGTCACTAGCACTGGACCATTTTTCAAACGCTGCCTTTCCTACAAGACCGCACGCCCACTCCGAATTATTTTTTAAGTTGCTTTTGGCGCTTAGTGGAGCATTAATCAACTTTATTGTTTATTTAATATTAAAATAATTCTTTAATGTTTTCACTAAAACCGTTTGTTTGGAATTTTTCACAAATTGTATATGTTGGTGGACACTGAAAATCTTTTAAACCACCAACGACATTTAACAGTACATTCAGGACACCAAATTGAGAGGATTCAGCAAAAAAATCATTTTATAGTTAAAGTTACAAAATTTATCAAAATTAATTGATTAATCATTTATTTACTTGCAAATGATAAATAAATTGAAATACAGTTGTGGCCATAATTATAGTAACTTATTAAAATATAATAAAAATATGAGTTGTGTTAATGAATTGGCTGTTAATACCTATAATATTTATTGTTTTTTTTTCTGTTATTGTTGTGTTTATTGTGCAACTGGTTAATCTATTTTTATTCTTTAAAAAATTGAGCATATTTTAATTTTTTAAAGGAAGATTTATATTAAGTTTTTACTTTATAGTCTTTTATTGCTCTCTGTGAATTTAAATTGATTATTTACTGGAGGAATTTTGCTTATTATAATTATTTAATAAAAGTTCGAAACTTCGAATAATTTGAAATAATTCAGGGTTACCAAGACCGAGAGAAAGAAGAAGAGATGGCCAAAAGTTTAGGCAAAATACCTCAATCGTTTCTCGTTGAATTAAAAAAAATTAGAGAAATTGTCCAAGTAAAAATTACGAAAAAATTTGTCTGAGTTCGAAAACATTGGTAGAAAATCGACTGTACACTTCGAAAGTGAAAAAACAATCTAATCTTATCGTCAACTCAAATTATAGGCAACCTGAAGAAAAAGTGACTTGCTGAAATTAGTTCAGGGACTGTGAGAAGTGGATGGGGGTTAGTGTGACCTCAAACCTACGACAAAAACTTTCTTATACCACAGTGAAACATGATAGAGGTTCAGTTATGCTGTGAGAATAATTCAATTCTTTTTTCTTAAACTAATATATGTACAGGGATATATTAAAAAACAATTTGTTTCCATATATTGAAGAAATAATAATAATAATACAATTTTTATGAATTGGTTAAAAGACTATCCATTTCAACCCATTAAAAAACATAGGGGATTCCGTTTATAATCAAACTAGATATAACAATTTTCCAAATTTAAATGAACTGAACTTGGTTAAAATATCATTCAATGGACCACAGAAGAGTGAAGACGCATCGTTTTTAGAGACTAGTTTAAATTTAACTTATAAAAAATAATGGTTCTGCTTATGTTAAACATCTTACAGGAACCAAACTACTTAAAAAGTTTCTTATACCACAGTGAAACATGGTCGAAGTTCAATTATGCTGTGGGCATGATTCAATTCTTTTTTCTTAAACTAATTTATGTACAGGGATTTAATAAAAATCAATTTGCTTTCATATATTGAAGAAATAATACTCTTAATAAAAGTGTTTTATCATGAAAGCGATCTCAAATACAAATCCACAATTTTTATGAATTGGTTAAAAGACCATCAACCCTATAAAAAAACATGTTTATAATCAAACTCAATATAAGAATTTTCCAAATTTAAGTGAACTCAAGCACAACAATTCTAGAACCTTGAAGGAATATATATTTGTATATTCAGGAAATAGTCGAGAATAGTGTGAACCAAAAATATAAAACATAAAGGATATTATACAAAGTATTAATGTTTAATTAAATAATACACATTTTTTAATCACTATATGTTCCTTTAAAAAGTTGTCATATTTATGTACAGTTCTATTCAGAATAGAAGTAGAATTTTATAGAATAAAAATATATTTGATTTTACAATACTATGTAAAAGGACAATAGTAAATTAATATTATTTTCACTTTAGTTTACATTAATTAAATATATTTAACCTTGTAACTATTGTACGAAATTTAAGGATGCCCCTTGGTATGTTCTACACATGTATCGTTCCACGTTGAACCCAATTTTAAAATCCATTAAATTAGTCCCGGTAACGCACAAGCCCAAAACAAAATGTTTAATCCCGACTCGGCCAATCAATCATCTAAGATTTAAACAAATGTCAGGCATCCCTACGGTTAAGTTCCAACTAAATCAGGCTTAGGTGTCCCGAAACGTGTTGCCGTTAAGCAGGGGAACAACCATACAACAGTGTTGTTTGCAGTTCTCACTAGTTTATAGTCTTTCTGTTTACATACACGCATTATCCCCGTATTTATTTGATGGATATCCGTGCAACTCGCCATTGTGCATATTGTAATGCTTTTGTGTGCTCGTGGTCCGATACATCGCATATTTTTTTTTCTTTTAAAGTAGTGTTACGACGGGGGATAACTCGGCATTAATGCGAGACATTAAGAACGGACTGCGATAAGTTAACACTGCATTTTAGAGATGTTATCGCAGAAAAAAAACGACCTGGGCAAATTTTATTTTCAGTAAACACTACGTACTTAGCTTAGCATACAATTAAAGCGTTTCAAATGTATTCAAATTCGTCCCCTTGTGTATTATTTTAATGGACTAATATATTTCTTCCCGTCCTGTACCGGATCTAAAAGTAGGTTATTATTGCATTTATGATTATATTGATTAATTATGCATTTAAATTTGCTGCTTTAATGCCAGAATTTGGCTTCGACGAACATCAAGGTATTCTCTGTGGAGAGCAAATTGAAAAAAAACTATGAATGAACGGACATATCTGATGGGCAGCTGAGATGGGACATAGAACGTGTGAAAAGAATGTGGAATTGGTTAGCGCCCATAATTTTGGTCAGTGTTATTGGTGGCCGCGATAGACGACAGTAGCAGCCAAGAATCTTCGTACACCACTTTTAACTTATCTGCCGGGTCATTAAGAAAGATCTCGAGAAGGTTGTCGCACAGTCCCCAGTCCCTAGATCACGATATCGTAGACCGGATTTTTTTCTTAATGGACCCGGTCCAAGTATTTTTTCGGGTAAAACAAGGCATTTTTCCGAGAATATTTATGCCGGTGAATCACTTGTTTTAATTTATGTTTCCGTCGATTTCTACGGGTTTTTATCTCGGTTAAATGTTGTATTGGAACATTTAAGAGATACGCCGAGACCACTTTTCACAATGATGTTTTTAGTGGATTCTAATATGTTTTAAATTAAAAGCTTTTGTTGTTCGACTGGCTCCTCTTTTTTAGTCGCGGCGCTTTCAAAACCTGTTAATTCACTCGGATTTTACATAAAAATCTCGTTCTCATATACAATGTGCGCCGAAAAATTTATATTTTTTTGTGGTGTTTCGACAGCTAGAAAATGTCTACCTAAGAATGGCGGCGGAGGCACAATGTTTTATAAGAAATTTGCAATTATGTCGCGGTCATTGGTTGTCTTTTCTTAAGAGAAAATCGGAAAATATTCTGTCCACTTCAATAAACTAATAGCTTATGACTCGATATAACTAAAGCCTTTGATGCCAACACGAGTGACGTAATAAAAACTACACAAAGATCAGATTGTATAAGAATGTAGAAGGAAGAAGAATTATATGTAATTTTTACTTGATAACTTCAATTACTCGAATAAATTGATATCTTTGATAAGTAGTATACTTTAGCTGTATCTTACGAAGAAGTAAAAAGTCAAAATGAGATATCAAATGGGTTAAATGTGGGACAATCAGTAATTTCAAAAGTGATTAAACAATTTTACGACACGGGTACCAACAAAACATGACTTGAAAAGGGGTGAAAAAAAATAACTTCACCACAACGAGACCAATATTTAAGAATTTAGGTTTGTAACCAGTACTTTGGTGCAGCAACAGTTTTCATTGAGTTACAAAGTAAGAATAAGCAGGATACCATAAGGAGAAGACTAAAGGAAGACAATATAACCCCGTACCGTGCTGTAACAGGTCCCTTATTGACTACAACGTATCGTAGGAATCGACTCGAGAGTACCTTCATTGGGGAGAAGCTGAGTGGAGTCATGTATTGTTTAGTGATGAGTCTAGATTTTCTTTAAATACCGATAATTGTCGTAGAAAGGTATATAGACGACCAGGAGAACGTTGCGTTCAATGTAATATATGTGAAACTCTTATTTTTGGTGGAAGCTCAGTAATGTTTTAGGGAGGCATTAGTTTAGAGACACATACGGAACTGGTTGTCATTGCTGGAGGAAGTTTAACAGCTGATAGGTATATAAGGGAAATCTTAGAACATCATGTAGTACCCTTTGCTCCATTTAGTGGTGGAGGATACTTGTTTGACGAGGTAAATATTCCGCTAATGAAATGGCCAGCTAGAAGTCCGGACTTAAATCCGATTGAACATCTATGGGATCATATTGAAAGACAAATAAAAAAACTTCAACCACCATCAAACACTCTAACTTAATTTGAGAGAGCATTGATCAGGATGAAATAAGTACATTAATTTTAAATATGAGGTCATTAAAGCACGTGGTGGAAGTACTCCATATTTCTCTAAAACCATTGTATTTTTTTCTCTTTCACTAAATATTCATAGATTTTCCTTGAAACTACTTAATTTATTTAAAAAAATAATATAAAAAAGTAATTTATTTATTTTATTTTTGTTCATTTTTAAAAGAATTCCATAATTTTGCAGCGCATTGTATATATTTTATTTAATAATTCGATAATTTTTGTAGCAAATCATGGATAGTGTTATCGATGTTCGACTGTATTAAGATGTCCCTAAAATGTTTGGAATTATTCAGGAATAATATGATGTAATACACATGTGCAGACGTGGATGAAGATAGGTTTAGTGGGTTAGTCTCTTGGTACAGGATACCATGTGTATGTAATGTATTCCTCTACTTAATTCGATTATTAGATTGATTTAATTCATTCTACCCTTACCTTAAGATAAATAATTTATGAATGTTACCAATAAATAGTTTCAAATAAGCCAAAGATTAGTTATGAAAATTTCCTATGTATCAGAGATTGGAGCACAATTCGTTATGAATAATTCAAGCGGCGAATGGAGTTGAGTTGTCGTATTTGGTCGTTGGGCTGGCAAAAGCTAATACAGAGCCGACCGTGCAGGGTGATCGCCGTTCATCGCAATTAGACAATAGTCGACAGATTTAATATTATGGATTGCCCATTTGTATTCTTTTCCCATTTTAATTCTATTGTTTCGACGTTCCAGTCGCGAAACGCAATTCGTCATATTAGTTGGCGGCTCGAGTCAATGATTCACCTACTGTGTCAATAGTTTCAGTGAAAAATAAACTTCCGTTATCAACATTTTGTGTCTATTGCATTTAATATCAAAAGTTAACAGTTAAAAGTTTTCTATTTCAGCAGAAAACTGAACATTTTCGGTCAAGAAATAAAAAATTTAGTCTTTAAAATACTTCTAATAAATAAAACTTATTACTAAAATGGAAGAACCTAAGAATATAAAATTTAGGAAAACAAAATAATATAAAATTTAAATAACTAATGTAAGCGATGAATTTAAAGAACCAAAGAATCAAATTTTATCAAACAAAACACATTTTCTTAAGTCAAAAACATGGTAAATTTTTGTGTCTATTGAGTTTGGTATCAAACTTCAACAGTTAAAAGTTTTCTATTTCAGCAGAAAACTGAACATTTTCGGTCAAGAAATAAAAAATTTAGTCTTTAAAATACTTCTAATAAATTAAACTTATTACTAAAATGGAAGAACCTAAGAATATAAAAATTTAGGAAAACAAAATAATAGAAAATTTAAATAGCTAATGTAAGCGTTGAATTTAAATAACCAAAGAATCAAATTTTATCAAACAAAACACATTTTCTTAAGTCAAAAACACGGTAAATCTAAATGCTAAGCGAGTGATATTAATCATAGCTATAAAAACATAAATAGTAACGCTCTATATTTTATTTTGATTTATACAGTTCCGAAAAGAAACAGGTTTAAAATATTAATTAGGTGTTAAAAAAGTTCATCGGCACCGAACGCGTAAAATTCATTTAAGGAAACGGAAAGACCGAACAGGATGTAAATATGTTTTTAAGCGGCAGAAGACAGCTTTATGAATGTTAACACACATACAATATGAAGTAACTGTCTATAAAATGTTAATTAATATAGAACACTATTTAATACATTAATACGTGTGAGACGTAAAATTTAAATATAATATCGTAACTGTTTCTTTTTCCTTCTTTGTAACATTCATTGTTTCGCAATATGTGTTTACATAATTTTTCTCTTTATGCGCAATTGTGCGTATGGAAACTAGCAACGTTCATGTACGGAGTATACTGTTCTATAGAAAATATTTTCTAATAGATACACATTACACAATTGCTGTAATAAAATTTAATTCATAAATTCAGTTTCGAAAAAAAATTCATAATTAATAATAATAATAATAATAATAATAATAATAATAAAACCGTTGGTTAAAATAAATGAATATGTTCTTTTAAATGCTGACATCCTGTAAAGTATCTAAAACCAATCTGCGTATTCCCACCGTTACTAATATTAATTAAAATCGCGCCGATTACAAATTCATGTTAAACAAATAGATTCTGAGTCAGCACAGTAGAAACTGAATGTAAGAAATCCATTAACAAGTTAGTGGAGGTATTCGCTGGTTTGTAACCAGCTGATTAATTAAATGTTCTAATACGTAATTAACATAATTATAAGAAATGTTACATGAATTCTGCATTAAAATGTTTCATCGTGGGTAATTTATATTCGTGTGGAAAGATAACGAATGCAGCGATCAAGCTTCTTCCTGTTGCTAGACAAATATTGTAGTCACAGGTAGTGACGATAAAAATATTTTAATAGTTTGTACCTTGTTTTTTGTACGTATAAATTAATATTCAAATATTCTGACTGGTCGAAATGCTGGTAATGTTTATTAATTTTTTACTAAGTATTTCTAGACGTGTATCCATGTAAAATCATTAATTTTTTTAACTATACTTAAAAATATTTTGCAATTTTATATTAAAATATATAAAATTACTATAATTAATTTCAGTTTTTTATTATTCTTCCAAAAAATAAAATAATAAAAAAATATGAAACACATAATTAATTAATAAATATAAAGAGTTTCGAAGTCTAAATAATTTGAGTAAATTAAAAAAACTAAAACTATATCTTAGGAATTTACATAATGTAATGAATATTCAAATTAAGAATATAAAGAATTTAAATATGTAATGGAATAAGAAATATTTATTGATTATATTAAATAATAAAGCAAAACAAACTATAAACTTTTCAAAATATGTTTTGTCTTAAGTTATATAATCTTTTATCAATCTTTTTTTAGAAATGGGGTTGTCAAACTAATATAAACATAAAAAGGAGAAACACAGATCCAGGAATCCATTTATAACAAACGTCCACCCAGAGATGGAAAAAACAAGATTAGAATAAAAAAAATCAATATTCTAAAAGAATAATGCCCAACCTCATAGTGCAAGGATTACTTTGAGGTGTTTCCAATATTCAGATAAAAAATTATTACTATGGTCAACAAGATCTCCGGACTTACAATCGATTGAACACATGTAAGACTTCATTGGCAGCAAACTTCAAAATTAAGCTTTTTCTCTACTTTTTGGTAGAACTTCAGCGTTAAAGAGAGATGGCAGGGGATGAAGTACCTCAGGAAAAATTGACCATCTCATGAGTGTCTGAGTCATCATGATTCTGATCAATATATTCAATTCTATATGTTTTCTCTCAAATTATATAACATTTTTTCAAAATTTTTGTGGATAATTAATATAATATATTCTCAGTGACACAACGAGAAAATAACATGGATCCAGAGGTCAAATTCTAATAAAATTTGGTGAGTACAATAGCCCATATGAGGAAAAGAAAAAGTACAATTAAAACAAAAAGATAATATCCAACCTTATGCTGTGAGGATTACTTTGAGCTGTTTTCAATATTTTGATATAAAATTATTACCATGGTAAGTAAGATCCCAATACTTATCACCGATTGAACACATGTGAGACATCATAAGAGTAGAAGTTTTGACACCTTTTCTCAGTCTCCGACAGACCTTCTGCACCAGGTAGATGTGTCATAAAGTGGGGTACTTCAGGACGCATTAGACCAATTTCAAAGCGAGTCAATAAGTGTCCAAAAATCAAATCATCAATCAAAAATCCATCCATGATCTATTTTAATCAATGTAACAATTAAAGTATATTAAAGTCATTTAACGATATGTTAAATGTAAGATGTAAAGTAATAAAATATTAAGTATATGACCAACAAGTTTGGATTCAAAAATTCAATAACATCAAACATACAATAAAATATAATAATCCAAAAAATCGATTAAAACTGAAATATTTTTTAAAAATAATTTAAAAGATCTGAAAAATCTAAGTAATTTAAAGAAACTGATTAATTTTCTTTAAATAATCTAAAAAATCTCAAAACTACGAAGAATCTTAAAAGAACATAAAAAAGGTAAATTATACGATTTACAGAAAATTTATAGTAAAATTAAAGAATGTGAAGTCTCTGAAATTAGAGGGATTTAAAAAAAAAATTAAAATTAGGAGAATTTAACAAACTACAGAAACTGAATATATCAAAATAATTTAAACTTTTATAATCTTTATTAGGATTTAAAAAAACTAAATTTACTTAAATATTTAAATTAAAAAATGCAAGGTTTTAATTCAAATCTATAATTATTATTTTAAAAAAGCTTATATTTATATCCAAGAAATATCCAAATTACATATTACATATTTAAAATTAGAAGTAAAATTTTGCCTATATTTTAAATTTGGTACCACTATTTTGATATCGGACAATCTAACTTGAACTGTTACATAAAAAAACAGGAAATTAAAGTTTCAAACATTTCTAAAGAAATACATCTAGGTTTATTAATATTATTTAGATAATAATCTTATACTTACATTTTTCAGTCTGGTTTTTATATACTGAATTACTGGAACTTAAAATTGATTATATTCATAAAGGAAAAGTAAAATTTACTGAGTACACACAGATAACCACTTTTGATAGAAGAGGAGCGATCACCAATGAAAAAAATACAGATTAATTGAAATCAACTGTCGATGATATCACGGGTCCCAAATGATTGCGACAACATCAAAAACAACGAGGAATGTTTATTGGTCGGGGCTGGTAGCCGTGGTGATTTCCATGTATATTGCCATGGCAGTAAAACGGTTTACTTGTGCTTTTGTGTGTGTGGGTGTGCTGCGGTGGTCTTTTTTAAAATTAATAATACGACTGGGAATAAAACCGACAGTGTTCCGCCGTAGTAACAACACATACGCTGTGTCTTTTACATTCATACCGCTGTGGACATAACCAACCGACCCTCATTGTCGAGTTTACATGTTAGAAGTTTTAATTACTTTATCAGACATCCGTGGTCCGTGTACGCGCAGGAATTTTAAAATAATAAAAACTGAAAAACTTCATTTACGGGACCGTCAAGTTAACTAAATTAGCCTCAGTGAAATTGTTTAGCCAACGTTTCAGATTTTTATGTCCGGTTTATTATATCAGCGGATTTAGCGGCATGTAGGTGCGCCGGAACTTTCCGGAATTGCGGCGACGAAAAAAACTCGCCGATGTGTTCGTTACGGAAAAAAATGTGCATTATGTACTTCTCTAAATCATCATTTTTCAGGGGTATATTATACATACCATTTTATTACGGCTGAATTTATATATTTCCCTTTGGATTAGTTTCTGACCTTGTTTTCCTTATGCTTTGTAACTTTATTAATGGTACCTTGTTTTAGACTTCCACACGAACGAGTATGAATTTTTTTAAACACTGCTGCAAATTTGTATTTGAAAATAAAACTGAAATTTGAATAAATATGTAACTGATGGCGTAGGTACTCAAAGTATCTTAAACAATTTAATTTGTTTTATTTGTTGAAGTATTTTATTAGAATATCACATTTAAAATAGTATCCAATTTGTTTTAAGAACGGCTAAATTTAATGATTTTTAACTTATTGTTAATCAATTATTCACGCATAAATTAAAAGTCGATGACATAATTTAAGTAGCTGTTCAATGCAATGATGTAATTGCTAATATTATGCAATTATACAGGTCCTTGAACTCACGAATTCTACTGGCAAATTATTATTCGCTTACGACTATTTTTCAATCAATATTTCCTGTCTCCAAATGGAAACGTCGTTGTGTATTCCGAGGTGACCATTTTTTATATATATTCGAGTTTGTTTTATGCGACAATCGTCAATGTGGAACATGTCTTTCACCGATAAAAATCGTTCTATATGACGATGGTTAAGTTTTCCAATATACTGTCTTCGAGTCCATTGTTTCAGCGATACATTTTCTTATAACAGCACATGTTTGTCTGTAATCGTACTTTTCCTGTTATTTTATTGTTATATCCTGACAGTTAGTCGTGAATATGAAATCGTGATGTGTTTGTTAACTACACATTTCTATTATTTATTGTCCGTGTTTCTGAATAGATAATAAAAGTGATAAAAACTCCGGAGTTCTGAACAAATTACCCAATAAATCAGTTATAGAATGGTTCGAACATGAAAGTACGTCCACATGTTTAATGTTCGAGTATTGTGTTTGGAATATCAGATCATGGTTAAGGTATGACTTCGTCTCATTTTACATTTGTCCTTAATTTAAGCAAAATCCATTGTATTTGTCGGATTGTACAGTTGAACAAACGAAATTGTACGTGGCTAAAGTTTTTACTCGCATTTACAGACATTAACATATTTTCGGCAAACAATTGTCTATTACGAATAATGAATTAATTAAATACCTATTAATGCATTAGGGTCACCAGGGAGACAACAAACGTCGGCTAAAAAAATCATGTTTAAACATTGCTTTGATTATTTTTAAAACTAATCTTAATTCCTAAATATGGTAGTTTAGTCAAAAACTTTATCTTGAGATAATTTTCCTCAATTTTGATATTATTTAAGACATAAATATGAAGTAAATAAGTGTTGTGCACAGAATAAGGAGTATATGTTTAATAAAGAAATTGTAGTGTGGATTTTAGATGGAGATTATCAGTTATACAAAGAATTTAATGTATAGATATTTTTTAATTTCCCTTATATGCGTACCATAAAGTAATTTAATCTCAGATTAAATTTATAATCCCGTAAAATGTCAATGGCAATCAACACCGATAATCATAATTATCCGAAGTAAGCAAAAATTTCAGTTGCTTATACATTTATGCAAAACAATATAACATACTAATTGGAGACGTATCGTATATTCCTGCACACAAAGGAGTACTTATTCATTGTTTAATAAATTGCAAGTAGACACATACATTATCATGGATAAGCAGCAACGATATGCAGCGTTACATTGTCTCAGCCACAGAACAAGCACTTTATTCATATGCTTCTTCGTATTTGCACCATTAATGCACGACGGATCTTGTCCGATGCAATGTTCTTTTTTAAACGGACATGTTCATAAACAATAATAAAACTGTACAGAGTGCAGGTCGGTTGAGTTCAAATCCAGCCGTTAATTTCAATGCTGCAAGGTGAAGCTGCCATCCTCTTAACATTATTTAATCTGTAAGCTTGGATGTTTATTTTTTGCAACGTTCATTCCTTATGTATCTTGGGAGGTGGAAAAAGATAAAATACATTACACATAAATCATTTTTGGGCAAAACCAAAATAGAACCGAACTAATGTAGTGAAGAACTTAACGAACGATACTGACAGTTAAATTAGCATGTAACTTTTTTTTACGCATTACATGTGTCGGCTCTAATGCCTAAATTTGGTGCTCCTCAATCTCCATTTAGAAACCGTACCCGGCAACCATCAATTAGGCCCAAGATGCCAATGAAGGGAGGACGCGCACTCCCATTAGATCGGGAGGGGCATCACATCAATGTGTCCGCATGAAAAATAATTAAGCAAGCATTTGTCAGGCGTTTCCTGCGTCGCATCATTTCTCCCGATAACATTTTTAGGACAAGCTCTGAACGTCGCGCTCTTTGATGCCACGGCCCGATGATAAACGACGCCGCGTTTGTCAGTGCCCAACGACATCCGGACGGCGTCCCGACGTTCCAACGTCCAAACACTGCGAATTTTACTTTTTAGATGGGCTAATTAGCAACTGTTTTCGCTAGTTCTTTGTTGTGCCACGCTAATTACTGTACCTATTCCTAGTCAACCAGAATTTACAATGTCTGCGAACTGTGGTCTGGATGTATCATTAAGTCAAACTAGAAAAATTACCCATTATCATTTATTTTGAATACATGTGCATGTGTTTTGGGACGCTTTCAAATTTAAATTATAATTAATAGTTTTAAAAATTGTTAAATGTGCTATGTAAAACAATCATTTGGCCAAAAGAAATTTCAAGTTGAGTATGTAAATTATTTGACGAGTCGCTGCTGTCTCATTCTGTGAGTATTTTTACCGTCACTTCGGCATAATGGATTGCCGTACATACGCAGATGTGTTTAAGCATCATTACCTCGCCTCAAACTAACCGCATCGCTGTAAATTAGTCCGTTTTACAAAAGGTCTGTAAATAAACACGGTAACGGAGCCGGTCGTTTTGTTTCAACGACGAACGTCACTGACGCAAACGGCGCTCCGTGGCGTTTTGGCGTCGGCGTCGACGTCGCGAGATGAGCGATGAATGGACGAGGCGGTAACTTTGATGCGACTGTTTGAGCGTCGGTTTAGGACTTATAAAATCCTAGTTAGAGTCTCTAACTTGCTACGAGAGAGGTTAAATGAGACACAGAAATAGAACTAAAGGAAATGGAAATGGAAATAAGTTGTTTTCCTAGGTAAAAATTACGTTGCAGTGATATATTGATTATCATTTCTAAAACCTCAAGTTTATCAACAAATTTTAATATATATACATCGTTCCACAGTCATCAAATTATTAGATACTGAAAAAAAATTTGGTTAAATTTTGAATTTAAAATGTGATTTTTAGACTCTGAAGGCAAAAAGTGGAGTAAACTTTTTTTTGTTTGGTGGCAGCAGCATCATTACCAACACACAAACCTAACAGGCACTAGTTAAAAAGATTGATGCTGCAACGATCCACGGTAAAACACTTAAAAAATGATAGATATACACAGGAAGCGGTTGACAAATGCCCGGGTTAATTATATTTTCGTGATGGACTAGGACCGGATTGGAGGCGATGCAGCATCGAAACCGGGGGCTCTGGACTTGTAATTAATGAATGAACTGTCGAAGCTAAGGTGGCTCCTAATGGCGCACACCGTTGTCACCCGGCCCGTTATTTATTACTGACATAAAATGCAATTACCTGGGCACGGTACCTTTAATGGACGATTGGTCGACGATCAACAATTTATTAACTCCTCTCTATGACTCTAATTCACGATACGCGGCCGCCGGCATGCTTACTTAAATAAACCGCTGTACGGTCTGCACCTAGATCCACTCGGACGGCAATTACAATAAAATATCGGGAGGTGACCACTTTTTAGCGGGATTACGTTTTCAGTTTTCCCACCATATCTATGTTGCATTAAATGGTATCCGAAACGTGCATTAAAAACTATAAAAACTATTCAACTCTTACACAAATGAGGTACTTAGCATTCTCTTGCCAATTTTGGTTTGCCATTAGTTAATATATTAAGGAAAAGGCAACTTGTCTTCAAAAGTACCATTGAAAGAATTAAACTTTCTTGTTTGTCACAGTTTGATGATGTTTGATTATGATTTCTCAAGTTCCTAATTACTTGATAACTGTATTAATAATGTATTAATTGTTTCGATTTTTAATTATCATGTCCTGAATAAAGCTTAAATTTGAAACCACCTTCATAAAATGGAATTGAAGCTGGTACTGTATTATAATGCACTGGTTTGTATTTATTAATAAATAATATACAATATTCTATTAAATTTAGTCAACTATGCAGTGTAATTAAGAGATAACAACATGGAAGGCCTTTAATTTGCGAGTGCTGGTATAAAATAAACGAGATATAGATCTGTTAATTATTTAATAATTTATCATTCGTTATGCCTTTTGGATTCACATGCATAAAAATTGCATAAAAAGTATGTGTAAAACAAATATAATAAGTTTCTTCGTTAACACACAAGGAAAAAATATAAAAAAAAAAATATTATTACTATTATGTACAGATTATTTTACATTAATAATAAGAATGTATAAAACATGTCAGAGTGAGATTTAAATTGTAAATCTGAATCCTGCAACACAGTGAGTCCCCACACTACACAACGTCAATTCTACATACGTTTCCACAACTCGACAAAGGTCTACATGGCGTTCGCATTCGTACGTAATATATTTTTCAGGCTTGTATTATATATTTCCATATTGTAGAACATAAATATATAAATATACTCAGGTATACATTTGCAGAACTCGCTCTTTACGGCTTCTTTGGTGCTCTAAATTCGCATACGAACTCTTATTTTTCAGGCCCAATTTAGCTGTTCCGAAAAAAATGTGGCTCCCAAAACGTCCAGAAATTTATTACGGAATTTGATTGTGTTTAACTGAAGGAACAAAAGAGACAATGATCGCTGTGTTCGGACATCGAGTCCACGTGTTATGGTAGGATACGGTACATGGGGATATTTGGGTGGACTATAATTTCAACGAGGTCTACATGTGTCGGAACAAGCGTCCCGACGGTAATGCCTACCACCCATTACAACCCTCTCGTCATTCATGTTATTAGTGCGCCGCTTGTTTGTACTACAAGCCAAGGTATAAACAATTTATCACAAGGATTTACCGGTGCATTTTTTTAATAAGATTATTTTACTTAAATCTCTAAACTTGGTGAATCCATCTCCACTAAAACTATAAATATCAAAAAGTTATTTTTTATTCTGTCTAACAGTTATCTTATTTTCTGCAGTATTACAAGAAATTAAAAATTTTCATCATTTATTTAGTTTTTAATTTTGTTTAGAAACTGTGCTATTTCCTTAAATAAGATTTATTTACATCTACCTCTAAAGTTTAAAGAGGAATTCGATCGATTATTTAAAGAACTATATTTCCAATAAACAGAAATAACTAGGTTCTTCTTTAATTAATGAATATAAATTATTAAAATCATTAAAGGTTTTAAATTGAAGATCTCAAAACAATAGAAGCTTAAATAAAATTCTTTTTTTTCTTCAAAATATTAACTTATAAATTTGGCTTTCAGTTACTTTACAATCTACAGTAAAAAATATTATTACGAGGAATTAAAAATTTTCCAACTAATAGGAATTTAGGATCTTCTTTAATTAAAAAATATAAATTATTAAAATCATTAAAGGAAACATTTCTTTTTTCAAAATATTAATTAATTTATTTTTTATTTTAACTAACAATTACTTTATAATGTGAAAAAAATATATTATATTTACGAGGAATTTTGACATTTCTATTTTAAAAATTTATTTACTTTCTTATTTACTAGCCATGCAATTTATTTAAATAAGATTGATTTATTTCTGTCCCTAAACTTGAATATGCAAGTTTCATTAATGAAATTGAAACAATTCTTACCAAGAACTATATTCCAATAAATTGAAATTTCTTTCTTTCTTTCAACATAAAATATACCTATATAATTGAAGGTCCTAAGTTAATCTAATATACCCATAATTTAAGGTTACTCAAAACTGTAAAAGCATGTAAATTTTCTAAATATAGATTAATATAATTATATTATTATTAATATTTTGAGGAATGATAAATTTTTGACTTTCTGAATTTGGAGATTTTAACCAATGATCTTAAAAACAAGTATATTACTACTAAAACGATATAATTAGATTTAACTAAATGTTATTAAATTAGTAATTGGAAATCTTAGAATCTAATTGATGAGTTTATCCAAACCAGACCGACTTACATATTATCTCAGGACCGCAGAACTTGTTCACAAATTGGACAATTTCTTGTGCTCAACTTGAAAAATTTGTAGTAATTTAATACATATGTAAAACCCAAGTTTACGGACATCAAAACCTGTTTAAAATTCACATTGTTAAACATAATTTTACTTATTTTACGAAACATTTGTAATAATATGTCAAATTGGATTATAATTTCATAAAAACGAGAGCAGGAAACTGGCCACACGAGTTTACGCAACCCACGAAGAATAATTTATAGACCTTTGTTTATTAAGCTAATTGGTAACGTATAAACATAATTACAATAAGTACATAATCTATGCTACATACATAAAATTATAAATACAACACATCAGATATTGCTACCGATTAATATTAAATATGGCGTGTGAATCACAGTTTGAACCTTCTCACGATACCTCATTATCCTGCGTAAAGTGTGTTAATGTGGAGTTCAGTAAAACAGAATTATTATTGTAAGCGATTGTCTTAAGTAAGTCAGGAGGAACTCTTCAAATGATGCGTTATATAAAAAACTTGCTCTTTGCTACCATAATAAAATGGCATTAGTGATATTCATTTAATATTGGAGCAGCATTTATTTGAAATAAATGATATTCCCTTTTGACAATGCTGCATCATTATAATGTTATGGTTCTTTATTATTAAATCCCATTCATTTCCATACTACAATACTTTTAAATCGAAAGTCGGTGCTTCTTATTTACATAAATTACTCTAAATTAAATTATTAATGCCATAAATTTGATCATTTTTTTGGAAAGGATGGACATTTCAACAGGATAATTAGGTATTTAGTATATATAGAATGTATAAATTCTAAGCGGGCCTCGTTTATTTAAAATATTAAATTAGACTATTAGTATTTTAAAAAGGTTTTGTGAGTAGCTTATTTCGTTTTAAATGCTGGTTTAATTATAACCAAAAACTTATTTTCGCAGTAATTTAATTTTAAATGACAAAATCTGTCATCTCCATATTATGTTAATTTTTATTTAGTTCGGAATTTTAACCCTTTACTATAATTATCTGTTCAATATGGAAATTTTGGAATTTAGTACGGAGTGACGACTTCGGATAATTAATTAGGTAAGTTAGTATTTTTGTTTCCATCGATCAAGATCAAAATTATTCAAAAATTAGCTCGAATTCACGCAACGCATACATTGACAGCATAAAATAATCTTTTTAATGGAATAACAGTACACTTATGAACGATTAAAAACCACTTACTCACGAAAAAACGCATGTGCCCATAAAGATACGCGAAATTAACATACAAAATCGCTAACACAAATCAAGAACGCACACAACCAGGTAACTTTAATTAATAATTTAAATGTACATAATTATAATTAATACAATTTAGAAAAAAAATATATTTATTTCTTCCTAACAACATCTAACACCTGAACCTCTATAAAAATACATACATATATTTCGGGAGGCACAAGGAAACAATTTAGCTTGCTTTATTTCCGGGATGTCGATAGGTCTTAACACCATTTGATTTTGGTAATTAAGGAAGCTTAATGAGTTTTTTCTGGTTTAATTAGGATTTGCTCTGTTTAAATATTGTAATTTGTGTAAATATATAATAAAGCGTTTGTTCGTATGTAAATGTTTTATGGAAATTTACTCCAACCTCTTATGATTTAGGTATGTGCCATATCATAGCACATTGTTCTAATTTTTAACTGTAATTGCGACGGTTATGCTAATTTATTAATTATAACACAGAAGTAAAATAATTTATTTGGCAATAAAATGGCTAGTATTAATAACAAGTATGAAAAATGTGCTTGTTACGATTCACAACTTGCGAATTACGAGAGACATTTTGATGGATTACATAATTTTGTAATCATATCTTTACATCTTTATTATTTACACTGGTAGTTTTTATATTTACATACGGATACGATCTTGGCAGTTACTGCCGGCAGATTGATGATTAAAAAACATATTTCACACTTTAAGCAACATACATTCGTTATAATATTATGCTAATATAAATATGATTCAATAACTTCTTTTTCTAAGAGTTTTGTTTTAACTGAACATCATACTAATTCCACAACGTGTGATATAGAATTTTGTAACTAAATTTATAAATATACTTTTCAAAATCCTAAATTTGAAAATCAGTACAAATTAGAACGATTATTTTGAATTATTATTGAAATTTTCATTAATTAAATATGCCATAATTATATATTTTGTTTTACCTGAGTGTCATACTAATTTCACAATTTGTGATATATAATTTTGAACCTAAATTTATAACTATATTTTCAATACCCTAAATTTGAAAATATGTACATATTAGAATGATTATTTTGAATAATTTTTGAAATTTATATTAAATAGTTATGCCATAATTATGTATTTTGTTTTACCTGAGTGTCATACTAATTTTGTAACTACATTTACAACTATATTTTTCAAGATCCTAAATTTGATAATCTGTACAAATTAGAACAATTTTTTGTACAATTTTTGAAATTTTTATTAATTAGATATGCCATAATTATATATTTTGTTTTAACTGAGTGTCATACTAATTCCACAATTTGTGATATATAATTTTGAACCTAAATTTATAACCATATTTTTCAAGATCCTAAATTTGAAAATCTGTACAAATTAGAACGATTACTTTGAATAATTTTTGAAATTTTCATTATTTAAATATGCCATAATTATATATTTTGTTTTACCTGAGTGTCATACAAATTCCACAATGTGTGATATATAATTTTGTAACTACATTTACAACTGTATTTTTCAAGATCCTAAATTTAATAATCTGTACAAATTGGATCAATTTTTTGTATAATTTTTGAAATTTTTATGAATTAGATTGCCATAATTGTATATTTTATTTTACCTGAGTGTCATACTAATTCCACTATATGTGATGTATAATTTTGTAACTACATTTACAACTACATTTTTCAAGATCCCAAATTTGATAATCTGTACAAATTAGAACAATTTTTTGTATAATTTTTGAAATTTTTAATAATTAGATCTGTCATTATTATATATTTCGTTTTAACTGAGTGTCATACAATTCCATAATTTGTGATATATAATTTTGAACCTAAATTTATAAATATACTTTTCAAAATCCTAAATTTGAAAATCTGTACAAATTAGAACGATTATTTTAAATAATTTTTGAAATTTTCATTAATTAAATATGCCATAATTATATATTTTGTTTTACCTGAGTGTCATACAAATTCCACAATGTGTGATATATAATTTTGTAACTACATTAACAACTATATTTTTCAAGATCCTAAATTTAATAATCTGTACAAATTGGATCAATTTTTTGTATAATTTTTGAAATTTTTATTAATTAGATATGTCATTATTATATATTTCGTTTTAACTGAGTGTCATACAATTCCATAATTTGTGATATATAATTTTGAACCTAAATTTACAACTATATTTTTCAAAATCCTAAATTTGAAAATCTGTACAAATTAGAACGATTATTTTGAATAATTTTTGAAATTTTCATTAATTAAATATGCCATAATTATATATTTTGTTTTACCTGAGTATCATACAAATTTCATAATGTGTGATATATAATTTTGTAACTACATTTACAATTATATTTTTCAAGATCCTAAATTTGATAATCTATACAAATAATTTTGTGTATAATTTTTTTTATTAATTAGACATATCATAATTATTTTGGAATTCACGACATGAGTGAGTCCTGAAATCCGGACAGAATCCGACCTTTGTTGAACTTTGTCATAACTTCATTTATTTACCAAATAAAGGTAAACAGTTAAAAGTATGTACATTTTTTACAATAATACATTTTAACACAAAAATACATAAATTTGAAGTTTTGAAAAACTTCCATTATTGAAAAAAAATTGACCATTTTTCTAAGATGTCAAATCATGTTGGTTCTCCATAGCAAAAGTTTTAGTAGTTTTACATTTTAATTTTCACATGTGACGTAGCCATTAAATTAAAATATCCAACAAATTGAAGTCGTTTTTACGATGGTCTTCAGGTTTTTCGGAATTTTTTTGAAATTCTAGCCAGGCTTCATAGAAGACCTGAAAAACCCAAATATGTCTAAGTAACTCCGGATGTATGGTAAATCTACCCACACATGTCTTGCTATCACAGTTTTCAAAATTATACATTTGAGTTATATCTTCCTTTTATTGGATCCTAACTTCTAGTGGTCTCTTGATCTCTCCTCTACACATTGGAAAACCTTTGATCCTACTGAATTTTGAGAAAGACATCATGCATGACAGAGACGGTAAAAGACTCCTACTACTGAGCAAATTTGCAGACTTTTACTGTCTCTGTCGTGCATGACGTCTCTCTTAAAATTGAGTCGTATCAAATGCTTTTCGATTGATATGTGATATTCCACAATAAGATTTAATAAGAACGTCAGTATTACATTCTGATGGTCATTTTTACTCAAAATGAGTAATAAATTTAATCATCAGGAATCCTTGTCTAGAAATTTTTAAGAAACGTTATTTAATATTAATAAAATTTACAAAAATAAAAAATGTGAGGAATAATTTGAGAAAACGTCGTCAATTTAACCATGTAACAAGATTCTGGTTTAGTAATGCCAACAATGGTCTTTGTGAGTGTTCCGTACATTCATTAGTCGCGCGGACAAAAAGAGAACAAAACCCCTATTTTATTCGAATATAATTTCATGTTTCACAGTCACCGACTGGACTACGTGGGCCGTGTGTGACATCCGGTCAGAAGGATCTCGGCTTGTATCTGGTGACTGGAAGATATCGCTGGAAAAGTGGGCAGACCGTACCACACTCACAATCAGCACAAAACAATACGCATTTGCAAACCGATGTGCAAACATTGCAAATTCATTCATAACGACTCTGTTTGTGCCACAAGTGTACATACCTTTAAGTTGCTCGTTATCGCTCGCGCGAATACATCAATTGGTACCGCAAAGATATCGCGAACGGTTTCGCCGCACTTGTGTTTACTAACATTCGGTGTAAGCACTTTAAGAACGGCCATCGGTCATTTGATAGGAGTTCCGCTTATTATAAACAACGCTCGTTAAACATGACTTTGATTTGGCGGCTCAGGAAACGTTAAGATACAATGTTATTACCTATATCCTGGGCCTTTCTCAGAACGTCTGTGGGAAGCGAACTTCGTCAAAAAATGATTATCGCATTTGTGATTGAAAAGCAGATTTTCATTTCGTACTTAATACCCGTTTACCACAACACTAACAAATATATTTCTGAGAATTGTAATATTAGATTTGTTTGCAAACATTATCTGAACGTAATTAGTATGTCTACAAAAAATTGAATATGATTGAGATAATTCATTTCTATGTTATCCGGTCTTATTTGTGGTCTTTGCTTATTATAATTATTTAATCATTGGATGAAGTGACGCTTCGAAAAAAATTATAATTCAGGGTTACCAAGATTGAGAGAAACAAGAAAAGATGACTATGAGTTTACTGCTTAATACGTCAATCGTTTCTATTAATCGTATTATTAGAAAAATTTAAAGAAACTGGCTAAATAATAGTTCCAAGAATATTGTCTACTGAATAATTCGAATAACCAATCATCAAGTGGAATTAAAGACAACCTAGAATAATGGGATGGGGGTGCATTTGACCCCAAACCTACAAGAAAAACCTTGGTTTTTAATAAAATGTGAGTATCCAATTTTGACTTTCTTAGGATCATATTCTATGGACCATAGAACAGTGGGAACGAGTAGTTATTAGTGACTAGTCTAAATTTTATTTATAAAAAAATGTAGTCTGATTATATTAAACATAACTAAAGAGACACAACTGCACAAAAAGTTTGTTATTTCCACAGTGAAACATGGTGCTAAGGGGATGCTTTAATTCTTCTGGAAAAGCTAATTTACGTATAGGGATGTATTAAATAATACTGTCACTATTTCTATATATTGTTTCAACATGAAAAAGATTCCAAACACAACTCCCAATCCTGTGACGGACTGGTTAAGACCGGTTAATGTTTTGACCGTCCCAATCTCCAGACATTAACCTTATAGAAAACATTAAGGGTCATATTCTAAATAAATTCGATATAAACATTTTACAAATTTAAGTGAACTCTTCACAGCAATTGAAGAAGCTTGAAGAAGTACAGACTTGTCGCCAAGCAAAATTGAAATCTAACCACAATCAAGAAATGTTTACCATATTAGAAAATGAACTAAAGATCTTTTTGACCATCGTCAACGAAATATTCAGTACACAAAATTGTAATATTAGATTTGGCTGCCAAGGATTATTTTAAAGTACTTAGTACGTCTACAAAAACTGAATATCATCGAGACAACTCATTTGCTATACAATATGGAATATATTAAATAATTAAAGTCGTACAAAATTGGAATGTAATCACAATCAAGCGACGTTTGCCATATTGGCAAACTATCTAAAGAAACAGGCATTTTACCATTATAAAGACCTTCATCGTTGTGACAACCGTCAACGAAATACACAGTAACTCGTGTTTTTACGATACGATTATGACTGCGCATGGAGCATGAACAAGTCTAAAAATAATTAAAAACAGAACAATTAAATTGATTTGTTTGAGAACGACTGTCGGATGGTACTGCATCAGTCCGTGACAGTTATGCGTATACGTATCTCAAGATCGGACGATGGTTTTCGTATGCGATATTAATAAGTTCCTGGCAAAAACGGCCAAAGGAAAGTTATTAATAAATCAGAAAGTAAATTATACACGGTTTTTGCGGGCATCCTCATTATAAGGCAATTGGTTTTCATCGAATATATTATTATGAACTTATATACTAGTTGATTATTGATAAATCCAAGACAAAAATATTCCATTTTTTGTCGGTCGTAATTTATTTATAAGTGGTTTAAATTATTATAAAAAATTAAAAGGAAAATACGTTCAATTTATATTAGTTATTGTCTTTTTTACGTAAACATTTATTAAAGTTAAGAATTAATTCAATATTCAATATTTATTAATTATGTTAATTTGAGGGGGACGTCGTATATTGATTTCATGTTAACATGTGTTTAAACAAATTAACACATTTCAATTTACATATTGGGAACTTTCAAAGTGGTCATTAATTATTACTGAATTTTGTAAAAACAATTACATAAACTGAAACTATATAAAAAAAAAACATTCAAATTCTGGATCCTCTTTTAAAAAAGTGTCCAATTCAAATTGAAAATTCCGGAGTAATACAAATAATAAAAAAGTCAATTTTAACTAATGAAATAAAAATTTGTAAATATTTCTTTAAATCACAGCAACATTTGTGTTTAATTGATTTTATTTAATAATTTACATTGATTAAACGCATCTCTTTATCCATTGCCTGATCAACAAATTCAACGAACTGCGAAGTTTCACAGAAGCTGCATTAAAATGATGAAACAATAAAATTTAATTCAGTAAACTATCTAGGTGATTACTTTTTATTAACTTATAAAATACGATAATTGAGTTGTTTAATGCGTGTGATTATAATATTTTCAAATAACTAATTAGATATAAATTAACCAAAAAAACCAAGGCAAAATTTGAATAATTTGTAAATTTCTCTTTTTATTGTTGTGGTGGTTCTGTTAATTAAGATAACACCATCAATTGAATTACTTTGTGTTCCTGGAGTTCAACTAATTGATAAATTAATTGGCTAATAAAAAATTAAGTACCTGCTACTGTTACACCAAAGGTTGGAAATAAAGATAATAAAAACTATATTAGTAGAACAATTTCCTGCCTATTTATAAACAAACTGGACTGTTAATAAACGTAAAAGTGTTAATTAAGGCAAATTAATTCGGTGATATTTCTGAAGAAATCTGCTCAAATCAATTTTTGCAATTGTATTGTATAACAATTTAAATTTTGGCCGTGAGTTTAGGCAACAAACACTTTAGTTTAGTTTTGACCTAGTTGTGGAGCAACCAGGATTTTGAATAATTAATTCAGATGTGAAAAAAATTAATCCCACTATTTGGAAATGTACCTTCGGACTAATGGAATAACATTCGAACTAGAAACATGATATTCTCCGTTACTTAACATTCCCACTTACGAATGTCTAACATATACCATTTGATGTTTTTAATTGGTTCTTTCAAGCGGATTATAATGAGATTTAGATAGATTAAGTAGTGAAATGACATTCTGATACACTCTGAATAAAAAAATGGACGAGTGCAGATCTGGAATTATTAACTACTTTCGATCAGTTTAATAATCAATAAAACACACAATTAATTACTTCATATAAGGTAAAGCAAGATTTGAATGTTATTCTGGTTGGACATTCTTTAACGTTGTGGTATGTGAAAGTACTACCTAATTTGTTTAAAATAATTTAATAAAATCGATAATTAAAATTCGATAGATGGTGGAATATATGTTCCTGTCCAGAAAACTAGAAGTAACCATATGTTAACAACAAACTATAATATATTCTATAAATCAAGATAATGCGGCTAATACCAAAGAATTTAAACAATTTTATCTAGCTAGGATCTTCAGAAATTACAAGTCTAATTCAGTACCCATTAAAATTATTTAAATTGGTGTATCCCGTTTTGAAAATTAGAGTCACGTACGCAGCAACAGACACCATTTTCGAAAATAATGATTTTGCATTTCTTAATGCCGGTTCATAGGTCAAACCTAACCAAAAAATAATAACCCAACAAACTAACATTGTTCTATTGTGTTTCAAATTTATTTAAAACAATTGTTGGGCTTAATTCGGCAATAGACCATGACCCTTAACTAAAAAGTTCAATTCGATTTTCATTAATATTACATCAACTTATACACAGCTTAGTGAATATTAATAGTTGTATATTTAAATTTTGATCAATATAAAAATGTGCTTAATATAAAAACTAACTAATTTGTGTGCTACTTAGAAATATTAAAATGTTCCTGTTTGTGAGAAATTACTTCTCCAAGAATAATATTTTCCAAATTGTCACAATAAATGTGGGCAATGTCTATTAATGTCACGGCCGAGACCCGCACGGAATACTGATCGACTGGTCCAGCAATCGCCAAACTAATGAAACAAAACACTGTCTTTGTTCCCTAACAAGGGTGAAATAAATTAGAGAAGAGCGTATCACAATGAACGAAACCTGTTTAAGTATTCGGCGGACGTTTGACGCGTATGCCTACTCCTAAAATAATTTGCGGATTGCTCCTCAATTTAGTTTTTCTTTTTTGCTTGGAATTTATATTATTTCTGTCATTCAAGATTAAATTTTTCCGCGTCTAGGCCGCAGAGAATCGTAAAAATCCGGACGGACGGGGAAATATGAGAATCGGGGAGCGGTTCCCCTATTTTGCGATAAATTTATCCGCCGGACGCTGATAATACTTTAACACATTCTTTATGTACTTGTGGTTGATGGTCCAACGTATATCAATTTTTGACATGTTTATTTAGTTTTAATATCAATTTAGTCAACAACAAAACAGCAACAAAATATTTGGAAAATCACATTGTTAGCTAGAAAAAGTTAGTGTAGTAGGTAGGGTTATTTAATATTTTTTATGGACAATTTCTTACTTAATGTCAAGTGATTCATCACCATATGATAACACCAAATTAAACATTTTAATATATATATTTTGTAAATTGGAGAACATTAAAGTGTAGACAATAGTTGAAAAAATTGGAAAAAAATTAAACAAATCTTAAATTTCATGATCAATTTCACATATTATTATTGATTGTAAAATAAAAATGATTCTCAAGTGAGTGATGTTAATGAGGCAGTACACTAAATTAAAAGGAAGCTTTTTGTTTCATAGTAGAAAGTTACCAATGAAGTCTTTCATTTTACCATAAAACCTATTTTGATTCTCTAACCTTTTCTGAATTATTCATAAAATTGGCAGATTTTGAAAAAATGTAATAATATCTTCGCTTATTTGTTCATTTATTTCTTGAGTGACAGTCGAATTTGGTAATCCTCCATGTTTTCTATAGGGTTGATCTTTGGAAATTGGAATGGACAAAACATCGATGCTTTGGTCTTTTAATCAGTCCGTCATAGTTTTGAATTTGTGTTTGGAATCATTTTCAGATCGAAACATATTCAATATATGGAAATACATTGTAGGATAATATATCTTGTATATAAATCAGTCTAAGAAGACTTATATCAGAATAATTGAGGCTAAAAATATTCGTCTCCCCTGTTCTGTGGTCCAGTCAATGGTTTCTTGTAGATGTGGAGTCAATTGAGCCTCCATCCACTGAATATCTTCTCAAAACTAATTTTTCCAATTCGTCCAGGTTGCCGAATAAGATTGGATTGTTTTTTGACATTCGAATTATTCAGTTATTGATGTTTTTTCAAGTTTTTCGAATGCAGTCGATTTCTTAGTTGTTATCATATTGTTAGCTAGACATAGCTGTCATCATATTATTAGTGTAGACTTCTGACAAGAGATAATCAGATAAAAAAATTGAAAAAAAATTAAACAAATCTTTAATTTTATGGTCAATTTCACATTTGATTATTGATTGTAAAATAAAAATGATTCTCGAGTGAGTGGTGTTAATGAGGCAGTACACTAAATTAAAAAGAAGCTTGTCTCTATAGTAGAAGGTTTCCAATGAATTCCTTCATTTTACCACAAAACTTATTTTGATTCTCTAACCTTTTCTGAATCATTCATAAAATTGACATTTGGCAGATTTTGAAAAAATGTAATATCTTCGTTTATTTGTTCATTTATCTCTTGACAGACAGTCGAAGCTAGTAACACCCATGTTTTCTATAGGGTTGATCTCTGGAAATTGGGATGGACAAGACGAAAAATCGATGCTTTTAGTCAGTCCGTCACAATTTTGAATTTGTGTTTTCAATCATTTTCATATTGAAACATATTGAATATATGGAAATAAATTGTAGGATAATATATCTCTGTACATAAATCAGTCTAAGAAGACCTATATCAGAAGAATTGAGGCTAAAAATACTCATCTCCACTGTTCTATGGTCCAGTGAATGGTTTCTTGTAGGTCTGGGGTCAATTGAGCCTCCATCCACTGAATATCTTCTCAAAACTAATTTTTCCAATTCGTCCGGGTTGCCGAATAAGATTGGATTGTTTTTTGATATTCGAATTATTCAGTTATTGATTTTCTTTCAAGTTTTTCGAATGCAATGGTCCATTTTACATTTGATTATTGATTGATTGTTAAATAAAAAAAAATCTCGAGTGAGTGGTGTTAATGAGGCAATACAATAAATTAAAAAGAAAAAGAAGCTGGTCTCTATAATAAAAAGTTGCCAATAAAAACCTTCATTTTACCATAGAACCTAATTTGATGTCTCTAATCTTTTCTAAATTATTCATATATGTGACATTTTCATGTTGAGACACATTTATTAAAACAATTATTTTTTTAATATAGAGAAATTGCTAAAAAAGACTTATTTAAATAGAAATTATTTAATAAAATTTAAACCAAAGCTTTGAATTTTACCACTTGTACCTCTTGTACCACTTATGGTACATATTTTTTTATTCAATTTTTTTTAGAAGTACACATAATTAAAAAGTATGGCATATATTAATGGGAAACTTTGAGATTTTTTTTTTAATTTTTTATGAACCGAAACTGAAAACTGGAAACGGTGTGACAGTGGACGCCCCACAACTCCAACACGATCAATTATGTCTGAGCGAACGAAAAAGGGGGGCGACAATAAAAAGATGAATAATAAATTTGCAGCGTTTTGAGGAACGGCCGGGACGGCAAGTAATTAAAACTGATTCCGTCAATTCTCTTTTGATTAATTGTGGCGCTAACTCTGCCGAGGGGCCAGTCCGCCACCGCCCCGCTTCCGCCCCACGTGGCACATCTATCCGCGGTGTTTATCTCCTCGGACCAGCCGGCGTAATTTCCATCTCCAATCGTTACTTTTAATAGAGCACCGAATTGTTTCCTTGATTGCAGTGACACATTGAATCACTTTTCATTTAATAAGGAGATTCGTTAATTGAGTTTTAGGGAAATCGCTGTCCGTTTTGTCTCTGCCAACTTGGTAACACTGGTACACACGAGATAAGGTGAGCAGGGCTTTATTCCGTTCGTCGGCCTTTTGTCCCACGGCTTTACCATTACACCGGCGCGTTTTTTTTTTAATTGGCTCGCCATTCAGCTGTTTAGCGTATTGCACAAAAATGCCAATTGAAAAATTGTCCGATGCGACCGTTTGTTTAGGTTTTTTTTTTCAGAGTTGCTCGTGAACAATATATTTTGGAATCAATTTAGCTTTTTAGTTTTACTTTTTATTTTTATCGAACAAGTACAGCTTTTAGTTACAGCTACAATTTTCTAAATAAACAATAAATGTACTGTTTAAATGTTAAAACAACACCCAATCGAATCTTCCCCACCACTGCATATTGTGCAGCTTATTGTAAGAGGAAGCCAAGAAAGCTACATTGAAGTGCGCCTGGCCTTTGTGTACCGGTATAAAGTGTGAAATCTTTATGGGTTTTAGATTGGCTGCGGCGCATCGACAACAGAAGGCAAATAGCGACCGGTAAAGCACGTTTTCGGTCGGGCATGTCGCGGGGAACAAAATTAACGACCGATTGTTTTCGCTAATTTGATAACGAAATTAATTGCTTGTCAATCCAACTATTTACAACAAAGGCTGAACAGCCTGCTGTCCCCAGTGGTATACCTATTTAATTCATTGTTTTTTTTAGGCCGGTTTAAGCCGTTTTATACTATTTATCGAAAAAGTTCCAGAAATCTTTCGCGAAGGTATTAAGAGTGACCAGGATTATAAATTTTGAATTTAATAGGAATACAATAGAATATTAGAAATATCATAAGAAACTAACCTTAAAACTTCATTTACAATTTACAAAATTTCATTTATTTTGCAGTACACTAAGCATATTTGATGATTTCTCTGTGTTGTCATAAATTAAATATTAAAATTCAAGGGTTAAACGCAAAACTAACAGTACAACATTTTGTACAATAAAATGAATTATTTATGTAGCATTTAGTTTGGTATCCCTTTAGTTTTTATCACTTTCAAAACACATGTTCTTCATTAATTCTATACTTTATTCAATAAAGTTGCTGAAATTAGTTCAAGGTCTATGAGAAGATGGATAGTGGATGGGGGTTCGTTTGACCCCAGACTGATTTCCACAAAAAATGTGAAAACTCAATTTTGACTTACTTAGGATCACATTTATTGGACCACAGAACTGACAGGACAAGTAGTTTTAATTACGAGAACAGATTTAATTTATAAACATATTTTTGCTATGTTAAACACTCTACAGAGACAAAACTACGTAAAAAATTTCTTATACATGATGGCGTTTCAATTATGCTATGGGGATACTTCAGTTCTTTTGGCGTAGCCCTCTTAACCTGATATGTATATAGGGACATATTAAACAATAATTTTCTTCCATATATTGAAGAATTTATGTCGTAAATAAATGTGTTTCAGCATGAAAGCGATCCCAAACACAAATACTCATTATAATTATAAACAAAGATATAAATAATTGTTGAGTTTGTGAATGAAGAAATTTCTTCATTGAATTCAATATTTATTATAATTATAAGGAATGTATGGGTATTACACGTTTTTTAATTGATTAAATATTCATTATAATTATAAACAAAAATCGAAAAGCGAATAGTTTACTAAAAATTTAATAATTATAACCAAAATATATAAAAAAATGATATATGAATGGATTATTAAAAATTTCTTGATTTGATTCAATATTAATTATAATTATAAGCAAAAATATAACAAATTGTTGATTTTTTGAATGAGTTGTTAGAAATTTCTTTTATTCATTATAATTATAAGTAAAAATAATGATAAAAAAATGTTGATTTACGAATAGTTTATTAGAAATTTCTCAATTATATAATCTCAATTATAACCAAAAATTATTATTTAATATATGAATGGGTTATTAAACATTTTTTCATTTAATTCAATATTCATTATTCTAAATAAATGTTGATTTTTTGAATGAGTTATTAAAAGTTTCTTGATTTGATTCAATATTCATTATAATTATTAGTAAAATTCTAAATAAATGTTGATTTTTTAATGGGTTATTAAAAGTTTCATTAATTGATTTAATAATTATTTCAAAAAAAAATTTGATTTACGAATTGATTGCTGAAAATTTCTTAATTATATTCATTCATTCATTATTATCCTAATCAAAAATCTAAAAATTATTGATTTATGAATGGGTTATTAAAAATGTCTTGATTTGATTCAATATTTATTATAATTACATAAAAATTCAAGAAGCTTAAAGGATTTGAAACTTACATTATATTTAAAAAATGGTGAAGTTTGGTGGAGGTGGGCTAAAATAATAAGATAATAAGACAAAAAGGATATTAATTATAGTATAACACAAATTTAGTCACTAAAATTCCTTTCAAAATTAAAGTTGCTGTATTTATGTCCAACTCAATTCAGAAAATATATGTAACATTTTATAGAATAAGTAGTTATAATATAGTTTTTATAATACTGTATAAAACAACAATAGTAAATTAATATTATTTTAACAGTTCACATTAAATAAAAGAGTTTTGGCTAAAATATCTAACGTTTTAAAAAGTATATAGTACGAAAAGAGTTTGATCCATCTAAATCCTGAAAGAGACATCATCTACGATAGAGACAGTAAGTCTCTCACTATGGGACAAAGTTCTACTGTCTCTGTCGTGCGTGATGTCTCTCTCTAAATTCAGACGGGTCAAACCCTTTTCCTATTGTATAACAAGTGTTCAGACAAACCTGCATGACAAACCTAATTAGGTTTTTTTATATTCTATCAAATCTGAATTACAAACGAACTTCTTGTCAAATTCAAATTTAATACTTATTTAAACAAAATGTTAGTTGTAGCTTATTCCACAAAAAGAAAAGTAACCTCCCACAAATCACAAATATTTATGTTAAAAAAAATTGTTTCCAAAATTTGATGGTTTTAAATTTTTAAATTTTATAAATAAAATATATTGGAGAAAACTTTAGCACGCTATATTTATTTAATTCTCCTGGTCCTGTTTATGTAATCATCTAAGTATATCACAAAAAAGTGGTATTTTTATTCTTGTGAATTTACTCTGGCTTGGCAACAAGTACGTTAATTTGCAAGACATCAAACATAAAAGTCAAAAGAGACCTCGAAAATACGTACATTAATCAATCCACGACGAGTCTCATCAAAGTCTTGCCATCGATATCTCAATACGAAATTAGAAGTGATTCGTTTGACTGCGCTTCTAGAAAAAAGCCAATTATAAATGTGTCATCTACATATAAACATTTTGAATGGTGAAGAATAACAGCGGTATAAATATTCTAAATAAAAGCAAAACCCATCCGGTTTCTTTAAAGTCGAGCTGCACCAAGTATCAAACGTATCCATAATAAATATATACTTAACACGTGCGTCGCAATATTTATGTTGTTTGATATTCTTTTAATCTCCTGCTGTCGGTAATAAATATGTTTCTTCTATTCGAGGACACTTAAGGAACTTTATCGTTTTTTATATTATTAGTATTGTGTTATTTTTAATTTTTTGTATTATTTTTAGCACTCCGGTGCAACAAGCAACAATTATACACGTTACTAATCAGACGCTTACTTTTGTAACAGAACTAATAAGCAACAGTTACGTGAGAACCAGCTTGCGTTATTTAAATGTCGTATTCGTAAAAAAGCACAAGTGCGAGTTGTATCTCATATGTGTCTCTTATTAGCATTGAATATGAGGAATTGTGACCCTAATTTGACATGCAGTCTTCTGGCTGTTGCGGAATTGCGAGTCGTACTGAAAAAGTGGAGCACACGTTGATATCTATTATTGCTGATGAGAAAATTATTCTTCCGCTATTTGTTATGAAATCGTTGAGGGTTTTTAATTAGTACGCAGAAGAAATGTAACATTCATATTTTTGCATAAATTACAATTCATTTCAATAATTATTTGCTCAAATGTGTGTAAAAATGCTAAAACTGGTTCTACTTATGTAAAAATTAATGACCAAAACGGTTATGCTAACAATAATTAGTCAAAATAGTACTCTTAATGACACATAAATTAATCAGCGCTCATGGGACTTGTTAAAACCATAATTAGGTTCTAATTCATATTTTTTTTTCGGCGGGCAACATTCATATCTTTTGTTGTGCCTGTTAATTGTGATATTTGCTATTAAAGAAGATTTCGCTTTATTCATATGATATGAATCATATCGTGTAACACTTATTTGCAAAACAACGAAAATCCCACTGTAGTTAATTAGTTTTTTATGTAGAAAAAGTTATTATACTTTCATATTTTTAATTAAATTACTGGAAGATTTATACATTTTATCTACACTATTTTACTAGGTGGTTTTAATTATTACATTAAATAACTATTAATTAATAATATATTATTAAAAAAAACATTTTACATAACTTTCAGTCATTGTACTGGGTGGCCAAGTAGTTCAGATTGTTTTTCATATTTTTAAATGGACATAGAAAAAAAAATTAAGTAATTTTTTAATTTTTTTATATCTGACACTAGAAAATAATTAGACCACCACTTCCACTATTCGACCATCCGGTACTTTGAAAGTTGAATACAGCAATATATAATAATTATATATACTGACCAAAAGTAGATAAATATAGAGTTCATTAAGGCTTTGTTTTCAAATGTGAGATATTTTATGGTGGATGTGGATTATTGACAACTAGTTCATTTTGAAATTACTTTCTAATTTTTCAGTACCATAAGTACCCACATGCATACTCAAGTTGGTATGAAATATGAAATAAATTGTAATTTTTATCGTTTCATCTCTTTCTCTTATTAAATTCTCTTTCCTCCAAGGTTACCATCTTATTATAAATTTGTTGTTGCTGCAACAAAAATTGAAATTTAACGGTAAGTTGAACGATTAAAATGAATTTTATAATGAAAAAAGATTTCTCTGTAAATTTCAACTTTTATTTAATTGGTGAAATAGGTTTTTACTGTATAAATAATTTAATAGTAAAAAATTGGACCCTGTACAGAAAAATGTAGGCCTTTATATGTATTATTATCAAAAAAAAAAAATAAATATACCAATAAAAACATTTTAATAATGAATAAATTAAAAAATATTAATTTGTTAAACTTATTCCTAACCTTACTATCTTTATTTAAATTTAATATTTTGAGTTAATTCTAAGTAGCAAATAATTTTTAATAATTCTGATTCTCTGTTACATCTTAGGAAAAATTTTGTTCACTCTGTACAATCAATTATCCCACCAACAATTAAACACAACTGGTTTTACAAATATTTTATATTTTTTTACTGTGTAAGACATTTTGAGTTTGGTGTACCACAGATTCACTTACTTCCCACAGTCACTGCTTTCTATGTTTAAGTAACATATTTCGTTTATTCAATTTTTACATTCTGTGAAACTCGAACTTTCAGAGAGAGAACAGTGTCTAAGAATAGAAATATCAATGCTATAAAAGTGGTATATGACTGTCTATACTTATCAAATTTCTGGTCATTACAAAGTTCTAGCAATGTTACCATAGAATAACTGTTAATAATGTATGTTGATATTTGTACATTCACAGGAAATCTCGGACTTACGTCAAAAATGTGCCCATTCAATAAATATAGTGCGTTCATTTCCGAACATCCTGTATATAAATATTCCATTTAAAGTTTTCAAAAAAAAATTGTAAATTGGTTAATTTCTTAACTTTCAGAGAGAGAACAATCTCTAAGAATAGAAATGTCAATGCTATAAAAGTGGTATATCACTGTCTATACTTACCAAATTTCTGATCAGTACAAAGTTCTAACAATGTTACTACAGAATAACTGTTAATAATGTATGTTGATAATTGTACATTCACAGGAAATCTCGGACTTACGTCAAAAATGTGCCCATTTAATAATATAGTGCGTTCATATTCGATCATCCTGTATATAAATATTCTATTTAAAGTTTTCAAAAAAATTGTAAATTGGTTAATTTCTTAACTTTCAGAGAGAGAACAATCTCTAAGAATAGAAATGTCAATGCTATAAAAGTGGTATATCACTGTCTATACTTACCAAATTTCTGATCAGTACAAAGTTCTAACAATGTTACTACAGAATAACTGTTAATAATGTATGTTGATAATTGTACATTCATAGGAAATCTCGGACTTACGTCAAGAATGTGCTCATTCAATAAATATAGTGCGTTCATATCCGAATATCCTGTATATAAATACTTCATTTAAAGTTTTCAAAAAAATTGTAAATTGGTTAATTGTACTCTAGTTAAAAATCTAATTTCCAAATTAAAAAATAAAATTGGTTATTTTGATAAGTGAGTTGTGTTAAGTATCCTAGGGCTTTACAATTATTGTTTTTGAAATATATCTATGTGACTACTTCCATTATTTGACCACCCGGAAGACATATTGACGCTGCAGTATCGTAACATTCAGACGGCTTTTTTTCAGTCTCCTAACATAATTTATAGCATGCAAATATTTCCTAATTGTTAATTTACTGAATATTAATCACTTTCCACCTTAATGTCTCCAAAGATCTCATTAGTCACTATAAATTCTTCAGTGTAGTTTTTAACATTGTTACGCATGATAAATGATTTCGCAGATCAAACGCATTCGTATGTAACAAGCGGTCACAAAAAGCGACAAAATAGCAGCGTCTTTTCGAAAAATACCACTAATTATGTACATGTGCATCAAACCAAACAGATGTTTCTTCCTTTTCGACGATCCAACGCTTTTTGTCCGCAAACGCAGTAAATATCTAAAATAATTGAATCACGGTGGAAAAGTTCCTTTCCCCTTGGTGCTTTTTTTCTTAATGTGGAAGACAACAGGGACGTACCACAAAATATTTAGTTGAAATATATTTTTAGTCGTTATAATTCGTTCAATTCATTATAAAACATTTTTCCAATATATATGATTCATCTATGATATTGATGATGATATCAAACATAAAAAGAGGACAAGAAAACAACCCATCAATCTAATCGTGCACTTCTATGTGTGTCTTTTAATACAACTCTTAAGGTCGTTAGATGAATGCATCCAAATTTAAACAAACACTCCAGCACAACTCGCTCCAGAAACAAACAAACATAGTATCGGCCGTCTTCAAACTGAAACTTTCATTCGTGCATGTTTGTCTTACACTGCGCCAAAATAAGACGTTAATTAAATCCACGTTGCCAGTCGTATGCGACGACGAATTCGCTGCATACAATCCCTGTTTAATTGTGAGCGGCGCCAACGATAGGTGCACAGCACGGTCCTGGTGGCGCGAACCGTTCCTCAAATAAAATAAACACCGTTGCGTTCGTTGTTTGACAGTCGCGTCAACCGTGAAAACGCTCTCCAATTAGCTGGGTGAGATATGCGCCTCGCAGCCGCGGCGGGAACGTTGTGAGCTGCAGGAATGCAACAACGGTTCCTGCTGAGACGCCGATAGCTTACCGCATCACACTTGTGCGAACCTTCAGAAAAGTGATCGACGTTCAAAAAATGAACGTTTCCATCTTTTCGTTTCACACTTTCAAATATAGTTTAGTTTAAAATTTATTGATTTTAATTGATATACTATAAAGTAGTTAAATTTGGAGTTCAGGGGAGTATTGATTATTCAGGATTTTTTTCAGTAATTCAGAAAACTAATTAAATAATTGGTAAAATTATATTAAAATTAATTAGTATTTAAATTTATTATCTAAATCGATAATTCAGAAAACTATTGATTCATTAGTAAAATTCTACCATATCATTTAATAATTTAGAAAACAATAGTTTAGTAAAATTATATTATTAATTTAGAAACTGTTATTAATTAGTTACATTATTCTGTTTCATTTAGATTAATAAGTAAATATTTCTTAAAACTACAGAATAATTAGTAAATTATTCAATAATTCAAAAATTTATTGATTATCTAGTAAAATTAAACTATGTATTTAATCTGCAGTTCAGAGAACTACTCAATACTTAGTAAAATTATATTACGGAATTCAGTAGTTCAGAAAACTTGATTTAGTGAAATTGTATTATTCATTTAGAAAACTATTAATTAATTAATATTTTATATTTCATTCGGTATTTCAGAAAATTACAGATTAAATAGTAAAATTCTACAATTACATTAAATAAATTCAATAAGCTATTGACTGACTGGCAAAATTTTGCTATTTCGTTCAATAGTTCAGAAAACTTATTGATTGATTAGCAAAATTCTACTGTTTCATTCAGTAGTTTAGAAAACCATTGATTGCTTAGAAAAATTATACTATGCCATTCAGCAGTTTAGCTAACTACTAAATTAGTAAAATTATATTATAATTTAGAAAAATTAGTTTCATTCAGATTTTCAAACTACTACAAATTAATTAGTAAATATTTCTTAAAACTACAGAATAATTAGAAATATTTTATATCATAGAGTAATTCAAAATATTGTTGATTGTCTATTAAAATTATACTATTTAATTCTGCACTTCAGAAAACTTCTGAATAATTAGTAAAATTCTACTACGAAGTTCAATAGTTCAGAAAACTTCTGATTTAGTGAAATTGTATTATTAATTTAGAAAATTATTAATTAATTGATTAAATTATTCTATTTCATTTTGTATTTCAGAAAATTACAAATTAATTAGTAAAGTTCTACAATTTCATTTAATAAATTCAGTAAGCTATTGACTGACTGGTAAAATTTTGCTATTTCGTTCAATAGTTCAGAAAACTTATTAATTGATTAGCAAAATTCTACTGTTTCATTCAGTAGTTAAGAAAACTATTGATTGATTAGAAAAATTATACTAGGCCATTCAGCAGTTTAGATAACTACTGAATTAGTAAAATTATATTATTAATTTAGAAAAATTAGTTACATTATTCTGTTTTATTCAAATTTTCACATTACTACAAATTTATTAATAAATATTTCTTAAAACTACAGAATAATTAATAAAATTTTATTTCATTCAGTAATTCAAAATATTGTTTATTGTCTATTAAAATTATACTATTTAATTCTGAACTTCAGAAAACTTCTGAATAATTAGTAAAATTCTACTACAAAGTTCAATAGTTCAGAAAACTTCTAATTTAGTGATATTGTATTATTAATTTAAAAAAATATTAATTAATTGGTTAAATTATTCTATTTCATTATGTATTTCAGAAAATCATAGATTAATTAGTAAAATTCTACAATTTCATTGAATAAATTCAGTAAGCTATTCACCGACTGGTAAAATTTTGCTATTTCATTCAATAATTCAGAAAACTCATTGATTGATCAGCACAATTCTACTGTATCATTCAGTAGTTAAGAAAACTTGATTGCTTAGAAAAATTATGCTATACCATTCAAAAGTTTAGATAACTATTGAATTAGTAAAATTATATTATTAATTTAGAAAAATTAGTTACCTTATACTGTTTCATTCAGATTTTTACGCTACTACAAATTAATTAGTAAATATTTTTTAAAACTATAGAGTAATTAGTAAAGTAGTATTTTATTTCTTTCAATAATTCGAAATATTGTTGCTTACCTATTAAAATTATACTATTTAATTCTGCAGTTCAGAAAACTAATGAATAATTAGTAAAATTCTACTACGAAGTTCGATAGTTCAGAAAACATCTGATTTAGTAAAATTATATTATTCATTTAGAAAACTATTAATTAATTGATTAAATTATTTTATTTCTGTATTTTAAATAAACTACAAATTGGTTAGTAAAATTCTACAATTTCATTGAATAAATTCAGTAATCTATTGATTGACTGATTAAATTTTGCTATTTCATTCAATAGTTCAGAAAACTATTGATTAACTAGCAAAATCCTACTGTTTAATTCAAAAGTTAATAAAACTAATGATTGCCTAGAAAAATGTCAATCAGCAGTTTAAATAACTGCTGATTTGATAAAATTATATTTTTCATTCAGAAAACTGTGATTAATTAACATTATTCTATTTCAATCAGATTTTCACACTATTAATTTACAGAATAATTAGTAAAATTTTATTTCATTTGATAATTCAAAAAATTATCGATTAACTAGTAATATTATACTATTTAATTCTGCAGTTCAAAAAATTACTGAATAATTAGTAAAATTCTATTTCATTTCAGTAAACTATTAATGAATACATTTTACTATTTCATTTAAAATTGAGAAACTTATTAATTGACTAGTTGAAATCTACTATAACATATAGCTCAGTTAAATTATCCTATTTCATTTAGTATTTCAGAAAGCTTCATATTAATTACTTCATTGAATAAACTCGGAATGCTATAATTTGATTGACAAAATTTTAGTTAAATAGTTCATAAAACTATTGATTATCTAGAAAAATTATCATTCAGTAGTTTAAAAAACAACTGGACCTTAATTATTGATTCAGTATTTTAGAAAAGTACTGAATAATTAGTAAAAATCAGAAAGTCAGAAAAATATTGATTGACAAGTAAAATAATACTATTCTCTTTAGTTTTACTAGAAAAATTATATTACTCATTCAGAAATTTGGATAACATTAGAAAAAATGTTAGTCAGTATTTCAGTACAATACGGATTCATTAGTTAAATTTTACTATTTCATTAAAAAGTTCATAAAACTATTGATTCATTAGTAATATTGTACCGAGTATTCAATATGCGTTTGGTCCACTCTTAAAATGATCAATCTATGGAAACTGTATAGATGAATCAGTTGCCGTCCTCCGATTTTCGGTAGTTCAATTTCGAAGCAACCAACGAACATTTTCTATACATGGGCACATGCATGCATTTCTTCCGTTGTACTTTTGAATTACACCGACAGCAGGAACAGGAGCAACGGCGTTAATCCCGGGGAATCGTCCGTCGTACCATCGTGTAAGGCGAGCTCATGCAAATTGCGCGAGTTTAGGACGCCTAATAGACTTAATCTTGTCGTTAATGTTGAACACTCACGCGGGATAATTAGCAGAGACGCAGATCTTCTTTGTTCGCGAGTGGCGCCCCCGCCGTTTCGAATCCTGGCCGCGCCGCGTCGACATCCACGCTCCTCTAATTACGAGGCCCCAAAACGACCCGAAATTAAACTCTCACCACCAATTACCATATGAGTTAAATCTAATTAAGGTGCAGATACGGCTTATTGTTATGGCCGCCATCAATGGTTTTACTAAATTAACTCGCTGTACGGAGATGCTATCGCAATTTGCTGATAACAAATTCAAATGGGCTCGATAGTGTTAATTAATTTTACTTTGGTAGCGGCGAGGGAGGTAGTTTAATTAAAAACAATTTTTAGGGACTGGTTTAAATTTATCTTGAAACTATATCTTAAATATAAAACAACCACTAAAAAGATGATCAGAAATAAAAAAATATATTTTGTAAAAGATATCTTCTTTTATTCATTTTGACACATTCAAGTAATAATTCGTTAATTGTAATTAACTTGTGGATCTGATGCTTAATAATTTATGATGGTCGGCTCGACACTTATTTTAATCAGCTGGAATTAATTGATATGAACAAATAAAATTAAATCATGTTCAGTGCTCATTGGACTAATTTGTAAGTGAAATAATTAAAGATCCCAAGGCCAAATAAGTAATTTTAAGTAGAAGAAATTGAAAATAAACGTTAAGATAACCAAGTTCTTAGAACTAAGAAAATTAAATGAGATAGAAAGAGAGTCTGTCAATGATAATTGAGATTTCAAAGACACAAAGTGGTTAGTCGGTGGGCAATTATGCCATTGTGCAGCGATATGAAAGCTGCTGTCGTCTTTTTATCGTTGGAATACAATGTAGCGATTTATGAAGGTTTAATTGCTAGATTCGCCTTTAATGGCAACGTCCCGGCCAAGCGAAGACAATTAGCCTGACAAGCGGGGGCGCTCGCTAGATGCGCTCCCGGCCCCGGACAAAAACTGACCCCATAAATCCGTGCATATAGATTGATATATAAGAAAGTTGGTATCTTCATTATGCCTGGTCCACGGTGGCCTTATAGGGCTAAATTGGCCTGCTTTGACAGCCGATGACAACATCATCAACGGACTCCCCGTTCGAGACATAGTTTTTACGTCGCCGCTTTAGCCCACTTTATGAAACATTCATCGGAATCCACCGAGGGTCCGGTGCATGCGACCGCTCATAATTAATCCCATTCATAAAAAAATTCCGGGCGCATTTTTGGATCACATCGAATTATGCAGATCGCCGCCCGAAGAACGTCTCCTTATTCTTAGACCCGATGCAGATGCATTGTGTCTGATATTAAGACGTCTAAATATAGCTGTCGCGGGAGAGGAATGTCTATGTTTATTTTCATATCTAGATCTATTAAGGATTTGGTTGTTGGATACACCACCGTTACCTGTTTCATTATATGCCACTGTTCTTGGTACGTGTTTTCTGGAGCTGTCATTGGAATTCACGCTTTCACACATCATCAACGTCTTGAAAGTTTTATGAATCATAACTAGAAAACGTGAATCTCGTTCTACTTGCATACTATTATGATGTTAACCATCAAACATTAATTGTTATTAAAGTTGTAAATTTAATATTAATACTACTGAGGACCTGTCTGACTTATGCAAATTATATTACATGTCATTATGTTTCGATAATTATAATGTTTAATAATGTAGTATTTTTGAGCAAAGAAAATGTTCCTCGAGGTTCAGTGTGGCTTGGAAGTCTCGTGTCGGCCAATATGAAATTTCCTTGATGCATTGTTCCAGCGTTCCAAATTGTTGTCCGCGACCGGTGGTCCATTCCCAAGATTTGTTCCGCAGAGACGTCCGCAAGCCCATTGTCAGCGCATTCTTCGGCTGATGGTCGCGACCCCACCGAAGCGACCGCGGTTCTTACTCATAACTGACCGTGTATGTCGATGTTTCTTCTTGCCCATTCCGCGGCTACATTCACTTCAATTAGATCAGGATTTATTAGAGGAATTGCGGACGGATTCGGGACGTATGTATGGGTTTAAAATTTTATCGTTATGCATCAGATTACATACACGATTCGATTATCAAGACAGTGGAAGGAATTGATAAAATTATTTCAGTAAAGATCAATATTTGAATTTGATTATAGTTGATTAATTAACTAAAAATCAAAAGTCTATATTTAGCTCTAATTTTTACTCAATACTTGAAAATAATAATTAGGGTTAATTAAAGCTGTTTTTGAAGCATCTACGCATATTTTAAAAATTTTTATTTTCATTTCGTTAAACGTCTACATTAATTTACAAATAATACAATTAACACACGTAGAGACCATTTTCAGGCGTGCTAACAGATCATTTTTTAATAGGAATTGACAGGACGTATTCCTCACAGACTTTGGGAGTGTTTCTCAGTGCAACAAAGCTAATTATTAATTCTCTGCAAAACCATGTTGTAAATTAATTAAACCATGAACTTCATCTGATGCAAGAATATATTAATATTTTTTAATATTATTTTTAATGGTTATTTATCAATTTTCTTTTTAAATCATAAGTTTAAATAAATTATTATATCTAAAATACTAAAAAATATCAATTGTCAAGGCTATTAAAAATATTAAAAATGTACAAAATGAATCTAAAATTCTAAGCAACTGAGCTGATTAAATTTTTAAAACTCCCTTATAAAAGATCGTATAGATGTTAAATTATTTATTTATGTTAAATATATTTATTTAGTGAAAATATTTTAAAATAATTTTGTAACTTACCTGTATATTTATTGCTAGTTCACGTACTGTTGTTACTTACCTTTCAATTTCTCTATTTCAGCATTTCTTGCGGTAAATCGTACCAGTGCCCATAAATAAAACAAATAGATAAATAATGAACGATTTATTTATTGCAGCTTCGACACACGACTGGGTAAAATTGGAAATATAGAATTGTTACTGATCAATTAATTGATATGTCTGCTGGAAAATATACTCGTGTGTATGTATTTTTTTGTGTGTGGTGAACCTTTTTTATAATACAATGAATCCTAAATCTTTCCATGTACTGTATACTTTTATATGTATATATTTCTTAAATATTACACATTATAATAACAAATATTTGTTTACAAGTCTAAACTAGGTACATACATAGATACAAGATTTATACTGCTGCCATTTTGGGACAGTCGAATTTATATACAAAAATGAATTAGAGGGAACCACTAGAACACCAAATTTATTTACAATAAAAAACAGCAGGTCGAAAGTGTGGATAACCAACATAGTACGAGAGGAGAAACAAATATTACAATATATAAATAATTTAAATAACATGAACTCCCACTGCAAGTGTTTCGCACTGTTGTTTAGTGTTCTAGAACGGGCGCCGGGGAAGTAAGGAACGAAAAGGTATATCACATATAACTGTACAATCACTACAAATGCAGGCGTCCGTTTTACTTATTGTCCATCATTGGTCAATATGCACAAGATCCGAGGTAGTTTACGGCCAAATCTCGACCACCCTATTAAGCGGTCAAGCCTTATTCAAAGCCACCGGTTTCAGCGGAGTCTCCGAGCCAGACGACAGGCTGGACGTCGACGAAGGCGACATCCTCGAAGCGCTGGTGGTCAAACCCAGTGGCAGGCTCGACGAATTGCTCGACGTGGATGTGGCTGCTGCCAGACTTGCTTTGGTAAGTACGGAATTAAGAGACGAAGGTACTGTGTGACTTGCGTTAACCGCCCCCAACGTTCTCTGGTAAGTCTCCAGAAGACTGGCGTCGGGGGAACCGCCGCTGGCGGCCGCCAACTGCTGAGCAGCCGGACCGTACAGACTCCTGTAGAAGTCGTGCGGTCTTGCGTAGGGGGCGGTATGAAGACCTGGCGGTGGTAGTCTGCCCGCCAAGGATGGAACCAACCTTCCATGGGCTTGAGAGTACAATGTGGAAGCCGCGGAGTTCGGCGGTCCGTCGCTCTCTTTGCTGGCCATGTCCGCCAATGACCAGATTCTCGGCTTAGAAGTCACCGAAGCGGACATCTGGGGCGGAGATCCGGATGACCTGGGGGGCAGGAAGGCGGGATGGGGGGGACGTTCGTAAAGGTCTGGACTGTCCGGACCGCTGTCCGGTCGCGATTCGCTCCATTCGCTGGCTGTGTCTGGAGCCAAGCGAGAATGGGGCGGCCTGTCTCCGTCTTCACTTGAAGCGGTGCCTGAATCTTTGGAATCTGTAACAAGGAAATCACAAATTATTTCCTGTTTTTTTTTTTTTATTGCAATTAAACAATGAGGAAAAAGGTAATGGAAAAATGTAGAATGTTGTTATTACCTAGCAGATCTTTTCCGTCGGCGCTTTTGTGGTCTTGATCATCATCATCATCGTTATTGTTATCTTCGTCCTCCACTCTGTTTCTGGGTTCCCATGTCATCTTGTTTTCTTTTTTCAAACGTCTTCTTGCGTTAGCGAACCACGTTGATACTTGCGTTAATGTCATCTTGGTGATAATTGCTAGCATTATCTTTTCACCTTTAGTTGGGTACGGGTTCTTTTTGTGTTCATTAAGCCAAGCTTTCAAGGTGCTTGTCGTTTCTCGAGTGGCGTTTTTCCTTCGCGCTCCATTCAAATCCATACCATAACTGGAACAAAGAAATAACGAGTGTTAAAAACTGGAGGAAATGTTTGGATTTAATTGAAGAAGTATTGTTGGCAACAGAGAAAGTTCAAGAAGAGCATTACCAAAGATTGACAAAGGAGCGACCGAACAGTAATTAATTAAAAAATGATTTTAAAATTGATAAAACGACACTTTCACAAGAACGAAAAGTGTTTGACTTCATTAAAAAGTAATGTATGGCTATAATTAATTATAGTTTCGTGTTCGTCATCGAAGCCAATGAAATCTATAAATAACCAAAACTGGTCTTTGGAGCAAAACCACTGATTTAATAACACGTTCGTTGTGTTTTCGAAACCCGTCTTCATTTGCCCCGTACGTCTCTTTCAACCTCCGCGTTTCCGACCATCTCGGTCCCATGACAGATGTGCGTTGAAATCTTGCTTTATTTAACTGAAACAACTGTCTCGCCGCATCACCGGATCCGATTATTTTTTCAATAGAAAAACACGAGACGCGTAGACGTGAAAAACGCCGAGGGAGGAGAGCCCCCACGGTTTATAGATGGGAAATTAATAAAGCCGTCAGTATATCGGCGGGAGCCAGCGGCGCGTCACAATCCAATCTGTGCGACGGCAAATGGCGCACGTTTTAAAATGCACGCGGAGGGATGATTTGAAAAAAAAAATCGCACCGGAATGATACGCCGGGTTTCATCGCGTCCCTGATCGCATTATCTGCTTGTTTCCATAGCAATTGCTAATCGCGAAACGCCATGAACAGCGCTGCCAATCAAAGCGACGCGCGCCTGCGGGTTCAGCTCACTTCTCGCTTTTCTGCTTCTGGAATTGCTCCCTTTTGTGTGTCTCTTATATTCGCTGTTTGTTAACACGGCATGTGTTTTCGATCATTGTTCCTGCCCTTTGTGTCGGCTCTTCCAGCGTTGTTTTCGAACATAATTCTTTTATCTTTTGCCACCAAAGGGTTGAACAATAAAGAAATATATATACTGACTTTACGTCTATTTAAAATATTGATTGCTCTATGCACGTACAAGAGTTGAAACTAGAATGAATGCCCCTTCCTCATTTAGAATTCAGGATTAGCCCCCATAGCCTGAGGATAAAATTAATTTCATCAAAATTTTGGCTTTTACTGGTACGGCAAAATGACGTTAAGTGATCTCGCGATACGGCGTTTATCAAGTGATCACACTTTCAGGGTCGTGCGGTGATGCTGTGTGTGTTTTTTGGTCGCGCCCACCTCGTCGCGTCTCCTCGGTATGTAAATTCTCGTTCGGAAAGTTGAACAGTTGGGTTTCTGGTATATTTATTCTAGTGGAAAACGTTCGTCCGATATGCACCTGGCGACGGGCACTATCCGCGGTCCTCGTTAACAGCCAGTCGCCTTATCGGTGCTTCGATCTCGCCTTTATCGGGACCATCGCTTAAAACTGTCTCATGCCACGTCCGTTCGTGGGACATTTTTCAATGCCCCGGGTATAATCGCCTAATGATGGATGTCATTAGTTTCAAATAAATTAACGCGGTGAATTTATGAGCCACGTTGCGCACGCTAAAGAAACTGCAATTATGCATGAGGATGGACGATTGCTCACGGAGGATATCGGAGCGAAACAAAATGGACATGACAATTGTGCTTCACGGCCGACGAAAATATCGGCGTTTTATTCGACGGCTACTATAAAATGCGCCACTTTTCATTCGGCGTGTCACATGGTGTACGGGGGTTTATCGCCGCCTGAGTCCTTTAAATAATAATAATAATCGAAAGGCGAGATGAATAATGAAGTCTGCGATTGATGGATTGAAAAGTGCAATGATGTGAATTCGCAACGTGTCGATTGGGGTCGCCTCCTGTCAGTAGAATTAAATGTTTTACAACAGGGCATTTCAGCTAAATATTTAAGGATACGATAATCAAACATTGCTTCCTCATTGAACATCACAGACTTTTTAAGGTGACATTTTCCTCCAAAAGTGATTTGTTTTGCTGTATAAAGACAAACCGTTCTTCATCTTTATCAATTTTAGAAGAAGATAGATGGAAGAAAGATTTTTCTTCATCTCGATCAGTTTTTAATGAATAAGTTGATGAACGAAAGTTCTTCCAACTTGATCTATTTTAGAGAAAAATGACACTTAAGAAGTTAATTCAGCAATGTTTCGATGCCCTTAAATAATTAGCTTTCTAATTTGACTCTTTTACTACAAATTGAATGACACATCCTTGGTCAGTTGATAGTGGGGCCTGAACCCAATAAATATTTTACATTTCGAATTGTCTTATTTCTCCTTTGATAAATTGTATTAATGAATTAATTATTAGAATACCAATTTGTCAACTTATGTTTTCCCCATGTATTTCATGCATCGATATTATATTTCAGCAATGCCATATTAATCACAGTGTATGACGTAGGTGGTTTTCCGGTGCCTGATTTGACTTATCAACGTACTCGTCAAAATGCCACTGCTGACATTAATCTAAAAATAAATTAGTACAACAAATTTGCCGTTTGTAGTAAATAATTGAAATCTATCAGGCACTAATCGGTTATTTATGGAAATTTGTGCAAATATGTTTACGCGGACTAAACAGACATGTTCATTTGTTTCCTTGAAAAAAAAAAAATTAACAATTAGTATTGTTTATTGCATTTATGACAATGCCGATGAATAATGCATTTTTTGCATACAATCAAGTCAAAAAATCAAATTTAAACTTTGGCCGAGATGCACGTGTCGAATGTGTCGTTGTGTTTGAACACATACGTGCCGGACATTTCGAATGATCAGCTGCTTAAGTCTGACACCAGGAAATGACAAATGTCCACTTCCGAAATGACATATCGCATAATGATCAGCCCGTGACCGGTTCAATAGACATTAATTCTGCACTTAATGGCCGTAAAGCCGTACGATTTTCTATATTAAAATTTATATGGTTATTGATTGACGGTGTGTTGTTGGTGGGTAATTTACAGTGCTTCGCATGTATGTATCCGATATCCTGTTATTTTTTTTTCCGTTGCATAAGGTTATTGATTCCAATGGCCGAACCACAACAGAAATTCGTCCATAACTGTTGATTAGGGCTGCACGTATTCATACGGAGTTTGTATGTGTGCACTTTTTGCCCATTTATTTTTAGTCTAACATAAACTATGTTGGTCGCTTCGCTTTTTTAGTCGATAAGCTGCGATAACCTCGGCAATGACCGTGTCAAAGATTACGGCCCATATATATTTCAATTAGTTAATATAGAGGAACACACATAAAAAATAAATAAATAATGTGTAAGATGTAAACAATTCGCTTGTTTTTTGCAAGTCAGATCTCATGTGACGTTGAGAGTATAAAACGCGATGTGTGTGGTTTGTTTCTAGGAACACAATCAATTATAGAATTAGATGCACTTTATCTTATCGTAGTGGCTTTCAATTAGTTGGCAATAAATCAGCGGGTGTGGGACATTATCACTAATGTTTGTCTTAATAAGCCACCAAAGAAATTCACTGGAAGATTGATTAACAATGTTGCAATTGTTCAAAATATTCATAAAAATTAACAACAATTACAAAATTGATAAAATTTTGGACATAACAAACATAAAAATGGTATCAAGCTTTAAAAATTTAGAAATTTTGATGACTTTTATAAAATAAATAACAGGGACGAACATAATAAATTTAATATAACAAAATGGTTTTATAAATTATTAAGTGGGTGGTTCTTGGTATGGGACGGGATTATTTGAATTAAAACGTTGCTGCTTATTTTGCATACTTAGTGTACAATTCTCAGTAAAATGTGCTGATTAATGAATATTCTACAAAACGATCTATTTTTAGAATTCTTTTATTTCATGACTTTCATATAATATATACATAAGTAGGCACAAACTGTATGTAATTAAAAAAATAATGTATAAAAATAGATATATATTTTCTATTAATTTAATTAATTATTTAAATGTCACTACATGAAACATTATATATTTATAATTGCGTTTAACTTTCAACCCCCTGTTCGCTGTGACCGTATCGATCAAACTTTGCACCATTATTATTATGCACAACTATTGTATCTTGTTGACGTGTTAACACAGGCTAAAATTTAGGATCGTCAGTCGGCGATAACAGTGTGATATCTCGCTAAAAATACAAAAACAAAAATCCTGTCGTGTTCGAATCCACTTTTCGATATGTGCCCGTAATCTTTTGAATTTTTAGCAGTGCGTGCCACCATGCATTTTCCAACGACAATTTATGGAAAATGTCTTTTCGCTCTGGCTTCGAATTCATTTTATTTCGCCCCTTCGGACGAATTGCGCTCAATAACACACCTTTTATCTGAATTATTTGGTTATAAACTTGCACCCTCTTGATATTTATCGCGGCTTTATCAATATTTCAGCCGGAAGTGGATGGCGCAAATCCTATGTGCATGTTCCGGCCGATTTCCCGATCTAATCCTTCCGAAATAGGCACCCCCATTGAATTATTTATTTGTCGGGCCTTGTAATTGTTTAAAAATAGATCCAAGTGCGGCTTTTAAATAGATTAGAACCGCATTTAAATACGTTTATTATTAAAATGTGTTTTCGATTTCATGGACACACAATTTAAACTTGAAAAACCCACAGGCGACATTAGTCCGGCAAGAAAAATGTTGACGGCGGTCGTTTATTTAAATATTTTCGTGTAAACATTTCGCCCAACAAATTTCCAAGCGTTGTCCGTTCTCGTTTTTCAATGCTGTGCATTGTTCTGTTGAAAATATAATTTACACAAATTAGCCGTCCGACCGTTGGAACCCGTCCAGTATTACAAATAGTATTTACAAGTATGACGATTGACAACGGGACAACATAAAAGTCCCTGTCGGGAAGTGAGAAAAAATTTACCGGTGATTACTACAACAAAGCGGGATCGTTTGTCACAATTTATATTTGGTTGGACTAGAATAGAACTCTAATGATGTAAATATGGAAAAATGAACAAACCGTTACATATTTTAATTTAAAGTTATTAAAAACCAAAATTGGAGGTAATATTAATCTTAAAATTTAGATCTTTTTAAGAAGAAATATTTTATATCATAAACCAGATTTGGAAGTTTTTTTCTTTTTCGAAGTAGTAGTAAAAAAGGACACAATAATGGTTTTAATTCTTCTCCTACCATTTATCTTCAAACTTGGTAATTATCAGTTAACTGCATAATAATGAAGACATGAAAAAATGATAAAATCTTTACATAGTTTATCAAAAACCAGGAATAAAGGTAATGCTGATCTTAAATATTTAGTTCTTTTTAAATAGAAATATTTTAATATTTTGTAATATTAAATCATAAACCAGATTTAAAAGGTATTTCTTTCTGGAAGTAGTACCAGAAGAGGACACGATTCTATGACAATGATTTTAGTTACTTCTTCCTGTCATATATACACATTTGGTCATTATTAGAATGAATCAAAGATGGATAGACTACAAAATGATGAATTTTGAAGAAGAAATATTTTAAAGCAGTAATATTAAATTATAAACCAGATTTGAAAATTATTTCTTACTGCAGGAACAGCACACAATGTACGGATGATTGTATGTTTTAGTTACCTCCATTTGCCATATCTACAAACTTACTCATTTTGAGAATGAATCAAAGATAAAACCTTTACAGATTCTCCTGAGGGGTTGTGAATTCTACAATAATTGAAAATTACCAAAAACCAGGAATAAAGGAATACTGATTTTAAGAATAGAGGTAATGTTGATTAAGCATTTGATCTTTTCTTGGAAGAAATAATCTGAAGCAGTAATATTAAATTGAAAGTAAGATTTGGAACCTTTACAGTTTGTTCTTGCTGAAGATGGTAATAATTGAAAATTACCAAAAACCAGGAATAAAGGAATACTGATCTTAAGACATATTTTAAGGCTACTTTAAGGTTATTTTAATTAACTATTTTCTCCTGTCATATTTACAAGAATAGTGGTAATGTTGATTAAGCATTTGATCTTTTCTTGGAAGAAATAATCTGAAGCAGTAATATTAAATTGAAAGTAAGATTTGGAACCTTTACAGTTTGTTCTTGCTGAAGATGGTAATAATTGAAAATTACCAAAAACCAGGAATAAAGGAATACTGATCTTAAGACATATTTTAAGGCTACTTTAAGGTTATTTTAATTAACTATTTTCTCCTGTCATATTTACAAGAATAGAGGTAATGTTGATTAAGCATTTGACCTTTTCTTGGAAGAAATAATCTGAAGCAGTAATATTAAATTGATAGTAAGATTTGGAACCTTTATAGTTTTTTCTTGCTGAAGATAGTATACAAATAGATGGTATGACAATGTCTTTGGTTACATTCCCCTGTCATATCCACAATTTGGAGCCGGCGATTGTAAACTTGGTCATGATCGGAATGAATAAAAGACAGGAAAACCAGATACGACAGTGCACCAGCGGCGAACGGTGAATTACACAATATTGTTTGTTGTAAAGCGTACGAGGATGGTTCTTTTCCTTACAAGCCCATCGTTGGAGTGCATGTTAAACGTCTATTATCGGTGAGTCATGGGCACGAACTCACTTCCATGCAGATTTAGTGTTATTGCGCACGTGATTGATTCGAACCGGGCAACTTGCAACTCAGGGATTACCGGTAGTGTGGACATAAATCGCTGATAAATCCAATCGGCATAATCGTTTTAATGCACCACGAGGCGCATTCTCCGCGATCGCTCCACTTCTCCGACTTTATTATTGCCCCGGTTCCGAATTAACGGATAAATTACCGGATAAAACCAGACCTATAAATTCGGCAATATTCAAACTTGTAAATTAAAAGGGGCACCCCGGATTTGATGTTTTATTCAATGTGAAAAAGTGACGCGGTTGAGGGCCTCCGGGGGGTTTTGCGAGGGTGTTCGGCTCGTTATCGCTGTTAAATAATATACGAGGCACGTCTGCAGGGGTTAGGCCGGGACTCCTCAACCGATATGTGGCCGGAGACGGGATGTTGGAGGCGGGCACAGATAATGACACGTTACAAAATAATTAGATAATTGAAGGGGGGACGTGTAATACAATTTCTGGCAAATACTCTCATTAATGGATCTGTTTATTAATTGCTAATTAACAAAACGACCTTCAGGTGTTGTCGCCTTTATAACAGCTGTATTCTCCAACTGAATTATCATAGATTTGCATGAAGCAAGATAATACAAATAGTAAACTTACCCATTGAAAGGATACCCGGCGAATGCAGTGTCGTACGGATGGTAAACCGACGGGTAAGGCCAACCCGCTGCGCCGGCAGCCAGGTTTTCCTTGAGATCCAAGCCAGCCTAAAACCAAAAAGAATTAATTAATTATTAATAATATTCAATAATTATCGCGACCATTGAAGTGCAACCCATTCTAATTAAAACCAACGAAACCAGTGCGGCGCGTATGCGTTACACAGAACGGTTGTTTGTAGTCAATGCACTTGGTTTAATCAGTTATAAATACATATATGTGTACTAATTAATGTTGCTTTAAATGCGTATACGTTTAGAAATAAAACAATGACTTCCTACTGTGCAGCTCCTTCCTGTTTATTAATTAACTTTAGTTTACGTTAAAAAAAAAATAACACAATAACGTATAATAACAAGCGACCCGATCTGGTCTCAGATTACCTGAATCATGCAATTTTATTAAAACAATGTTCGTGCTAAATAAACCTTCTCTATACGTATAAATAAGTACTTTGTGCATTGTTTATGGCTCGTTCGGTTTGTAACACCTTAAGTACCGATGATTTATTGTCCATAAGTGGTTTACGTTATAATTTACCAGATCCGGCAACAATTGGTCGGACTAAGCTCGTTGAAAAGCCGTCGCACTGAAAGAAGTTAGTTTTGGTGCACGCCAGCCATTCACCGCACATTTTGATTAATAGATTTATAATTACAATGTACGTACGCGGACAATGAGGCGCGTCTGAACAAATTACGCGTGGGTCGGACTAATGAAATAATTAAGAAAACATGACACCTCAAATTGAAATAACCCGAAGGCAGTTGGAGATCCGATTGAATGGACGCTTTGTGGCGGATTAAGTCCCATGAAAAATTTCGTTTTGTCATAAATCAGCGCCTCGGACGTGTCTATATAACTTCATTACAGATTATTATATTAATCACGGCGCTCTTGTGGGACCAACAATGAGTCTGACAGCCCGGCGTACGATGTTTGGTCTTTAAATTATTTTAAATGGCTGCCTGGCTGGATGTGCGCCCGTTGTTCTCCCGAGTTTCACTTGAGCATTGCTAAACTACATGTAACTAACTGTCGGCGAAGATATACGAGCGACAGGGAATGAAAAATTATCAACCGTTCGCATTAAAAATAAGATTATGTGGAAATAAAAACGTAATAACGCCGACTATTATTAGTGCGCTAAACGGTTTATGAAGCAGTAAAGCTCAACTTATAGGCAAACTTGGGGCGACAATAAACTTTAAGAATTTGTTATCTAACGCACACATTTTTCTCCGTTTAAACATTGAAACAAAAAAGTACCATTCTAATTCGCCCCCAAAATAGATTCAATTAATTTATTTGATTGCCTTACAAGGGATGCACCCAACTTCCCGATAAACAAGCACGTCAGTTACCCAATTCGGTACAGTTCGGGTCTTGGAAACTTTCAACTAAATCATGGATGTAGTAAAACCGGAGCGTCGCAGTTGTTCCATAATTGGAGTGGACGAAAACAGGGAAGCCAGGACAACAAACTAGTTCGGATCCGTGTGTCCAACTTGGCTGATACAAAACCCATTTGTTTGCCAATCAAAGTTTCAGCATACGACACATGTTTACATGGTATTTGAGATAGTATTTACGCTACACCATGTTAAATTACATTACTGTGCATTAGAGTTTCGTGTTGTTAGTACTTAGAACAACTCGGGGAAACTAGAAGAACCCGCTTTGGGTTTCGAACATGAATATACAACCGGGTCTGTATTTATACATATTTCATACGTGCCGCTCGGATATTTATTGCCTTATTTGTTATGGACACGACACTGAATATCTTTAAAATAATTGAGAGCAAGTGACCAATCTAATCAGCACAAAGTTTTACACAGTTTGCATCAGTACCACAAAGTAGGAAAAAGTGTGTGTGCGAATTGATTAAATTACACGCTCTATAATTATAGCATTGTAAAAAACTCAATTACAATAATCAGATTTCAATATTACGTCTGTTCCGTTTCACCTTCGAAACAGGTGGTCGTACAACACAGCATCGGAATCCAGTTTGCGTCCACGATTCTTACGTATGTTCTAATTATCGGTTTATTTGTAAATTCCACCGAAATGATCAGGCATTCCAATTATTCTTTAATGATTTTAATGGCGAGTATGGAACAACTGTCAAGCGCAACAGTACGACTAGTACCGAAGAACCAGGTGATCGTTTTAGTGCTGAAGACAACCACAAACCTTGATCTGGTTTCTAGTACACATAATACGTTCATAAGATCAGCTTTAAACGTTACTAACATTTTTAATTAAAACATCACACCTTCGCCTCAGATTAAAATGTGTTAAATTGGTTTTCGATTAAAAATGTTGTCGTGTATATTATTAAAACGGACATAATTTACACAATGCTCGTTGTAATGGTTTCTGTGTGACACATTTACAATTTTTTTTGAGTGGAAAGGTTATCGAATTGTAGTGTTTTGTTTACAAATACATTTGTAAGCCTAATTTTTAAACTGTCCACATCAGATCCGTATTGACGCCGTTTCGTTCTCAATGACACTAACAAAGTTGTTGATGCTGAGACCTGAATACTATCCTCTAATAAATCTTGTTGCTGTATTATAAACAAGTTTATGTAAATATGTTTATTAATTAATCGTTATTTGTTTTATCGCTATATAAATTTGTAACTGGACCACACACATCACACACATTAGTATAAAGTCCAGCATCAATATTAATTTTTAATTGTGAAAACAGCCTTGTCATTTTTTGTTGTAACAACACGCATAAAAATCCGGAACATAAATATGAAATACTGAATGTATGATGTCCTCACACGATAATTTATGAATAATAAGGTAACAAGTAATTACCACTGTTTTTATCATCATTATTATAAAGCATAAATACATTATTAATTATGTTAATAACCTTTCAAAATTACAGCAAATGTACACGATAGCACAATTTATTAGGCATTTTGGCAAAGCATTAATATTGAAATGTTGCTGTTATCAGTGCAAATGGCACATAAATTCCTGCACCACGTAAGTAGCATTATAGCAAATTAAACAAAAATATTCTTTTCAAAACTAATTGGTGCTTATTTTCGGCCATTTATCGCAATTAACACTTATAATCCACACACTACGAAACTAGTTTTAAAGTTCATTGTAACTACACTTTTTATTTCACCCAGAGACTCTGGATAATTGCGGTTTTTTAATGTCTAGAAAAAGTCTAGTTCATTAGTTAAATGTTATAAAAACTGAAAAACCCGTTAATTAATAACACATTCGTAGTAATTAACGCATCAACTGGCATTGCTTTTAAATTAATTAGATCTTTAAAAGCAACAAGCAAAACAGACGTGTGCAACAAAAGCTGATATGCCCGAAAGGAGTCTTGCAAAATCCGAGTTGTCACATGATTGTACCCTTGACTGATTAATAGTGCGTTTGTAATATGCAAAAATTAATTGTTTGTACAACACTAATTAGTTTAAATCGATTCGAAAAATGTAAAACAAACATGTTTTATTCATTCCGATTAAGAATTGCTTGCGTCAAGCCGATACAGCACTTTACTAATTACCGGCTTAAGTGATTCAATAATTAGTTTTAATAAAGTGTTTACACGACAAAAACACAGACTAATGGATTTCATGGACTCATCACATTTTTCTATGTCGATGGAAAAAAAAAATGTATTACTTCGTATGGAACAGTTTAATCCGAGAATTATTCGACATATGGAGAACCATAACCGAGTAATGGGTTACCATTAAAACGCACTGGATATCATGCAAATGGTAACATGAACTAGATAGTGTTAACCTTGCAACATATGTTAAAAGCACTCAAGAAGAAAACGTAAATGCTTAAAATTTTCAATCACTCGCACCGGTCACTTTTTCCGACGGTAACGTTGCACACACCATGTTGTTTGTTGCTGTTTAATGTCAATGCTTTTAATGTTTGCTTTCGGATAAGTAAATATTGATTGTTACGCTTGAACTTTGCTAAAACACCGACAATTTTATTACAAGCCGCCTAGATCACATGATTTCAATCCAACAATGTCGTTAAACGTGGCGATTTCTTTAGCATATCATGCATTAAATATGAATTGCAATACATATGCATTAGTGGAGTACTAATCGCAAATATCTACTTAAAATTTTTTATTACTTTGCTAATTGCACAAACTAACATTTAATTAGGTTATTAGTATGTAGTGTCACTGTTCCACGACCTATTTTCGACCAAAGACATTTTATAAATGTGATAAAATTTTGGTTAATCATCAACATTAATTGTCACAAGGTTAATTGGGGTGCGATCAGATTTTAAATACCAACTGAAAGCAAATTTAGTGGTGCTGTCAGAATTTTGGAAAATATAACCTCAATTTTGACTTCTAAATGGAATATGAAATTCCTAATTTAAATTATAATCTAAATTGGAGCAGACAGCTTCATAAAATTTAACAAATTTCTATCTTGGAATAATTTAAAAATTAAAATCTGATTAATTAACGCTTATTTAACATTTTCTATGTTTTGTCTCTTAAGTTTATGTTAGAAACGATTTTAAAGCTGCCTTCAATGATTTACAAAATGTTTTTTTGACAGCTTCATAAATTGGAATTGGAATTATTTAAAAATTAAAATCTTGATTAATTGACACTTATTAAATATGGATGATTCTTTACTATTCATCTTATCTTTACTTTTCTACGTTTTGTCGCTTAAATTTATCTTAGAAATGATTTCAAAGCTGCCTTCAATGATTTACAATAAAATGTTTTTTTTTTTGAACAGACATCTTCATAAAGCTTAACAAATCTCTATCTTGAAATTATTCAAAAATTAAAATCTTGATTAATTGACACTTATTAAATATAGATAATTGTTTACTGTTCATCTTGTCTTTACTTTTCTATGTTTTGTCTCTTAAATTTATGTTAGAAACGGTTTCAAAGCTGCTTTCAATGATTTACAACAATTTTCTTTTTTTTTTTTTTTTGAACAGTCAGCTTCATAAAACTTAACAAATCCCTATCTTGCAATTATTTAAAAATTAAAATGTTGATTAATTGACACTTATTAAATATGGATGATACTTTACTATTCATCTTATTTTTACTTTTCTACGTTTTGTCGCTTAAATTTATCTTAGAAATGATTTCAAAGCTGCCTTCAATGATTTACAATAAAATGTTTTTTTTTTGAACAGACATCTTCATAAAGCTTAACAAATCTCTATCTTGGAATTATTCAAAAATTAAAATCTTGATTAATTGACATTACTGTTCATCTTGTCTTTACTTTTCTATGTTTTGTCTCTTAAATTTATGTTAGAAACGGTTTCAAAGCTGCCTTCAATGATTTACAACAATTTTCTTTTTTTTTTTTTTTGAACAGTCAGCTTCATAAAACTTAACAAATCCCTATCTTGCAATTATTTAAAAATTAAAATGTTGATTAATTGACACTTATTAAATATGGATGATACTTTACTATTCATCTTATTTTTACTTTTCTACGTTTTGTCGCTTAAATTTATCTTAGAAATGATTTCAAAGCTGCCTTCAATGATTTACAATAAAATGTTATTTTTTTTGAACAGACATCTTCATAAAGCTTAACAAATCTCTATCTTGGAATTATTCAAAAATTAAAATCTTGATTAATTGACATTACTGTTCATCTTGTCTTTATTTTTCTATATTTTGTCTCTCAAATTTATGTTAGAAACGATTTCAAAGTTACCTTCAATGATTTACAATAAAATGCTTTTTTATGTGTAATGATACGTACCGTGGGGGTGTAGAAGGGCGCTTGATCAGCTCCCAGAGCTGGGAAATAGGCAGCCATTCCTTCGGGATAAGGAGCGCTGTACATGGACAGTGCCGGAAGACCGGGCACGCTTCCGGCCAGCCTTTGATAACCTAAAAGTTCGTACTGGCATGAGCACACACTCTGTCCGGTGATGGGATCGGTGAACAGGGGACGACCCGTATCACAGCACCTTTGACTGGGAGCGGGAGGAGTACCGGGTGTTGGAGCCGATGATGTCACTGCCATGCTGCTTGGTGGGGTGGTTGATTGACTAGGACCCGATGATACTGCACTCTGAAATAAGAATCATTGACAAATTTAGATACGAATTTCTCATTGGGTTTAAGACTTCTTATAATTAAATAACTATGAAAATAGTACTTTTCAATATCCCAATTAATTTTATTATGCAATATCGACCTACGAAATGATTTATTTTGATTGAGTGTACATAAATCAATCAATCCTGAGCAACAAACGCACCCTGAGTGGAAAAAACTTGCAGAAACGGTTGCAATAATTCATGATACCTAGACATAAATTTCATTTTGAAGGGGATATCAAAAAGGAGACAGAGGAGGACGGCTTCAAGGTGATTTATATTAGGATTATATGCGGTCTCAAGTCGACAGGATTTTCCAGAAAAGGAGAGCCTCTTAATGTTATTGGATTATCCGAATAAAATTCATGAAAAATCGGACCAGAACGTTTCTGGAGGAACTAAATGGAAGACAATGGCCAATAATTGCTTAAGAACATGTTGCGATTTCTGATAACGGGAAAATTTTCTCTTCCTATTAGCGGTGTATTGAAGAGACAATCCCTAATGTGACACTTCACACATTACGGTTATTATTTATGTGCGTTCTCGGAATTTATATGGGCAATTTTCATAATTCTGCAGTTGAAATATGGTTTCTTAATAGCCAGGATGCCATAAATTGCAAGAATTACTCGAAACACACAGGAGTTTTCACAATATCGTGTTGCGTACCCAGCTCCAATCACTATTACTAATTTTAGAGACTTTCATGTTTATGAATTAATGAATTTCATAAATCAAATAACATTTAATTACCCTCCTCTTCACTATTTTGATACTGTTCCATTTTAGTTTTTATCAAATGGATTCGCATGGAAATGGTTAAAGAGAATGCAACCATAAATCAGTTTGTGGTCGAAATATTAGCAGTTTTACTGTGCATAAACCATTTATGGCCCAGGCCCGTTTAAAATCAAATACCGTCCCCATTATGCGTAAGCGTTCGACTGTAAACCGTGGACGTTTCATTAAACAATTATTATAAACAGAGTTAATTCGCCATAATGGCACCAGTAAATAACGGCAATCGAAACACACCACTTCCGCAGGACCGCGGAAAACGATCCATCAAGACATAAATGCATTAGAGTCACCCCTAAATAGAAAAGTATCGGACCATAAAGACCCCGAGTGTGATTTATAATGATTTAATATTTATTTTGATGGGTGAAATTCGGCGTTACAAACATTCAAGGGTGGGCTGTGCCGACATCTGCCACCCCAGTCGACTCTAAGTACAAGGATGGAAGGGCCATTGTCGTTTGAGTTTACTGTTTGGAACTCGGTAAACGCACGTCTCTCCTTTTGTTGTTTGGATTGGGTTTTTACTGCTCTCCTACCTTTGCGATCTTTCTATTTAAACATATTAATATCTGGGGTGTGAACACTTTATTTATTACGGCATTAAAGGATCTACTCAATGGGAATCGGAACCGTTGCTCTTTTTGAGTAAATACAATTACACGTTCGAATCCTTTTTATCGGTTACAGATTTTGATGGATCTGGCTTTGGAATTAGTTACAGCAAATCAAATTTGCTGAAGACCTGACTTTAACTGTTGGTACTATTGTGTCAGAAAATGATTTATACACAATTTTGAGGTGGAGGAGTGGAGGAACATACTGAAAAAAGTTTCTTGGTCTTCAAGAATCCTAAAATTCTCACCAACAAACCTGGAATTTGACAAAATCGCTGACCAAAAACGTGATGAGAATCTCCGGTCCATAGGCCGTGGTTTTTTGCTTGAACACTTGTCCGCGAATAATAAACTCGTGAATAATTCAACCGGCGACTCAATCAAACATCTATATAAGTAAACCATAGTTAGGCCATTATAAATGTAAATGCCAGCATATAACATCGAGAATCCCGTACGCGATCATAAATATTAAAACCAATATGAGACATTTTTTACACTTTAATTAATGTTAACGACGGTACTGGACGCTGGGGCCACGTTATTAATTATTTTATGAGGTACGTGTCGCATCACAAGTGGTCTCACAACGGAGCAACTTGTGAAATCCCATGTAATGTTAATTGTTTGCGTTCTGTATTATTTTTTTTCCGCGGGCCGGATTCCAGAACGAGATCAACAATTAGCCGTAATTGTTGCAAACGTTTGGAGTTTCTAACAATAGTGATGAAACGCACTTTCGAATCGGACGGAGAATGCGCCGCATAAACAGCCAATTTTGGTACATGGAGAGGATTTAACTGTTTTGCAATGTTCACTTATGGTGGCTTTGTCATTCTTTGATCATTTTTAGCCAATTTGGTTACTAGAACTCAATTTGGTGTCAATGTTGGTTGAGAAACTTTTTAAGATGATTGGTATGGACCATCCTCGAAATGGAAGAAAGTTTAAGTCGATCCTTAAACGTGTTTCTCGACTGAAATCTCAAGGAACTTTTAATGTTTTGAATGTACTACTAATCTTGGTACCTGGAATGGATTTAACTGTTTTACCATGTTTTTTCTTATGATGCTTTTGTCTTTTTTTTTAAATGATCTTTAATTTATTCCATGACCACAATTTAATTTGGTGTCAAAGTTGGTTAGGAACCTTGAAGATGATTGATATGGTACGATCTTCGAAATGGTAGAAAATTCAATTCCATCTTTTAACGTGTAATATTAGAAATGAGCTATAATTCAACAAATTTTAATTGTATCAGTTTAATAACAGTACCAAGGCATAGCATAAACAATCAATGTTAGTACTTGAAAGGTACCAACTGTTTTATCATGTCTCTTATGATACTTTTGTCGTTTTTTAATCGTTTCTAGCCAGTTTGGTGTCAAAGTTGGTTGTGAAACTTCGAAGATGATCAAGGTGGTACCATCTTCGACATAGACTTAAAGATCCGCGCTACAAATGATTAAAAACTGAACAAACTTGTGAAGTATCAATACAGTAAACAGTGTCTTGGTTTCGTCAAATATTTGTGCACCAATCCCGAATCAATTAGGCGACGATGCGTTAGAAGAAGCTTATCTCCACCTTTAATGAGAGCATCGGCCGATTCTCCCCATACAAGTTTAATTAATTCCTGTATTGCCATGGAAATTTGCGTAAGGGGCGTGTAGACGTCGTAACCACCCCTCCGGCCTATCATTTCGTCGTCAAACATTTCTCGCTATCTACCCCCGGAGATCTTCGGCGAGGCGTCGCGAAATTATCTCTCGAATTACAGTGCGGTGCGTGCGGGGCAGAATCGACCCTTCGCAACTGGAACGACAAGGGCCAGAATCCCTCGGTGATTCCGGTTTTCGAGACCGCTGAGCCGAACAATAACCGAGTTGGTTGTGTGAAGGGCCTCGGGGAGCGCGCTCATGTGTGATGCGAGCCGCCATTATTAAAAATAAATCTGGCTTTTTTGCGACGCTTCTACTTTTTTCGGCATCGGCACCCTCCGGTATGTGTTTATTAAGGCCAGGGATTAGCATATTGGTCCAATATGGGAGAGTTTGGTTTGCTGATGATGATGGGGAATTTTTAAATAGAGATTACTGACTCCATTTGAATCAGAAAATTACGAAACTGAATATTTTAATAGATGAAACTTCTGTAAAACAATTCAGTAAATAGAATGTAAAAGAAACTATAACTGCATGAAATTTAAAATGGATAAAATTTGATGGAAAAAAACAAAATAGGGAACTTATTTTGTGAGTGTCACACTTCAGGGGCCACATGGATAGGAGAGCGTATAGAAATATGAGCACTTAATTTTTACAACATGCCGCTTTCTAAAATAACTAATACAATTTAAAATTCTAATTTTTAAATAAGTAAAGAAGCGGCCTGGATTGTCGGTTAAGTCAATTACAAATAGGCGGTGTAAAAAGGTGCAATCTGATAACAAATGCTTAAATACCTGCTCCTCAATAATGTAGCAATCTACCAACACACACCTTTGCTTAACTCACACTTACATTTGATAATACATCTACATTTTATATATGTTATTCCCAGCAATATATCATCGACAGTTTTGTAAACTATTGCAGATAGTGAAATAGGTTTTTCCAAGCACATAGTTGCATTCTTCCACTTAAAGCAACAACAACGATATGCACCTATGATAAAACAATCAACGTACATGCTTTACAAACCAAACAAAAAACTAGTACCTGCGTCCAACTATATCAAGTTTCGGACAGGAAATGAACGTCACAACAATTTGAAATGGTATCTCTAACCTGGTACAGCTGTTAATAAGGCGTTAGCTTTTTTTGACTCGTTAAAACGCCAAACGCAATTAATTATTGTTCGGTGAGTGTTGTAATGGGGCCATAATCGACTCTGTATATAAATATTTATGGCTTCGAACAGTGACATGTGGACGAATATGTTAATTCAACATAAATTAAAGGATTTACGTCATTACATCAACAGTTAAAGAATCATCAATTTTTTAATAATTTTAAGTAGCTCAACAATTAAAGAAATCAAAATGCAGAGCAAAATGTATTTCCAGCGAAAATGCAGTAACTACGGGAACATGGAAATTAATAGAAATTTTCTTCTCATCATCTCATTTCTTCACACAATTAAATATTGGGAAGAAAAAAGTTTTTGGCATTATTTTGATCAAAGCAGGCGCAGCTTAATAATAGTTTGTTTTATTTAACTAAATATTAAAAATCTTAAGGACATTGAGAGGATAATGGTCCGATCTCGAAGTTTATTTATAAATTGGATCTTTGGCCAGGTAAAATCTTCTTCCTTATTTATCTTTCGTTGGATCCGCCCAGGGGTTTGTTGTGAAACCTCAAATTACCGTCATTATATGGCCCATTGATGGAATGCTTGAAAGTGTGAAAATGATGAATTATGGGCGGACGTGTTTGGAATGAAGGACGAGTATTTTGTAATTTATATAGTATTATAGTTATTACGTTCATTTTGCTTGCACATATTGATTACTTAAGGTGTTAATGGCAAAAAATAAACTAATAACATTTGCATTTTGCAATGTTAACAATGTTAATGTTGGTTATTACTGAAAGAGAGTTATAAGATGCTTATGACCATTTTCCTTCAAATTGTAACTTTGCTACCTTACGTAGTTTTATGGGTTGTGTCAACGACGAAAATGATTAGGTAATGGTGGTATGATAGTGAAAGAAGGCAATTATTTTTTCAAAGTAATTATTGTTCGATAATGTGTAAATTGCAGACCCGAGTCGTTAAATTAAGGCAGGAATGTCAAAGGGAGATTTTTAATTTTCTGCATTATCTGACAAAAAAGAATAAATCTCAATAATTATTCTACCTTGACAGTGTTCTAAATATTAATATTTTTTAGAAATTCTTTTATACATTTTTAAATTATGCTTAATTAACATACTGATAATTTATTTGTAATGTAAATTGTTTCCTTTAGTGATTTGTTGTTAACATTGTTTATCAAAAAGAAAAATTTTTGAATAATACAAGTTGTTAAAGCACTTATTTATGAATGCATGTATATAAGTGTAAGTGACAATTTGGCTTTATATTAAAATAAATATCATGAGCTAATATTATTTATTATTCTTATAAAAAACGTTTGTATTATGCATTTTTTGTATTAACAAAATTGATACTATTAAATAATACTCTCACTATTGAAAAATGAATATTAATAAAATATTTAGTAGATGACTCATGTTATTTTTCTTAATTCAGACTACAATAATTAAATTAATTATTGAAAATTATAGTACAATGGTTTACTTATTTATATACGATTTATATTTATTTTTATTTTTCCTATAAGAAAATAGAAATAAAAATTGTTATTTCTAATAGAATAAAATATACATTTTTATTGTCAATACATACAAGAAAATGCGTATCAAATATTATTTATTTTATTATTATTAATTTTAATTAATTTATTGAATTTTCAATACAGAAAGTAATGTACATCCCCATTTTACATTGAAAAATAATTAATTAAACCAGTTAGTTAAAATTAATAATTAATTTATATTATTATAAATATAATTGGACAATTTAAAATAAGTAGTAATAATAACAAAAATTATATAATTACTATAATAGTCAAGAAAAATTGTAGTAGGGACAGTGTGATTAATTTTTTATTTGGCATTTTCAGAATGAAAAAATGTGGGGACGGTAAAACGTGTGGTGAAAAGTTGGGCGCCAAAAGCTTGAAGACCGGGAGGCACATGGGATTTGTTTATGTGTGTTAGAAGTTAGTTCGCCGGGCCCTGCGCATTTGAACCGGCAGGCCAAAACGGCGATAGTTTTCAGGGGGGTACCGTGAGAGAGCAAAGTTTTTGGGTGGCAGTACCTGAGTATTCGGCGATGATCGGAAGGCAAACTGGGACATGTTTGTCCCAGTAGGAACTCCACTCACTGAGTCGTCGCCAAAGGAAGCATGGCTTCCAGCACACAGCCCGCACACAAAATTTCAGTAGTAAGTCGTTCGTATGCACTGAACTGAACACAAACTCTGTCCCGGGTGGCGGACGACACGTGTAGTTCGTGGTGGTCAGTCACTGGGTTCCGCGGTGCGATGGATGTACGAAAAGTAGTAGCCGATCACTAAGTCGTCGACACCAGGTGATAATTGCGGTGGTCGGAACGGTTAGAAGAGTTCGCTTCTTTCTGTCGACGTTGATTTTTGCGATTGTGTTGTGCGGTGGGTGGAGCAGAGTGGGAAGCCAGGGGGAGGGTGGGGAGTATATTTCTTTGTTGCGGTCAGAGCGTCTGGAAATGAGTCCTGTTTTTGCCACCGACACAACGCGACTACTGATGTCACGGAATTCTTTTAACGGCGACAAATTGTCGCGATCACACAACACACAAGCGCAGTAGTCGCGGCGATCCGTAAAAAATCCTCGCTAGTGGCGGGGTTTCCTCGAGGGACTAGCACGGTCTTTCTGAGACGGAATTTTTGTGGCCTCCCCGATTGATACCACCACCACTAAAAATTGCGCCCTACTTCTTTTCGCCTCCCCACCACGGCCGTCGGGCCGCTTTTTTCCCCTCCGCGGCCGGATTGAAGAGCACGGCGAGCCGGTACCGCCTGGGAACGCCCCCACGTCTCGCCCAATCCAGGACGTGTTTGATAGATCGGCCGTCGCTGCCGCCGCGTGCTGTTGTTGCCCGTTGCCGTCGAGTTTGTTGCTCCGCTCCGTTCGTCCTGCTCGCTCGCTCGCTCGCTCAACGTAGCCCGCACCCGCTCACCGTGTTCTCACCTTCTTTCCTTTTTCCGTGCTCTTCCTTCTTTTCCGCTCGTCTTTCTCGACGTGCCGCTCTCGCATCGCGGTCACATGGACGGGTTAAGTCCCCGCCGCGTTGCCCCTTCGACATCTGATCTGTGCCACCTCGTCTTACAAAACTTCCATCATTACCAGGACTAAACTGCTTTCTTACGGGGGTACAGCGATGTGTTCTTGTTTATATTGAACCCATTATATTTACCACTTCCCATCCTTCTTTTATTCTTATGAATATGAATTCATAATGTTAATATTAATTTAGAAAAATGTCTATGTATTAAAAATACACGTCAACAAATCAATTTTATCAACTATATAAAAAATGACAATTATATTGAGACAATATGTATATTTAGGTAATAGAACTTTTTTTCTTCAAAATATGAAACACTTCTTGACTTCACATATACAAAATCCTTTTACTATAAAAAAGGAGATTATTTTTACAATTGTATGCTCTTAAAAATAATGACACTTATATATATAAGCATAATTATTACATAAAAATTACGTTTAAATTTTTGAAGAAATACTTTGTTATTAGTTAAAATATTTTCTATTTTTAACAATATTTTGTTCGTAAATATGCTTTTAAAATTTTGTTTGGAATGTATTTAGATAAAAATTTATATTTATAGAAGGTTTGGAAATTCCCAATTTTCTAGGAAATATTCCAATATTTTTCAATACGTTTCCATAAATATTTTGAATAAAATTTGCATAAAAAAATAAACATTTTTCACTTGTAAATATGAGTGAAATGAATGAAAAAAGTTGCCAAGATTTTTGTTATGGAAATAAATGTTTTAGCTGTCCAATAGTCAAAGATAAAAAACTCTTTTATCACTAATAGTTGAAAGCATCACTACACAGTATTAAATAGGAATTAATTTGCTTATTATAATAATAATTGTATCACTATTTTTAATAAAAATGTTTGAAATACATATTTTATCAGAAATTAAAATAATATAATTTTGTTTTAAATTTTCGCGTCATATGATAATTAACTTTTATTTTATATTATACCATACAAAAATATTTTTTTACTATTGTTTGCTTCTTCTCACAAATTTAATTTAAAATTCTTTTATCACAATTGAAATCAATTATACAATGTAGATAAAAAATAATTATCAAATCAATAACAAACAAACAAATAATTTAATACCTATTCTACAAAAACTTTAACTTTAAAAATCCATAATATTTTTTTGAAATCCTGGTTAAAAACAGCATATAAAACATTTCAAAATCTTCAATCTATAAATTCTATAACCTACACTTAGAGACAATTAAATATCTAAACACCTATTAAACATAGAAACTGTAAAATTTAATTATATCATTACTCTTGTAAAGACCTACAATTAAACTTAACCAAATAAAAGTTATTGCTTTAAATTATTTAATAAAAAAAATTGTACAATAGTCTTACTTCACATTTTGGCCTGAATAATCAATAACCATATGATTAATGATAATTAACGGGGAAATATAGATTTTATGTATTGAAATAATACAATTACAAAGCACATTATTTATAAATATCCGTAATTAAAACTCAAAATGAATAAACGCATTGTATTTAAATTCGATAATTTATGGTTTAAATTCGGACATAATCGTTTCCTAACACGGCGAATGCCAATTAAAGTTTAATTAAACGGCTTTTAAATAAATAATAATTAAATGATTACCGTTAACCGGACAATTTCTAAATACACAATAAACACTTGTACTTCGTGAGGTCCTTCATTCGATTATGTCAATTAAAATTTATACAAGAGGCTCCATCTATTGACGGACTCTCGCAGTAACACTAAAAAGTTGAAAATATTTAAAATATTCTGAAGTAATACTTTTATCATTTAATTTATATATTTAGATGAATAAAACTATGATATATTTAATTTTTAATTGTCGCAATTTTATTTGGTTTATTTAAAATATATTTTAATAAATTAATATACAAAGAAAATTGTACAAGTATTTACATCATTATTATAATATAATCGAAATAATAAGAATTTTATCATATAATTACAAATGCATGGCATTTAAACATTTAAATTTATCGATAAATATTATTTAAACTTCAAATGTGTTCTGTAAAATAATTTTAATTATGATCAAATATTGATCATTAATGAAAATACGAAATATTATTAATTAAATAATTGAAAGAACAAAATATAATGATAATAATAATAATCAAATATTAACTATTAATGAAAATACTCTTTACTAATAAATTATAAAACAAAAGAATTGGGAAGAACAAAATAATAATCAATAATAATAATAATAATATTTTTATTATTATTGATTATTATAAAGAAAAATAATTTTTATATTTTTATATTATTACAATTAATAATAATAATAGTACAATTTATTTATAATAATAATATTATTATTATATTATAGTAATGAAAACAATATTAATTTAATAATTCACGATACCAAACAAAATATAATAAAAAAAATTTTATTATATTTTGTTAAATTATTTATATTGTATTATATATTTAAATTAAACGTAATTATTATTTAAACTTTGTATAAAACGTTTTGTTTACTAATTAACTAATAAATGAAACAATTGAAAAATAATAATAATAAATTTTATAAGATATTTTTAGTTGAAAATCTCTGAAACTTTTTTGTTAACATGTTATATTTTAACAATAATTTCATCCATCTACACTATATATTTATAATTTTTAATTCTTATTTATTTATTCTTTTTCAATACATAAATATACTCATTCAATAAGAAAACACTAAAATAAAAAAAATAGTTGAAAAAATATTAAAATATTTATAATCATATGCAAAAATTGTACCACATTCCCAATAAAAATCATTATACTGAGTAAAAAATATAATTTTCCTTCCCCAAAGTGTCAACAAAACAAAAAAAAAAAATCAAAAAATTATGTAAATAACCAGTTAGGACATGATTTTTAGATATTTTATGTCGAAGGATATGTATTCTGAACTTCCAATGTAAATGTCAGTTTGTGTAACACCCAATCACTTATCTATAATTCATAATTCTTTTTCCGAGATTTTCCTTTGGTCGCGTCCTGCCGCATTCGCCGACACGTCCGCGATAAATCACCGATCCCGTCGGCAAAACTTACCCACGAACGATATCAACGCCATGACGATGCCGGGTCCTTTTTCCGAACGACAATAAACAAGTTCGAACGATATCCGCTGAATAATCGTCCGCCGGAGTGGCAGCACCGTGCAACGGACGACACCGAGATGTTGTACTCATGTCGCGGTGGTGGGGACCGAACGAAAAAGGGTGGGATTATTTTCTTTCGTTTCTCCTCTTTTCCCATTTCTTTTATTCCTCCTCATTCGTAATTTTGCCTAGTCCGCGGCTGGATCGTCGGATGGGCAGGACGGATGGAGGAGTTTGTGTTTTGTGATGGTCCTTCACGATTTGTTGTGTTCCAGGATGTTGCTTGTGCGATGCCGGTCCGCTGATCGATTCGTCGATAAGTGTGTCGTATCCGACTTGATGTTGGATTGTGGATGAAATCGTCGTTGTAAAATCGATTGTTTAGATTTAACTGTCTAAAGTCAAATTTTCGGATGTCGTAAGTTCCACCGTAGACGGCGATCTTTTTATTCCTGTCGTGTGTTTTCCCTGATGTAATGTTTTTTGACTAGCAAAAGTTTTACGGGGGAATTTCGTATAATTCTCTCAAGAAACTAGGTCTAATATTATTTTTGCCAATATACCAATTTCGACAGTTTTACAAGTATGTTTAGGTTTTTTATTCATGTTAGTTAAATTGATTAAAATATTACGTTTTGTTATGTATGTAGTTAAAAATACTTAGGGTCTCTTGTGAAAAAATAAGTATCTGTCCTTGATATATTGTTGAACTATAAATTTTATTTTATTTTCACAATAAATTTAAACTGATATTGAAAATATTGCCATAACAATAATGTGTTATTAAGAAAATAAAATGATTTTATCCCTATCCCTATCCTTTCATCAAGAAACATGTAAGTTGTTTACAATTGAAATCCTAAAAAAATACTTAATAAAGGTTTGTATTTATTTCTTATTTTATTTTATTAAATCTTATCAATTACCGGATAATTCCTATATAAAGTCGAATTTTGTCTTTTGGTAGTATCGAATTTAAATGTTTGTTTTACTTCTTAGTGGATAAATTTAATTGAAATCAAAAACTCTTTTATAAAAATTTATATTATAAAAAACTTTACTTGTGATGATGGTAAAATGTAATTTTTTTAAAAAATGTAATCTCTTTTGAAGTTAATTTTTAAAAATATTGGGTGTTTGAAAAGAAATAATTATTAATTTTATTTATTTATTTATTTTGATCTATTTAAAATTCTTTATCAATAATTTATTGGCTTATTATTGATATAAGTAATAAGTTTTATTTTAGTAAATTACTATAAAACTTTAACTACTAAGTGACTATATTCTTTATTTTATTTTAATATTTATTCTCACAAATTGACCATCAACTAGAGTGGTCAATTAGTAAGTTAATTATTTATTTTATTAATATATTTTATTACGAAACAATAATGCAGTAAAAATTAATAATATCTTATTAAACACTAAATGTCACTTATTCTCACTCATAATTAATAATTATATATCTTGAAATGCAATAAAATAATTTCAGAAAAAAAGGAATAAATTTACAAATATTTTGTGAAAAATTGTGCCCATAATTCACTTTATTTTTGCGGAAAATGTGTGAGAAGGAAAGAAAATTAAAACAGTTAAATTAATATTAATAATTGAAGGAAGAAAACATGATTCATACTGATTTAAAAATGAATAAGATTGTAGAATATAAATATTTTTTTATTCACAATTCACAATAATCTTAAAATATTGGGTATCAATATTAACATAAGTTTTTTCTATAAAATAAGATAAATTTATTTAAAATAATTTGTATTTAATAGAGTCATTTCTAACATCTTCTACACACTATACTCTTATGAGTGATTATTCACATCATTGTTGCCGAAGATATACGAAGACAATTAAATAGATTAATTAATAAAATTGGAATAAAAAATATTGTTCATATAAAATTAATTAAGATCAAGATGGATTAACATTATTTATATTCACAATAATCTTAAAAATATCAGGTTCTTATCAGAAAGATTAATAAAAAGTATTAAAAATAGATAACTTTATTTAAAATAATTTTTATTTAACAAAATAATTGTAATACCAAATAAAATTATAATCAACTGTTTTTGTCATTGAACAAGTAAATTCATGTCATTAGAAAAAACAACCGGATCCTGGAAGCAAGGAAATCGAGAATTTTTACTTCATCTTCAGAATTAAATTGTTTATTAAGTAGAAATTTAACAATTACAAAAGTAAAGCATGAAGAAACATCTAGCCTATGTGCAGCATCATTTGCAGCATCTTCTCTAAATGTATTGAGACTGTCACGTCTCATTTCTGTTGTTTTAGGCTTATTTTTGAACTCACAAATCAAATTTGTGCTAATTGTACACCTTTTTTTTTAAATAAAAAATAATTTTAAATACTATGTGGTACTTAGAAATAGTATAGTTGGAAAGTGCTTAAAAAAGTTTTCAAGTAATATACCGGGTGTCAACGAATCCATTAGACAAACCACCTCTTAAAAAATCAAGTAGTTTGATCGAGAATTGAAGAAGAAGAAATCCAAAAATGTAAAAATATACAGAGTATTCCGGTTAAAAATTCGAAAACGGAACCATTTCCGGTGAAACCGAAATATGAAAAATATATTTACCTATACCTGATTTTTATATACGGAGTATACTATAAGTTATACCTTGTATAATGGATTTGTTGAACCCCCGGTATAGTTTATTGTAAAAGGTTGAAATATAATTTAAAATTTTATTCAAATAAACCCTTAACTAAAAACATTACTTTTTTCACTGTATAAATTTAAATGGATATATGATAATTTTTAAAATTGTACGTAAAAATATTTTTTTTTTTTGAGTGCAAATATAAAATTTGAATAACCTGGGCGTCTTACGACGAAATAAAATTTGTTTTATCATATTTTTTATGAGGACCCGAAGGTAAGTAAAATCTAAAAATTATAAAAAGCAATTTATATAAATTAATAAATTTAGTGACGTTTTAAAATTATATAATATTACCAAAAAGGATCATAGTTATAAAAGAAGTATCCTTACCATATCTGTTGCACTCGAAATAGATCCGCACTGAACTATTGTTAAATTGTAAATAAGTGCTAATAACCTTTGTTACTGCTAAATTAAATTTATTGAAGAATACACATTATCTATTGTTTCACTGTTAGACAATGTTACCCATTATACGAATTTTGTTACCTAAATAACCAAAAAACGGCCACATCCAGAGGCGTCGAATTTAAATATAATTTTTTTTAATTTAAACCCTTTCCTCATATAAAATCGTCCAATTTTATTACATTTTCTCAAATACCATCAAACCCTGCTGTTTCCAAAGATAAATTACTATTTTCTTATGCATATTTAATTTGATTTAGAGAGGAATTAAATGTACGACGCTGTCCTAATCTTCGCCATATAAAAAAACATGCAAATGGCTTTGTTGTTTGAACAATGTAGGAATAGAGTGAATCGAAATTAAAATAAATTACTACCAACGGTTCGACATCTAAGCTCGACTTCCTGAACAATAGACGGCCATTAAGTTGGACATTAGATTTTACACGTCTTAACTAATTTCATTAGAAAACTCGACGGTAATTTATTCTACTCGAAGCGCAACCACATGTTTTTTTTTTTCGATTGAGTAAAGTTGAACACGTGCCATGATCAAGGCATTGATCAAATCAGACAGTCCTTTGTACGTATAAAAAAATGTCTAATTGACTATAGTCCAGAGCAATGGCCGTTTGAATTCGAAAAGTATGAGGCAATATGTTCATACTTGTATTGTCAAATTTGCTAATTACAAAAAAATAATAATAATATAAATTTCTCTTAAGAAGTACTAGAAAACCTTATTTATTGAAAATTTTATTCAAAACTTAAATAGTATCGAAATACTCTATCGTAAAATTATAGTTTTATTGTCAATAAATAATATTTTAGCAGTGACAAATGAAAGTGTTACTAGAATTGCCGCTGCTGTATAAACGTCCCACATGAATTAACAAACTATTTTGTTCTAATTAAATATAATTAGTAGTAGAGACCATTAATCAAGTTAATTCCAGTAAATATTAGGGCCCTTGTCCGTATAAATAATGATTATATATAATTCAGTAGTACACAATTTCTCACTAGCGGCAAACAATACAAACTATTTTAGGGTAGTTGTTTACTTTTCAACCCATGAACTTAGTTTATTACTCTGATTAAAAATATATACTTGGAGCATTGATGTTGAAGATATTAAAAGTCTTAAAAGTACCATCTTTAACAAAAAATTGTTAGAAGGATGAGGAAGAAACGTATTTATCTCTCAACATCTTTTCCTGATCATCCTGATCAGTACTGAGTACCAAGAAGTTAATTTTATTTCATGATTTAGTCAAATAAAACTTAGGCACTACTGTTCTCCAACGTACAGGTTCTTCCCCAATGGTCTTCTAGAGAAATTGTCCGCTTTCCAGCGATGGTACCATGATCGGGCGTAACGATCTACACGTTCCCGAGTAATGGACAACTCACGATTTAAAGTTAGCATTAGAAGATCTCAAACATGGTACGGCGTCTGCACGGGCCTGTTATTTTTTCGGAACGGTCATCGGAATTCAGTCTCTGACCAATCCCATTGCGAGCAGTACTTATGGGAGGTATTATCTCATTAGTGATTCGGTTCTAGTAAACGCCTTTTTCTGATTACTTGTCAGCTGTGACTGATTATCTGGTCGCGAGAGCGCCGGAAGTAATTGAAGAGTAAGAAACTGGTCTCGTGGAATCCGGTTTTTAGATCTCTTAGATGCTGCGATAGCGGACTGGAGGTGCGCGCAGCTCCTGCTTTTCCGTGCACCACTTGCTGCCTATACACAGACTCCACGAATTAGTCTAGCATTGTGATAATTGACTGCAACGGTTTTAAGTAAAAGACACTTTATACTACCCAGTTTGAACTAGAAAGCATGGAAGATTGTTCGTGGTAATATGCTAACACATTATCGCTGTAAATTAAAGTGATTACTGAGTAGGCATCCTTCTTGGGACAATCAAGAAACACTAATAAACACCCTACACGAGTATTATTAGCTCACAATAAGGCCTAAAGTGCACGAAGGGCACATGAAGAGATCTTTAACGTTACCACCCCCTTGAACAATTAGAACTTGGTGCGAAGTTAGGGAAGGGTGTCAGTGCGCGACACTTGGTTCGATCATTATTAGCAACTATTTAATTAATGCGTTTACGCGCTGATGTATATTAATTAGTCGAACTTATTACGAAGTTGCCTGGATGGAGTGAGTGACTCTTAAGCGATTGCGTTCCCTACTAAGAGGGGCACGAGAGAACTTTATTGCGGAGGTATCAACATATAAATTTAATTAAAACAAAGGAAACTGAGTGATCCGGGCTAGAAGAAACCATTAATTATGTTGACGAATTGATATCAATGTGAAAACTTCCATACTTATGATTTGATGTGAATGGGTTATATAAAAAAATTAAATAAAGTACTCATTGTCTATTAAAAGTGCCTATTGAGCTAATGTAAAGTTAATCTATTAAGAATTTATTCTACACCAGACGTAACCACAAGTTTTTTTTTTTCGATTGAAAAAGAAGAATATAACATTCTGTATAATAACTTTTAATCAACAAAATAATAACATTATAATTATTAACTTTCTACAAGTAAACTCTTGCCAGGAGAATAATTCTGGTTTCTTGAAAGATCAACCTTAGGAATGATTTTTATTTTTTAGACAATGAGATATAAATAACAGCCACATTGAAAAATATCTGAAATACGTAGTGAATGAGTTAGAACTTCTCTTCTTTGAATAAATTGTATATGAACTTGGTCAACTTGCAGGAAGTATACAGGCTCATTTGGTAGGTAGTCATTAGGTAAAATTCCATCTTTCAATCATCGATTTCTTGATTTAACAGTTTAAGCAATATTCAGTAATGTTTACCATCAAACTCTTAATTTTGTTATATTCACATATCTTAAGTGGTATCCATTTGTCCAGTTTTTTGATGAAATTCATCTTATAAGCCTCTTTCTAATAGTTGATCCATTTCAATTAATGGGTGGTTTATTTCCAAACACAGTTATTTAATATTTGGAAGGTTCCATTGAGTTTCTAATCCAATATCATCTTGTGTTGCCATGAAGAAGCAGAACGTCTTTCCTAATATCTAAGAAAACTCATCCTTGAATAAATTTTATATAAACTTGGTCAATTTGCAGGCAGAAAACAGTTCCATTGAACTTCTAATCCAATACCATCTTGTGTTGCTACGAAGAAGCAAAACGTCTCTCCCAGTATCTAAAAAAACTCATCTTTGAGTAAATTTTATATGAACTTGGTCAATTTGCAGGAAGTAAACAGGCTCATTTATCATAGTCTCTTGGTAGGTAAAATTTCATCTTTCAGTCATCGATTTCTTGGTTTAAGAGTTTAAGCAGTATTCAAACTAATTTTGTTATATTCACTTAACTTAATTAGTATCCATTTGTCCAGTTTTTTTGATGAAATTCATCTCATAAACCTCTTTCTAATAGTTGATCCATCTCAATTAATGGGTGGTTTATTTCCAAACACACAGTTATTTAATATTTGGAATGTTCTTTTGAGTTTCTAATCTGGCATCATCTTGTGTAGTCATGGAATTGGTCAATATGTAAAATTCCACTTTTCAGTCATCGATTTCTTGGTTTAAGAGTTTAAGCAGTATTCAAACTAATTTTGTTATATTCACTTAACTAAGTAGTATCCATTGGTCCAGTTTTTTTGATGAGATTCATCTCATAAGCCCCTTTCTAATAATTGATCCATCTCAATTAATGGGTGGTTCATTTCCAAACACACAGTTATTTAATATTTGGAAAGTTCTTTTGAGTTTCTAATCTGACATCATCTTATGTGATCATGGAGTCAATATGTAAAATTCTAGGTTTAACAGTTTGAGTCAAGTTCAACCAGGTTTACCATCAAACTTAAGTTTGTTAAATTCACTTAATTGAAGTTAATTTAGCTTTTGATAAAATTCATCTCATAAGGCTCTTTCTAATTGATCCACCTTAATTCAATGGGTGGTCTATTTCTAAACATTTATTTATTCGTTGATACATGTTTTAGATTGACCTTAGTGTTGTTCAGCTTTAATCTGCTGCTTCTAATGTTTTAGGTTGAATTCAAAGCAAATTTGAACATATTATTTTAGCTAAAATAATGTTTTAAATACAATGTATAAAATAGCATGGTTATAAAAGGTAAAAAAAATAAGTCATTAAAAACTTTTTCAGGAACCTAATACATGAATAAAATCGAATATACCTTGAGGAAAAATAAATTAAACATAGTAATTGTTGAGCTAATGTAAACTTAATCTATTTATAATTACCAGACAGATAAGTCAAACGTTATTTCTAGGTTTACACAGACAATTTATTAAATTCCACCAATCCCAAAGAGGTGTGTAATTTTTAATTTTGCTAAAGCACACGTTAAATAGCAAAGGAAGTGCAATAAATAATGAGGATTGGGTATGGAACTAGCGCGTGTACGTCTCTGAAGAAAATAAATAATACTAATTAGCATAAGCGATATGATCGCGAAACTTCACGGGAGTGTATAAATAATCATTTCCAGGTGTACCTGACTGATAGGATTGTTCGGTGAAAGAGTTGCGGCCAACGGAAATCGAGCATTACAGATGTAAACACCGCGACAATTTATTTCCAGGTCAAACAGGAAATCTCATCATTAGTGGTGTTAAGGGTGACGCTTTTTTTGAAGATTGTCTCACTGATAACGCGAGTCGTTGTAAATAATTGTATTAACTGAGTTTAGTTAAGATCAAACATACGAATACTGCTTTAGATAAAATGTTTGTATCATGATTACTAAACTTACAGTTTAAGTGAACATGTTTTTTATTGCCTTTAGTGTAACGAGTTACAAAATTTAAATTCTTCATTGATAAAGTAAATAAAAAATAATTAAGTATTTCCTTGGTTGCCTAGATGTCTTTCAATTACCACAAATTTGCGGTTGAATTTTTAGTTTGTGTTATTCTACATTGTCAATTAATCATGTAGCAGACGATAATTTTTCTTTGAAATCTGAAACTCCAAAGACAATTTTGGGGCCTCATAATGGTACAAAATTTCCAGAAACACTTGGTACGCCAATGGTAAATAATTTAACAAGAGTTTACGTCGCCGTCCGTCTAGCACGACTTCGTCTGATTCCTCACAACTAAGTAAACGTGAAGTTGTACTAAGTTTTACTCCGGCACTATAGCTGGCAATATGTCTCGTTCTAGTTCGTTTCGAGGCTGCAGGAAAGTTCTAAAACACCCAACGTGCTGAATTAACAAGTTGTTTTAATAAAATCCAACCCTTCCCAGGGCTTCTGTTGCTGTTGAATTGTCGCTGGGCGTCTGGGAAATCTTACGGCATAAATCAAAACTTGGGAGAGAGTTCCACTTGCTTCCACCAGCCCCATTCAAAACTGTCTGCCGTATGGAAATATTTGTTTGGGTTTCCAAATATTAAATTTAATATTTCCGTCTTGTATTCTTAATGAAATACCTTTAGTTTTTACGGTTTAATCTTTAAACTTTGTACACGTGCAACGTTCCTGCATCTTGTATGAATAATGAGTAATTAAATGAATATTTATACCTAATTTGGTGCTGGTATAAAAGTGTGAAACATTCGCAGTCCATCATAGGGAATACTCCGCATATTTCACGAGAGGAAATGGAACAGATTCCTGAGACGTCCCTGCTGTAAGTTCGAAATAATTGGGATTATTGCTGCGGTGAATTGTGATCAGACACCGGAAAATTAATAATAAAAAATGTCCCGTAAGCTTGTGCCACCTGTCGCGTTACGAAGATTTACTTAAATTAGTGGACGTTCGAATTTCTTAATAATTCTTGTCTCTGGGAATGCGTCTCTTCTACTCCAGCAGGCTCACATTTAAATACAGGGACGGAACTTGTCTAAAAATACAAAAATGTTTTCCAGGCTATGCAACTAAATACAGTTTCGTACAGGATAATAAATAAAAATTAAGTTCCTGAGGGAAACACGAACAAAAAATTGGCAGGAGTTCAAAGGCGTTTTTAGTAGACATTTTTATTTTCCTCACAATCATTTGGAAATCTACACGTAATAATTCTTGAATAAATATTTGAAATGATAAGGTCCGTCCCTGATCTCAGATGACGTTTTCGACTTTTTGTCGGCCTTACAACATCATAACCAGGCTGAAAAACTTATGAAAGCAGTGTAGGCAAATATGTTTTGGATATTTGTCAAACGCCCGAAACATAAAAAGATACCGCTCTCATATATATCCAGTATTTATGTTTTGTCACTGCGAGAATGCGAATAAATGGATGACAAAAGGAGAGGTTGGAAAAAAATGCCTTGTAAATTTATTTGTCTCTGGCTTGTTAAATTGTGTAAAGAGTGTAATTTTTCAAACGGGACCAGCCAGATGTATTTTCTGCCTCACGTCTTAATTGTTTCCATGAACATTGTTCAAATAACTTTCTGGACCGTTCTGATCTCGATCCAAGTCGAATAGCCTATCAACTAAAACCGTTTAAGTTATTTATCACTGCGCAAGATTATTATTGGTGATCACAAAAATGTTTGAAAAGAATTTTAATGTGTCTTTGGTTTTATTTTCAATTAGAATTATGGAGCACTTAAAAAATAAACATATATTAAAAGTAAATTATTATCAAAGGCGATTTAGGGACGTCATGAATTAATTAAATTTATCAATTGAACAAAAATTTTCTGATAACAGAAATTTTATGTATCAATTTAAATATATTTTGAAGCTTCTCATTGACTTTTCTTCTTCTTATATTTTCTATTTTTCTTCATTTACTGCTTCTTTGTTTATATTTTTCTTTGTCTCTCCAATCTTGTTCAGTTCTCTGCACTTTCTTTCTTCTATATCTGCTCTATTTGTTGAGGTTTTCTGCCTTAAGTACCATAATTGAAGCCACTTTTCACTTCAATCAGTAAGATTCACGTAAAGTTGGTTCGCAGAGTTGATCCATTGTGTTTTCTATATTTTTATTTACCTCTTTCTTTATATATTTCCTTGGTTCTTATATCCTGTTACCTTCTCTGCATCTTCTTTATTAAATATCTTCTGCATTAGTTGAGGTTTTCTATTGAAATTATGCAAATCGTAAATGCTGAGTTCATTCCAGGAGTTGGGAAATAAAATTGTTTCTTATCCTCTATAAAATAAATATTTAATTTTACGAATAGCAGGGGTGAAAATAATATTAATTTAGAGCAAGACTAACAAATTTGAAGTTAGTTGTCCATTTATTACTTTACTAAAATTTTCAGTGGTTTTTAATTGTCTATAACAGATAATTTCTATAAATATTCTGTTTCTCCTGTTACAACTTCATGTGGTAGGACCCAAAATTCTTTCTTATCTGTGGGTCTAAATATTCAATATTTTGAAGAGCAGACGTGGAATAATATATAAGTTCACAGCACAACTAACAAATTATTGAAGAAAGTTGTACATTTATTATTTTACTAAAATATATGATGATTCATTCATTTTTAATTGTTTATAACATTTACACAAAGAATGGTATTAAAAATATAAAAATTGTAGATAAATAATTTCTATAAATATCCTGTTTCCCCTTTTACAATTTCAGGAGCTAAGAAACAAAATTATTTCTTATCTTCTGTGAAACTAAATATTCAATCTTTTGAATAAATAGATGATGATACAATATTAATTTAGAACATAACTAACAAATTATTCAAGAAATATGTCCACATATTATTTTACTAAAATATATGATGATTCATTAATTTTTAATTGTCTATAACATTTATACAAAGTTTGGTATTAAAAATATAAAAAAATCTGAACAGATAATTTCTATAAATATTTATAAAATATTCAATCTTTTGAAGAGTATAGGTGGAAATAATATTAATTTAGAACATAATTAACAAATTATTCAATAAAGCTGTCCAGATATTATTTTACTAAAATATATGATGATTCGTTAATTTTTAATTGTCTATAACATTTATACAAACTTTGGTATTAAAAATATAAAAATATCTGAACAGATATTTTCTATAAATATTTCAGTTTAGGTTAGGTTATCCTATTACAACTTCAGGAGATAGGAAACAAAATTATTTCTTATCCTCTGTGAAGCTTCTCATTCACTTTTCTTATTCTTATATTTTCTATTTTTCTTCATTTACTTCTTCTTTGTTTATATTTTTCTTTGTTTCTCCATTCTTGTTCAGTTCTCTGCACTTTCTTCTATATCTGCTCTATTTGTTGAGATTTTCTGCCTTAAGTACCATAATTGAAGCCACTTTTCACTTGAATCAGTAAGAGTAATCAACATTCACATAAAGTTGGTTCGCAGAGTTGATCCATTGTGTTTTCTATATTTTTATTTACCTCTTTCTTTATATATTTCCTTGGTTCTTATATCCTGTTACCTTCTCTGCATCTTCCTTATTAAATATCTTCTGCATTAGTTGAGGTTTTCTATTGAAATTATGCAAATCGTAAATGCTGAGTTCATTCCAGGAGTTGGGAAATAAAATTGTTTCTTATCCTCTATAAAATAAATATTTAATTTTACGAATAGCAGGGGTGAAAATAATATTAATTTAGAGCAAGACTAACAAATTTGAAGTTAGTTGTCCATTTATTACTTTACTAAAATTTTCAGTGGTTTTTAATTGTCTATAACAGATAATTTCTATAAATATTCTGTTTCTCCTGTTACAACTTCATGTGGTAGGACCCAAAATTCTTTCTTATCTGTGGGTCTAAATATTCAATATTTTGAAGAGCAGACGTGGAATAATATAAGTTCACAGCACAACTAACAAATTATTGAAGAAAGTTGTACATTTATTATTTTACTAAAATATATGATGATTCATTCATTTTTAATTGTTTATAACATTTACACAAAGAATGGTATTAAAAATATAAAAATTGTAGATAAATAATTTCTATAAATATCCTGTTTCCCCTTTTACAATTTCAGGAGCTAAGAAACAAAATTATTTCTTATCTTCTGTGAAACTAAATATTCAATCTTTTGAATAAATAGATGATGATACAATATTAATTTAGAACATAACTAACAAATTATTCAAGAAATATGTCCACATATTATTTTACTAAAATATATGATGATTCATTAATTTTTAATTGTCTATAACATTTATACAAAGTTTGGTATTAAAAATATAAAAAAATCTGAACAGATAATTTCTATAAATATTTATAAAATATTCAATCTTTTGAAGAGTATAGGTGGAAATAATATTAATTTAGAACATAATTAACAAATTATTCAATAAAGCTGTCCAGATATTATTTTACTAAAATATATGATGATTCGTTAATTTTTAATTGTCTATAACATTTATACAAACTTTGGTATTAAAAATATAAAAATATCTGAACAGATATTTTCTATAAATATTTCAGTTTAGGTTAGGTTATCCTATTACAACTTCAGGAGATAGGAAACAAAATTATTTCTTATCCTCTGTGAAGCTTCTCATTCACTTTTCTTATTCTTATATTTTCTATTTTTCTTCATTTACTTCTTCTTTGTTTATATTTTTCTTTGTTTCTCCATTCTTGTTCAGTTCTCTGCACTTTCTTCTATATCTGCTCTATTTGTTGAGATTTTCTGCCTTAAGTACCATAATTGAAGCCACTTTTCACTTGAATCAGTAAGAGTAATCAACATTCACATAAAGTTGGTTCGCAGAGTTGATCCATTGTGTTTTCTATATTTTTATTTACCTCTTTCTTTATATATTTCCTTGGTTCTTATATCCTGTTACCTTCTCTGCATCTTCCTTATTAAATATCTTCTGCATTAGTTGAGGTTTTCTATTGAAATTATGCAAATCGTAAATGCTGAGTTCATTCCAGGAGTTGGGAAATAAAATTGTTTCTTATCCTCTATAAAATAAATATTTAATTTTACGAATAGCAGGGGTGAAAATAATATTAATTTAGAGCAAGACTAACAAATTTGAAGTTAGTTGTCCATTTATTACTTTACTAAAATTTTCAGTGGTTTTTAATTGTCTATAACAGATAATTTCTATAAATATTCTGTTTCTCCTGTTACAACTTCATGTGGTAGGACCCAAAATTCTTTCTTATCTGTGGGTCTAAATATTCAATATTTTGAAGAGCAGACGTGGAATAATATAAGTTCACAGCACAACTAACAAATTATTGAAGAAAGTTGTACATTTATTATTTTACTAAAATATATGATGATTCATTCATTTTTAATTGTTTATAACATTTACACAAAGAATGGTATTAAAAATATAAAAATTGTAGATAAATAATTTCTATAAATATCCTGTTTCCCCTTTTACAATTTCAGGAGCTAAGAAACAAAATTATTTCTTATCTTCTGTGAAACTAAATATTCAATCTTTTGAATAAATAGATGATGATACAATATTAATTTAGAACATAACTAACAAATTATTCAAGAAATATGTCCACATATTATTTTACTAAAATATATGATGATTCATTAATTTTTAATTGTCTATAACATTTATACAAAGTTTGGTATTAAAAATATAAAAAAATCTGAACAGATAATTTCTATAAATATTTATAAAATATTCAATCTTTTGAAGAGTATAGGTGGAAATAATATTAATTTAGAACATAATTAACAAATTATTCAATAAAGCTGTCCAGATATTATTTTACTAAAATATATGATGATTCGTTAATTTTTAATTGTCTATAACATTTATATAAAGTTTGGTATTAAAAATATAAAAATATCTGAACAGATATTTTCTATAAATATTTCAGTTTAGGTTAGGTTATCCTATTACAACTTCAGGAGATAGGAAACAAAATTATTTCTTATCCTCTGTGAAGCTTCTCATTCACTTTTCTTATTCTTATATTTTCTATTTTTCTTCATTTACTTCTTCTTTGTTTATATTTTTCTTTGTTTCTCCAATCTTGTTCAGTTCTCTGCACTTTCTTCTATATCTGCTATATTTGTTGAGATTTTCTGCCTTAAGTACCATAATTGAAGCCACTTTTCACTTGAATCAGTAAGAGTAATCAACATTCACATAAAGTTGGTTCGCAGAGTTGATCCATTGTGTTTTCTATATTTTTATTTACCTCTTTCTTTATATATTTCCTTGGTTCTTATATCCTGTTACCTTCTCTGCATCTTCCTTATTAAATATCTTCTGCATTAGTTGAGGTTTTCTATTGAAATTATGCAAATCGTAAAAGTTCATTCCAAGTGTAATTTTTTGAATAGTGCCCCGGTGGAAACCGCTTTCCACTCGAATCAATAAGAATAGCGAACAGATTGAAACATTCACATAAAGTTGGTTCGCAGTGGTGGAGGCCTGGTGCGGAGTCGAGAGGCGAAGATGTTCGTGCGGTGACAGAATTATGAGGTACGTGGTGAGGTATGGAGTAGCAGGCCCTCCACCTGGGGTACGGGACACACCAGCCTTCATAAATATGTATGCCCGGGGAAATTATACGTGTAGATGGGCGATAGATAGCAATATGCATGTAAACATTCTGCGCTCTATGTTACGTCTGAGTTATTGGCCTCCTAGAACCGCGTGTATCATTTTGATGTGTGACCGCTCGCTACGAACTTGTTCCTCGCGTATTATGCGCTCAATTGTTTACCTTAGATACCCTTGTAAATGGTATAAACACTACGGATGGTTACGGAATTGCCCGTAACTTAGCTTTTCTCCCGCAATGCACTCTGCGCTGCGCCACCATTTACTGGCTCCGCGACCGCTTTGAGGCAGTAATAATAATGTAGGTGTTTCCAAAATGATGTTGTGCAGATATAACATCTATAAATGGCAAGGTGTCAGTTAGTTTCAAAGTAATACCAATAAAATGTATATTTATTGTTAAATTTATTATAATGTCCCATTAAATTGGATGTTAAATTAGCTTTCCTTGCCAAAAATATTCTTGAAAGACCTTCGATGTGTTATTAAACATTCACCTGTATCGTGTAGCCGATAATTAAAATACATATTGCCTCGATTATAAGTAAACTAACTAAATAGTACATGGATAATTCATAAGATAATGCTATAGATAAATTCATAAATAATCAAGTTTCCATGTTCTGTAATAGAATCAGATCCATGCGAACCTGAACCTGTGTTAAGTTATGTTCAGTAATATATTAATCTCGTTATGATATCTTCTGTGCAGTGTTAAAAAAAGCTTATCATAGAGATTTATTTCACGTTTTGATAGAATGTGTCCATTATATAGGCTCATGTGCATGTTTAAACAATAAACAATAAACACGGTAAAATTGTTTCAAACATGGAACTTAACAATGGCTTTGTAAACAACGTTTTGACGTGATATGTTTTATGTTTATAGGACGCATTGCCATGAAACAGTTAAGTGTGATTATACTGTAGAACAGTAAATTTATTTTAAAATATATTTATTTTTCATCTTTCATATTATTAATCCATGAAAACTAGCTGACACTAAAATAAATGAAGTAAAAGTTCCAATATAATTATTATAAGTAATATTAATTTAGATTTAGATGATTGTCTATAACATTTATACAAACATGAAACTAAAATATTCCATCTTTCGAAGTACAGGGGTGGAAATAATATTAATTAAAAATATAACTAATAAATTATTGAAGAAAGTTGTCACTCATTATTTTACTAAAATATATGAAGATTTATTCACTTTTAATTGTCTATAATATTTAATATTGTGAAACTAAATATTCAATCTTTCGAAGAGCAGAGGTGGAAATAATATTAATTTAGAACATAATTAACAAATTATTGAAGAGAGTTGTCCACTTATTATTTTACTAAAATATGTGATGATTCCAATCATTTTTAATAGTCCAGAACACTTCCACAAGTTCTGGTATTAAAAATATAAAAAAATCTAAAGAGATAATTTACATCAATATTACTGTTTCTCCTGTTACAACTTCAGGAGCTAGGAAACAAAATTATTTCTTATCCTTTGTGAAAGTAAATATTCAATCTTTTGAAGGGCAGATCTGGAAATAATATAAATTTTGAGCATAACTAACAAATTATTGAAGAGAGTTGTCCACTTATTATTTTACTAAAATATATGATGATTCATTCATTTTTAGTTGCCTATAACATTACAAGTTGGTATGGTATTAAAAATATAAAAAATTCTAAACAAATAATTTCTATAAATAACCTGTTTCTCCTGTTATAATTTCAGGAGCTAGAAAACAAGACTGTTTCTTATATTCTGGGAAAGTAAATATTTAATATTTTGAAGAGCAAAAGTAGGAATAATATTAATTTAGACCATAATTAACAAGTTAGTGAAGAGAGTCCACTTATTATTTTATTAAAATATCATATATGATGATTCATTAATTTTTAATTGTCTATAACTTTTACAAAAAGTTTGCCATTAAAAATATAAAAAATTCTAAACAGATAATTTCTATAAATATTACTGTTTCTCCTGTTGCAACTTCAGGAGCTAGGAAACAAAATTATTTCTTATCCTTTGTGAAACTAAATATTCAATCTTTTGAAGGGCTGAGCTGGAAATATTATTAATTTAGAGCATAACTAACAAATTATTGAAAAAAGTTGTCCACCTATTAATTTACTAAAATATATGATGATTCATTCATTTTTAATTGTCTATAACATTTATACAAAGATTACAAATTGGTATGGTATTAAAACTATAAAAAATTCTAAACAAATAATTTCTATAAATAACCTGTTTCTCCTGTTATAATTTCAGGAGCTAGAAAACAAAACTGTTTTTTATCTTCTGGGAAAGTAAATATTTAATATTTTGAAGAGCAAAAGTAGGAATAATATAAATTTAGAACATAATTAACAAGTTATCGAAGAGAGTTGTATACTTATTATTTTATTAAAATATCATGTATCATGATTCATTAATTTTTAATTGTCTATAACTTTTACAAAATGTTTGGTATAAAAAATTCTAAACAGATAATTTCTATAAATATTACTGTTTCTTCTGTTACAACTTCAGGAGCTAGGAAACAAAATTATTTCTTATCCTTTGTGAAATAAAATATTCAATCTTTTGTAGAGCAGAGCTGGAAATAATATTAATTTAGAGCATAACTAACAAATTATTGAAGAGAGTTGTCCACTTATAATTTTACTAGAATATATGATGATTCATTCATTTTTAATTGCCTATAACATTTACTTGAAGAATGGTATTAAAAATATAGAAAATTCTAAACAAATAATTTCTATAAATATCTTGTTCCCACTGTTACAATTTCAGGAGCTAGGACACAAAATTCTGTGAAATTAAATATTCATTCTTTTGAAGAGCAAAGGTGAAAATTATAGTAGTTTAGAACACAACTAACAAATTATTGAAAAAGTTGTCAACCTATTATTTGATGATGATTCATTCATTTTTGTCTGTAACCTTTTTACAACGCCTGGTATAAATAAAATAAAAAATTCTAAACAGATAATTTCTATAAATATATTATTTCCAACTTAACTTCAGGAGTTATGAAAAAAATTGTTTATTATCTTCTGTGAAACTAAATATCCAATATTTTGAAGAGCAGAGGTGAAAATAGTATTAGTTTAGATCTCAACTAATAAATTAATGAAGAAAGTTGTTCACTTATTATGTTTCTACTATTGATGATGAGTTTTTCTTATTATCTACTATAACCCAATTATTTAAAATATAAAGTGACCAGTTACAAATGTAGCTTAATTAAAAATTTGTCATTCAAACCTCTTGATTTTATATTTAAAAACACACATTTTCATTTTTAAACATAAATTTCTTCATTTACATGAAAGTCTTCAGCTTAAAAGGTCCTCTAAGTCCAAAGTATCCTTTCAAAACGTAAATAATTGTAAAGGAAACGGTCTAACAAAGCAGCAAGATGTCGCAAGCGGCGTTTTTAAATATAATTACAACGACTAGCATAAATTAACATGGAACAGTGTTGGGGGAATCGTAGCTGTTGAACCGTCAGCTGTCCCGTCTTATTTATTACGAACTATGTTAACTCGAACAATTCCAAGATTCTACACGATTTTTTTTTAAGTGTAAGCGGAGAAACTGTTTTATATTTTTTTCCGACTTTTTTAACACGACGAACATATGCTAAATGAACTATGGGTATATTTTCCGGTAGCGCTACTCTAGCCGTAACACCCGAATTCTTATGTAGATTTTTTTTTGTTTTTATTTAACTGCTGCGACGATAAACGTATGGGCTAGAAAAAGACGTAAATATTTTGGGACGAATAAATGTTGTAATTAATTTTAAAATAGCTTTCTCAGTAAAAAACACCGAGTTAATAGCTGAGACAACTATATTTGTACATGTTTTTGTATGTAATAATGCCATAAAAAATATACATCAAAGTAAATTTATAAATTATATATTATTAATTCGGTAGAGATAATATCTGCATAGGTGCTACGCATTTAGACGTAATATAAGTAAAAAAATCCACAATTTATACCTTAATTAACAATATGTTTGATCCTTTTAAGATAGGAGAACACGTTCTGGAATTATTAATTAAAGAATTATTAAAATATCATACACGCCATTAATATCATTTTATATATGTTTTAACCAAATATCCACGTCCACGGACCATAAATAACACTAATTTGTTATACCATAAAAATTATGATGTAAACACAATTAATATTTTTAATTGTTATGACATATCCGGACAAGGCCGTAAATTATACCTTAATAAATCCAATAATATATTCAGAGAAGAGGTCCGCCTGGTATCGAGAACAGGTGTCCCCTCGACTTTGTTTGACAATAGACATGTGAAGAAGAAATTATCCACACGGTGTTTTAATGAATGTCCACCATCCGACGGTCGGGAATAAATTTAGTCGCGAAGGAATTTATTTGTTACTAATGTCGGTTATTAATACACGACTAGGAATCGGTACGGCGTGATAAATTGGATATGAGGTGGAATTTCTTGTATTTGAGTCTTTGTTTGATACAACGTCTTGGAGGCGTCTGTGATATTTTATTAGATGATAATTGACGAATTTTCTTTATGGATATTTTAAGATTTTATCATTTTAATTGGACCTGCTCAATTCGCCCTCTTAATTTTACAGAATATACATAAATCTTACTTGTTCTTATAAATTTATGTTATGTATTTTGGAATATAAAGTCTCTATCGCTTAAACATAATTGTTCAGATATTTTTAAAAATAAAAATTAACTCTTTTTATATATAAAATATTTATTTAAAATCACTCTAATACAAATTTTAACTATCGAAATTTGTTAGTAAATAGAAAATTGAGAGTAAAATTTATAAAAAATAAATTTATTCACAAATTATTGATTTAGAAAAGTAATTTTTAAGAAAATAATTAATTTTCGATTCATTTAGACTTCTTTATAGTAAATTAGTCGTTTAAATAAATAAAAAATAAGCAACAATTTCTGTTTCCTCTTATATTACTAAATTACATAGTTTTTGGAGCTTCTGAGTTGTGTCTTCTTGTATATAACTATAATAATAATTATAAAATAATTATCAGTTGAGTTTTGATATATTTACTTCTTTTCTTTTTTATAGATGATATTTCTTAAATAAAAAAATTCATTTTTTCTTATATAGATAATGAATTATCACAAAATTCATCACTTAAATGGATAAATTTAAAATATTTATTAAAAAACTGTTAAAAACATGCATTGGGATTTGAATGCAAATATCTTCTAAATGGTTAGAGTAATCGATTAACCACAAAGTACCTTTTTTGTAGAGCGTTTAATTTCCTACAAAGATATATTGCGTATTTTATAATATTTGCTTATCTACTAAAATTTAGAAGTAAAATAGAAATTTTTGTTAAATTCTTAAAACTTTGATCTCCTATATCTTCTAAACGATAAGAGTTATGAAAAAATTATAATATATCTTTTTTATAGAGCGTTCAATTTCCTACAAAAAATAAAAATAGAAATATGGAAAGATATGGATTTTACCATATGGAGCTGAAAAAAAAATGGAAAACTGAGATGAGGAGGACATTCCTATTAAAATTAAAAGATTTGGAGAGCATTTTTTAAGGTGTTTAGGAACCAACTTTTCAGTACTGGAAAACCACTCATATGCAGACTTTTAAAATATTCATTTATGTGTGGATAAATGCAGATTGAATACATAAATTGTCAGTTGTAAAATTATATTGGATTATGTATTGTTCAGTGGCAGCTTCTCAGATGCGGTAAGTGAGACAGTGCCTCACTTATGAAAATCACTTTAAATGACATAACGACATTAAAAAACACATTTTTTATGTTTTTGTTCTTTAAAATATAATATAACTTAATATTTAAATAAAGGTAGAAGTGTAATTATACAAGAAATAATATCCGCGTATGCCTAGATCGGACTATTGTTTTAAAGAGAGAGGTGAGGCGTGCCTCTAGCCAATGAGAACTTCAAAGAGACACAAACGAAGTTACAGAACACTGCTGATTCATATGTTCCAAAAACTATTTGGACTTTGTGGAAATGTTTTTAATACTGCATCTCTTTTTATTATGATATGGCATCAACCAGCAATAACACGAAAGAATTTATTAACATAAAAAATGTTGAAGTGATGGATTTTATATTAAATAAATGTAAAAAAGGTTAACGAAGATATTTGGTATGAAAGAGATTTTTGAAAAATCTGTTTTATAAACTAAATTTACATGACAAGAAAAATGATCATTTAAATTGTATGTTTGTTAGTTATGTGTATATAAAAATAAAATATTGTTTATTAATATTAAAAGCAAACAAAGCCTGTTCAGTGTCATTCTTTACTTTTTTATGCTTCCTTTTTTACATTGATTTCATAATTTATTCAATATTATGAAGTATTTGGACTTACTGATTTTATTCTTTGCCTACATTAAATAATTTTCATTTATAAAGTTCCCTTTATACTAAAACTACATCTGCTTTGGTTCATTATCATGGTGGAAAGTCGATCTTAATGTCATGTTATCTTCAGTAAATTCCATCTAGTATATCGTAATACAGTAATCGATCCGCTATTCTCTCTACCTTTAACAAAGTCTCCACGACGACTGATAAAAATAGCAACAAATTATAAAACTTTCGCCATATTTTACAGTGTCCAATGTACATGAGATTTAACTTCGTATTAAGATGCCATTGAGTTTAATTAATTTAAAACCACTCTCTTTAGAAATCAAATCTTCACCTCATTACTCTATATTTTCCAACATTCTATCATAAAGGGTCTTTCGTAAAAATTGACACTATTCGTGAACTTATAAATTTATTTAACATTCAATCTTTTGGACAGCTTCCCACAGTTGATCATAAGGTTAACTCTCCTCACAAAATTCGTTAATTTTAAAACCTTTTGTTTTACGTAGTATACATATGTTAAAGCAAGAAATCTAACAATGTTTATTTAAAAAAAAAAATAATAGCCGTGATTAAATGATTCAGTACAGGTGTTCTGGGAAACGGAAATTCGCCGCGTATACAAATCGCCGGGAGTCCGACTCCTCTCGCTGATACCTGGGTTAATGAATCGCCTGCAATGTCGCTAATTGCGTCCAACACTAATTAAAACACGCCGTGCATATTGTGTTAATTAATCCAACATCGTGCATGAAAAGTTGTGTATGAGTTTATGGCTGAGCTTATAATTACTTTACAACAAGATCGTGGATAGAAGCAGATTAAAATATGATTTTTGTTCATATAACAGTTTTCAAGTTATTGATTAGAGCTTTGTGCCTGGACTATTTGTGCCCGATAAATGAATGATTGCAAGCTCAATCAATTATTCCCATTACAAACTGGTACATGAAATAAGGACTTAGCTTCGTTAAAATTCAGGTAAATAATTTAAATTTTAGTTTGGCTGGTATATTAAACAAGGCAGAATAGTAACCATTCATTATATAAAGCGAGCTTATTAAAATTTTAGGGCCTGGAGCCAATAGTGGCCGATCCTCAATTTGATAGCTCTTGATATGTATAATGGAAAAGTCATGTGCCAATTATATTCAATAATAATGTCACAATCTCCAAATCTTGATTATTTAGTAAAACCTAAAGCAATTGTCGATGGTCCGCAAGCTATTGTATTTTAGAGTGTGTACTTTTGTTATTATTATATTTTGAAAATTAAATCTATTGACAGTAATATCTGAAACGGGAATTTGGTAAATTAATAACTGTAAAAGTACACTTTTGTAATAAAAATAAATTTTTGTCTGTTTCATTTTGTGGCTGTACAGACATTGTACTATATATGTATGGAATAAAAGCCTTTGACATACGAGTACTGGACAAATATAATAAATATGTTGATGTTTAGTATTATGAATGGATGTAAATGAAATTAACATGCGGAAATATCGACAAGAGTATTTTAATTAGTGTAAATTCAAACGAAATGTTTTGTTATTTGCGTTATATTACTCTAAAATAGACGTAATAATGATGTTTCACTGTAACAATGTGCACGGATATAATTTTGATATGGGATATTTTAATTTATAAAAATGTTATTCCAACAGAATAATAAAATTATGTGTGTTGCTATTTTAAAAACATTCAGTGAAATTAAAAACCACAAAACATTTTTAATAACAAATTTGTAAAATTATAATTTATCAAATTAGACATATTAATTAACCATATTAAATAAAATATATTTTATATATTAATATATAATTATTATTGCTATTTGAAGTCTCTATGCAATAGAAAGAAACAAAATCTTAATTTTTACATCTAACTCCTAATAATCTAATTCATCACTTAGATATATAAGTACAGGATTTTATATATTAATATATGATTATTATTATATTTATTATTATCATTATTTGTTTGAAGTTTCTATATATTCAGAATATTTTTCTTCAAGAACAGTAATAATATACTACTAAGAACTGGCGACATAAATATCAATAACTAATTTATTTATTTTATTTTTCTTCCATTTTAGTAACACTAAAGTTTATCTAAAACCAAAGACAATTTGCTTTACTCGACGCAGATTAAAATTGTAGCTGTAGGAAAGTGAACATAATCAACAATAAGAAGCTGCTTATTTAAATTTTAAATTGCATATTTAAAAAATAGATATACAGGGCGTTTAACAACTTATCCAACAAATTTTAACCACATATGCACTGTTACATAACAATATATAATAAAAGACCAACAGAAAATGAGAAGTTTTATCTTTAATATTTCAAACCAGGATTAAAAACAATGTGGACATTTGTTTATTATAAAATTTATTATTTATTATCTCGTTTTCTGTAGGACTTCTATTACAGAATTTATAAATTTATATATTTAATAAAAATAAATGTATACAATGCTTGGACTACATAGTATCATCTTATCTAAAAACTCCAGCTCAGAGATAATATTTTAGAATAAATACTTCAATTATTAAATATCCATTAAGAGGTCATTGTTTACCTTTTTTTGTTTCAAAGCTATATAATATTTAGAACATTAAAAATAGTGAGCTAAAAAGCTTTTCTTATTAATGCTTAATTATACATTAAAGGCTCCTTTCAAAGATGTTTGAAGCACAGTATTTTACTTGACAGATAATTATAAAAAGAAATTAAAGTAATTGCTAATACTGTAATAAACATATTTATTTATTATTACAGAATTGTATAACATATAATAAAGGAATAATTAGTATTTAATGCAAGAAATGAATGATTTCTTGGTCAATAAAAATTTAAATTTCTTTTAATAAAATTAATAAATATCATTAATTATCTATCTTATTAGTTTCAATATAAAATTAATTAACATGAAATTTCTAACCTAATGCAGTAATTTTTATTACTGACTATTACATTACACACTATTATTATTATTATTATTATTACACTAAATAACATTTAAAATTTTATATTTACCTATTTACATTTTCTAAATATGGAAACGTTCATAATTCAGATGTGATTGATTTTCCAACATGACATGTTACTTTTTAAATTGCTTTCCTTTTTCAAAGACCTATTTAAATAATTGATGATTTATGTCAAACTAATGTAATATTGCATGTACAGGATGATGTTTAACTGCATTTCCCTGTGTCTGTATCGTGTAATTTATATATTAATAATTAGTTACTTACTAATGTTTGTGATCAATGGTATTTAACAATCATAGGCAGTAAACTTGAACATCTAAAATGAAGTCAAAAATTAAAAATATTTTCGTTTAAAGAGTTGTTTTAACCCACACTTCCTTGAATTTTGTGTGGTGAATTTATATAGTAATAATACAACAACTTTGATCTATGACTGTGTTTTACTAAAATTGAAGGAATAGCGTTATGAAAGAGTGTGAAAAACTCTATTAAAGGCCATTAAGTAGGTAAAATTGGGCGCCAAATTACATACTAATTTAAGAACAAGAAATAAAATAATAGTTTTCAAAACTTGATATGTCGTTAATATTAAATGTGAAGAGTTGATTTTACAGTTCTACTTCTACTACGTAAATTATAAAAACGATTGAAACCATGACTATTAGCATACATTTATTTTTTACTATAAATATATTATAAATTACGCCTTCTTTTAAATTTATCAAATTTCTTAAAAAAAAAAAAACGCAAAAACTAAATATTTGCTAATAACAATAAAAATATTAGTTCTTCTATAAATAAATTGGTTAAGTAATTATTTTTTAAGAAACTTGGAAATGAATAAAATGGCGCCTTGCAAGTAACCTGCAACTAGATCAGGATCCCGGTCAATAAATCTCGATTCATTTAATTCCCACCTACGGATCACATGGTATCTAACTCCTTACATCATTGGATAAGAGCAACTGACAAGTACTTAACTAAAGTTGGCTTAGACATATAAGCGCTGCGGACAATTGCAACCAGCCATCGACGTTTCAATGTTTATTGCTCGCAGCCAACTTCGTGTTCTTCTCTCTAGGTGGCGGTGTGCGGACGATAAATAAATATCCGCCCGTTTTGATTTATTAATTTGGTAATTTATAACTGTACAGCTGTTTTAACATTGCCATTTAATAATGATAATTGATAACTGTTGTGGTTTGAACATTTTTTCGGAGCGTTGTTCATTGAATTATCGGCTGGATGGAAGTTACGTTTTGAATGCAGGTGTGGCGCAAAATGCAGACGTACTATGTTATTTATTGGCAATAGGCGGCGTTCAACAAAACTATGCCGACTGATGTAAATGATAATTTAATATGCAAGACTGTTTTATTTTTGGTTGAACATAATCATGCCATAAAACGATTGGTGGAGGTTCTCCACCAGAGATGAAGTGGGTTTCTACCATATATTCTGTAGGACATATCTCACCCACAATTTTTTATAGTGAATTAATTTTGACAGGCATTGGACAATATTATTTTGCATAGATTTCATACAATTTATTATTTAACATAAGTAGCTTTTTTATGAAAAATTCAGTTGTCCATCAAACTTGCTCAAAAGAGGTGAACAAATTTTCTAATGCAAAAAAGTATCAAAGTAATTAGAAATTCTATAATTTCAAGGACATATTTTAACAAAGGCGGGAGTCCCTAAGAGAGACTGAAGAGATGATCATTTATATAAAAATTACCAACCAATCTAAAATTAGTGAAGTAAATATGTTTGGTTAGAGACCAATAATATGAAAACTCATTTTTGCAAAATGGAGCCTGAAGTCTAATTCCAATTTCATTAAGAACAAGTTTGTGGTTATTTTCAGAGTAACATGTTCCTATTAAGAAAAGCAAAACATTTAAATTAATTAAATGTTGATTTGGGGCTAAAGGAGATGGACAACATAAAGCAGAAATAAATCTCATTGTAACAGAAAATCCTAGGGAGAAAATTAATACAAAAATACATGAAGAGACGGACCCAAATACCTCACAATTTTATTGATATTATCGAAGAATTTGAGGCACGTAAACAGTGCGTGGTGCTGACGATAGTGTTTTGGGAATCCTCACGTATTGAGCAGAGTACAAAACGAAGACAGGACATTCATCGTTTGTATCTAGTTAAGAACACTTCTCAACGTTTATTTTCAAGTCTTTAATTAAATATTGTTTTACTTAAAGTGTACCGTGGGTGAAAGTGTGTTGTCACTTGAAAAGTTTTGGGTTAAAAAGAAATGTCAAAGTGCAGCAAATGTCACTAAAAGAGGTCTTCTAAAGAAAGGAAAACGAGATGAAATTCTTCAGAATAGTATCAAGGTTTACATCCTTCAAATTGAAGGGGACTGAAATTTTCTCAATCAGTTCTATGTCTTGCGTATAAATACAAGTAATATTTTATCGATTGTCAATAAAACACCAACTAAATTTTATATTATAAATCTAAGCAACATCATTATTTGTGAATTTAACTCTTTGATGATATTTGATATTGGTGTAAGTGACTGGCTTAATTCTCTTGATAAATATTCATCTGAAAAATTATGATTATTATTATTAGTAATATTGACAATAAATTTAGATCTTAGAATAAACAAGGATATTATATTTTCAATATAGTAACAAAATTAACTTAAAAACGTTTGATAAACAAGCCTCTGTTACAGAATCTAACTCTAAAAAGTATAATTAATTAGTATAATATCCACAAATGAAACAACTAAATAAACAAATGAAATATTTAAATCTAGTAAATCTTTAAAACAATTTAAAGGGAAATAAATGTTTTAGTAAAAATCAAATTTTCTTATGCCTTTTCCAAATTAATTTTAACATTAATGAAATATTTAATAATATTATTAGAACATTAATGAAATATTTAATATATTATTGATTTTATAAATTTAGCCAACGAATTTTAATTGATGAACCATTGTACATTAAATAATTTAAAACTTAAAATGAATGATTACAAACGAATATGTCTGATGAAGGTTTGATGGTGTTAATAAACACTAATGTGCCCATTAACATAAACATTATTAGTGACAATAAGGAAACTTTTATTATAAATAAACAATTATAAATATAAAATTTACCTTTTTCACATTTATTATAATCAGTGCACTTTTCATTTATATCTAAATTTAATTAGATGTAAAAAAAAACAGAATATATATATATGTAGAATATTTTTATATGACTTAAAATTTTAGGATTCAACTATTGACATCTGGAAAATTTGAAAATTATTGTATATAGTTCATTACTTGGATGATGGATTAATTGGGAAATGTTCCTCATTTTGTCTAGGACAAAAAGCAAGCTGTAAGAACATCCTTGTCTATAAGAAATTATAAAAAATACATCTAAAAGACAAGTACTAATTTTTGACCATAGGAATAACCGGAGAACAAGAAACTATGAATATAATTTCAGTTATGGTATTGTAAAAGCTTTAAAAAATCTATATTGAAATCAAATCAGCCAATTATAAGAGTGTGGAAACTTGATATTTTAAGGAATATTGATGTAACTTGGTACTCATCATGACGGACCAGAAGGGTGGTAACAAGGTACTCTGAAGAGTATAGAAACATAACTGAAAACTAGGTACTTTGGTTAGTAGGGCTTCAGGGTCTCATAGAATAAAATCTTTGTAACATTTCTTTCTCTTCATCAATCATCTTTGTACTGTTTATGTTAATTAATTAAACATAAATTTAATAGTTTGTTTTATTGTTTGCTTAGGAGTGAAGACACTATCTCGTCAGAAGATGCTGAATGTTATCAACGCTGACGTTTATGTTTTGAGAATCATCACCTACTGGGCACAATCAGGAAAGGAGATGGGACATTCATTGATTGAGAACATCGCTTACCGATTATATCGATTATGTTTTTAATTAATTTACAAAAATATTTTGTCTTAACACACTGTACAAAAGATTGCAAATTAAATTTAAAATATACTAGTAGCAATAAGATAAAAAGACACTTTCAAATGTGCAACAGATAATTTATCTCTAAAATATCTGACTACAAATCCAAGAGTACTAAATATTTACAAAGAACAAAGAAACTTTTAAACGAGAACGATTTTATTTCTAGTGTCAATATGTAAACTACACAGCACTCCACGGAAAAGCGGACAGAATGGCAAGGGAAAAAAATAGGACAGAAAACGGACGAAATCGAGTCGTTCGAGCGATTTATTTCTGTCCGCCCCCGAAACGCAAATAAATACAACGCACGAATTTATTCGAAAACCGAATGAGCCAACCTGTCATTACTCACTGTAGGTATGTGAACGCTGGGCAGAACATATGGTTTTATAAATGTCTTCGTGGTAAACTTATTGAGTTCAACACGACAATATATTTTTAAAAGTCGAAAATCTATATAAAAAAAGAACATGGAGTTAAATCATTTAATTTGTACAAATCGGTATTTTTAGTGGATTGTGTAGCAACATTTTAATAAATGATAAATACTAAAGTAAATCCATCACTCCATTTGTTTGTCGTGTTTCGCACATGGGTTTTCGTGACGCACACCTGAGATTAACGGGTTTGTTTTGAACCCAGTTAGATTTATTTGACGATAATGGATGGCAATTGTAATAAACTTGTAGAACGGCGCTGAATATATGTAGACAAGATTATTTCGCAAATTAATTACTTTGACATATTATAGGAATAATGTGTGCGCCGAATGATGCCAACAACTTTGGTGCGTCTGGTATTTTAGACATTGCGGACATTGCCAAGGTTCACAGTTGGTGTAGCTATGTTTTCTACAATAAGTCAGGATTATTAATCTCAATTTAACAACATTTACTCTAAATTATTATAAATTACTACTTTTTTTTAGCTACTTCTATATTTCTAGCTTGAATTTTATTTTAGGCTGCAGTTAAAATTTTGTGTTTCAATAGAAAATTATCACAATATTAAAATTAAGTCAAAAATTATTATAATATAATATATTTCTAACTATTCTTCTTCCTTATGCATAATATACTCTTCAGCACTATTATTTTATTTATTTGCTTTGGACGAATACAAAAGAAAATTGTATTTTAGATTGAAGTAATATATCTTTAACTCATCTATTTTGGTTATAAACAATATTCTTTTCAAGTTATATTTAAATAAAAATATAAATAAATTACATAAATACATGAACTGTATCACCAATCTTATTCATCCTCGAGGTAACTCAATGCTTTTGCAGGATAAACTGATAATACAATAAGACATGGACCACCAGCTACCAATCTTTAATGGGTAGGTCTTTCAGACTAGTCTTACATAACTATGGTACGTGGTATCAGCTTTTTTTAATAACAAACAAATAACTCTCTATTCTAAATAATAATCCGAAGATGTTTAACGAAGAAGCCGAAGATGTGTCAGATTTAAATGGAAGCAAGATAGGAATTTATTTTAAGATGTCAATGAAGAAGTGTCACGTTTGAACGAATACAAGAAATCCATTACTCTCAAGAGAAAATGATAATAATACAATTTTAAAATTAGGTCTAAAAATTTTACTTGGAGTAATATATATCCAGCACCTGTATTTTTATTATATACCCAATTCAGTCCACCATTCTCTCTTCTGTAAACAATAATTCGAAAATGTTTAATGGAGAAGTGTCAAGTGTGGACGAATACAAGAAAGAAAAGTGAGAATGAGATAATAAATCGTGGTGGTGGAGGAGCTTATCATTCGTAGTGATGTCCAGTCATTGAGCAGAAAGTGTACGATTCAGGTCCCGTCCGGTCCAGTGGACATTGTCGGCGGTGCGTTGTTAATTTGTCTTGCGGCCCATCATCTATCTAACACAGATCGGACCGAGATATACCGGACGTTTTAATGGCCAAACCGTGTCCTCGCCTCGTATTAAGCAAAACAAAAAAGCGACACATCAATTAGGCGAGTTTTTCGGGAGGGCGACCGGACCCGGCATAGGCCTTTTTTCACATACACCGGGCACCGAACGAAAAGTGCCCCGATAATCCCGTGAGCGTACGTCGCCCCATTGTTTCAAGTGGATGCATATTACTGAGAATAACAATGCCCCGGTGCATTTTCATTGAAAAACTCTTCGTTTTTGGGAGTCATTGTGCACACGCCGTCGTTAAACCGCTTTAATGAATGCCCTCTTCCGAAGTATCGTTATAATTGCCATAAAGGCTCAGGATAATTATAGCACTGGTACTGAATGATTTCATTTTGGGATAATACTTCAATAACACTCGATAAAGAACGATAACTCTTCAACTCTATCCTCATGGATTTTTTAAATTGAAATGAAATTTTTTTATACCCCCTTTCGAGCTGTTTATCACAAAAATACTACTAATCAACTGTTCTAATGACAATAGCTTTTATAAAGATTTTTTAATTTTAATGAAATAAAAATTTAAATTGGAGGTATTAGAAATTTTCTTTTAAAATTCCTCTTTTCTTTTTGGTGAGCTAATTGTTTAAAATTTTATATATTTTAATAATATTATTACATATAATATAATAATAAAATAATTTATTTATGAAAACATCAAATCAGGTTCTCACTTGTTTCATTGCTCTCTGAATTTAAAGCGATTATTTATTAGCAGGCTTTTGCTTATTATAATCATTGGTGGAAGTGAAACTGTAAGAAAAATTTTTAATTCAGTGTTACCAAGTCAGAGAGAAACAAGAAGAAATGACTAAATAAGTCAATCTTTCCACTTATTATTAAAAAATTAAGAGGAACTGAGCAAATTGTATCCAGAAAAATAATTGTATTGTAGGAAAAATTTGAAAGGAACTTGATAACTGGATAATTTGAATCTCAAAAAAAATCCAATTTTATGGTTAACTGGAAGGTCTGAAGGAAATGAGGCTTACTGAAATTAATTCTGGGACTGTGAAAAGATAGTTAGTTGATGAGAGTTCCAGACCTACAAGAAAAACTCTTGTTTTTACTAAAAATGTGAGAGTTCAATTTTAGCTTGCTAACATTCACTGGACCACAAAACAGTGGGGATGAATAGTTTTTTGTGACAAATATAAATTTAATTTATAAAAAAATTAATAGTCTGATAATGTTAAACATCCTGCAAAAACAAAACTACTCAAAAAGATTGTTATACCATCAGTGAAACATGGTTCAATTATCTTATGAGGATCCTTCAATTCTTCATGCGTACTCCTACTTAGACTGATTTATGTACAGGAATAAGCAACAAATTGCTTCTATACATTGAAGAAATGATAAATGTGTTTCAACATGAAAAAGATCCCAAATACAAATCCAAAATTGTTAACGGATTAGTTTAATGACCAAAGCATCCATATTTTGTCTTGTCCATCCGCATATCTACAAATCAAACCTGTAAAAAATATGGGGGATCAAGTTTATAACCAAATTCGATATAAATATTTTACAAATTTAAATGAATTCATCACACCAATTCAAGAAGCTTGAAGGAATAGGAAAATGGTCCAGTCTAGACCACAGGGGCCAACAATGATATTATAGTGTTAATTTAAATTAAATAACACAGATTTAATCACAAATATCCCTTTCAAAATTAAAGTTGCTATATTTATGTCCGGTTCAATTCAGAAAAATATATGTAACATGTCATAGAAAAAGACTTCTAGTTTTACAAAAATTACTCTATAGAAGCTTTTATGATACAGTATAAAACAACAATAGTAGATGTATATTATTTTAAGAATTCACATTAAATAGAAGAATTATGGCTAAAATTTAACATTTTAACAAACTACTATGATAATGTCCACTACTGTACATTGTAAATATATTTTTTTGAAAAAATTATTAGGTTACAATTAGTTACTTTCTACAGTTTTATAAAATATCAATAAAAGTAAGTAATTAGATAACATAACATAAACATTTAAAAAATACTTACCTATGCACTTAAAATAAGTTCTTTATAGGTTTCCATAATTATAATAAAGTAGTGATTTATTTTTATAACCATACCTTAAATAATAAAATGCTCAATTATATTAAACATATATTTTTTAATAAACATACATTATGTTATAAGTGAAAAATATGTTACTTATCTTAACATGAAATATATGTATTATTCAGTCCACCTGTGAACACATAGTGCATTTGTGCATACGTAATAGAGCCTCATTTCTTCCTCAGCTCGTCTGGTCTGTGCTTGAAAGAACACAGCTTCCCTGTTGGTACATTTTGGGCACGGACGATTGTCAGCCTTCGGCATGGTCGGATCGGAGATGACGTCCGGCACAATGTGAGACAATTCGTTAATTTCGTGCATAATTCTGTTGACAAAGATGCAGTTGGAATCGGCTCGTTGTTTGTAATTGCAATTCCTGCATGCGTACAACAGTATTTTCTTCGCCTTGTCCTCTTTCGGGTACAGCATGTTGTTGCATTCTTGACAAAACCTGATGCCTACGAATGGGGGCCCACTGCTCTGCGACTTCTTGGGCGGCAGTTTTGAGGCCATTTTTGAAAATTTTGGGCAAATGCAGCACACTAGTTTGTTGTAACCGCCAATTTTCTAGGTTACTGTCACACGAGTTGTTTGACGGATGTGCAACACTAACGAATTCCGGCGAGGGAGAATTTTTGTCGTGCCACGGTAAGATTCATTTTTTGTCAATGTCTGTAATATTCGTGGATTTTAACTACAATCAGGACAATAGAATATTTATATTTATCACTTTACTTTAAAGCACCCTGTATGTTGCAGATTATGTGCGTCATTTACTAGATGGCACTGAAAATCGGGCACATCGTTTTAAACAATATGCCTTATCTTGGTGGTCTGACTAATCAATGGCATTTGCGTGAAAGATGTTCAATTCACGCACTTGCAAAACTGGCGTATGATAGAAGCCACAAATCGCACCGATATGCTAATTAAACGTGCCTTATCAATATCCATCGTATCTTAAAAACGGCATTCCCGCAAAATGCTAGACAATCAGTGTTTAAGCCGCACATTCACTACCGACGTTTTATTAATAAAACTACCAGCATGCGATGCGATATCTCGATACCTACTTTGTTTCCAATGTCCACTTCGCATTTGCATTAAATTAAATTTATCTGAGTGGACGAATGTTGATTATTTAAAACGTAATGTACTCGCCGAGGAAACAAGAGTCGGGAGATTATCAGCCTGGTTTTCTCACGTGTTGAACAGTCTTTCGATTTTATAACTCGTAATAATGTTTCTCGTTTTTGATACGGAAATTAAGGACATCGTTGTTAATGGACCCGGGACACACATTATCTCGGTCAGTTCGGGATTTTTTATGGGTTTAAATGGAAATATAATTAAATTTGGTTGCGTATTTAATGTCATTAAATTATTAAGTAGTCAAGTCGAGATTTACATTTATTAAGGAGCATTGTGAAATGACCTGACGATTACGTGTGTCACTAATCCGGCAACAATGGATACAATATTTCTTTCCTCAATCGTGTATGGGTAGTTAGTAGACACGTTGTTACTTGATGATTTATGTTCATTTCTTAATTCATTCAAAACGTACACTGCCCAATTTTACTTTTAAATCACACATTGATTTCGTTTCTTATAAATGAACCAAAGTAACTGACAACGTTGAAAGCAAGTATTATTAATTCGACACGATAATTCACCTGTTCCCAAATTTAAAACCATGATTTTAATGGACTAAACATGTCCTACTGACATACCGAAGGGATAACAAACAGGTCATCAATTACTCAAAATGAGAAAGGACGTTGTTAGTTAGGGTGGCGACCCTTTGTTTTTTAAAAAATAACATTGTGTGAAAATTAAAAATAACGCAGCCCCAATTTACTTTGAAAGTAAATAAATGGGCCAGTTATGTATGATGTTATTTTGTTACATTGGCAACTAACACCGAATATAATTTTCCGTAATGGAAAAGTGATTTTTACGAGGCAATAAAGGAATATTAATATGAAACAAATGGAGTGTCGGTACAAACAAGCAGTAGCAAAACATGAATTCACTATTAACAGTTTAAAAGTCACGTTCAATTGCCTTACAATGTTTGATGTTGCAAATGTGTCCAAATGATGGAATTTCTTTTGTGAAATGCACTTTAATGGTGTAACAAATTTCTCTTTTGACTTTTGTGGTGAAACTAATTATTAAAGAATATTCATATAATTTAAATTTAGATACATTCGGAGATCCTTGACGCAAAAGTTATTTAAATTTCATTTTATAATGTTAAGTGCTTGAAAATTGCTATTTTAAAATTTAAGAAAAATAATTTAAATAAAGTGATATTTATTTAAATGGAGTTATAGACCAAATAGTTTTTAATTTCTTCTTTTATTGTACATGTATCTATAAAATAGATGTTTTTTTAAACAGCCATCTTGATTTCCAACTGTTCCAGGTGGAGAGTTGGTTCCAGGTTGAGACTTTTGGTTCTACAGACAGTTAGAAAATAAAGTTAAATACTTATTTTAAAAAGTAGTTACTTTTTCTATTGCAGGTTATTTTCCTGTGAGAAAAAAGGCAGCAAATTCTTATACCTTTTATAATAAAATGTAAAATTTTTTTATTAAATTTGAATACAAATAATTAGATAGACTCTATTGTACGTTTCAGGCCTCTTCTCAGGTCGATTAGTTTTTACTGATTAAAACTTCTTCAGTTCAAGGATTTTATACGATCTTCTCAGCAGTAAAAAAAACTGCTGAATGATATAATGGGTATTTTTTCAAATATTGGTGGAATCTAGATTAGTGTATGTATATTTATCTATACAGTTCTACTTTGAGAAAAGAAGAAGCCACCACTAAATCGTTTTTTTTTTTTCAATAAAGTATTGTAACAAATGTTCAACACACATATGAAATGTGAATCTATAGATGTATCGTGGACTCTTGAACACCAAAGTATGCTTTTCACCAAAGTCAGAAATATATATTCTATTCTACATTCTATCATGGACAATTCCAAGTGTATGTGGCTAATTGGATTTTATTATTTTGTCTTTTATTATAAATAAATTAGAGTAGCATGTAGCTCAATAGAACTAATGGACAAAATCTGAGCTAATTTTTGGAATCAGCACAATAAAAATACTTTACATCAGTTTTTTGTTTATTGAAATCACAAAAGTGTGTACACATTATTTAACTATGTAATTGATATTTTCTACTTTTCTGACATTATAGTTGATGAACATTCATTAATTCTAAATTTAACAGTTTTTTGATACTGTACTTTAATTAAAAAACTTATTTTTTACATGCTACCTATGTGAACTATCCTTGCTTACAGTTATGTCAACGTTACAGTGAACATTGTTCGTCGCTTCACACTTTTTCATTCTACATTTCTCGAAACATGTTTTGGCTTCTCACAAAGCCCGTTCTAATTCGAATGCAAGCCATGTTTGTACTTGGCAACTACGTGTTAATGATACAAGTTTAAGATGTTAATAATTTTATTCTACCATCATTAAATTTTAATATACCTAATGACGGCGTTTTGTAGTTAATTAGCGTCGTCGTACAAGAAGAATTCTTAAAGAAATTTACGATAGTGTCACTTCGGGAGCGCATAATAGTATCAGCGCTTATGCGCGGCATAAACTGATATAAAGTATCAATTAAAAATTTAATTGCCAGTTAATTAACATTGCACAAGTCCTTGCCTTCAAGCCATTATCTGAACCATCTTGGCATTACTGTCTAAGCGTGAAATACTCCTTTGAACGGTTCTTGTCTGGCTAGTTTTGTACTCTTCTCTTAATTCAACGGGAAACCTCATGATTTTCAATTAAATACAATCCGAAAACCCGATATCATAGCTCAGTACAGCCGCACAAAAACACGACTTTATTTTTTTCCTCTCGTCTCAGGAATCCTTCTCTTATCTAAAACTGCGCATTAAAAATTTCGCATTTTAAGATGGGACCAGATAGTCATCGGACCAGGTAAGAATAACGAAGTAAATTGGCCATTGACTAATACCAGACAAAATAGGTTGTATTATCTTTACGACATGAATGTAATGAGATAAAAGTTGTTAAAAAATATAAGCCAGACATTTGTCTTGCTATCAGACAGACTGATGGTACCTGATGCAACTGAAACTTTGTTTTTGATGGGGACCGGACATTTTTCTACCTAAACCGTTTGTACAACATTGTGCAAGATTATCACTTTCTAATCCAAAGGAGGAACACAATAATTGAAATATGATATTTATGGCCATCCAAAAAGATACTTTTAACACTATAAAAACCTCGTGATACATACACAAATAGTGATAGTTTTGAACCATTTGACATCAACTTTTTTATTATCCCCATGTCGACTTCACTCTTTAACGAAGGCAAAATCCGCGTGGTTCCGGTCATTAGAGGGGACGTCGTAAACCAATGACTAAATGGACATCGGCGCATTGTAATACGAGCAGAGCCGATGAGCCCGGCTCATAACTCACTTTATTGAGGCTATTAGAGCCTTTTCAGTCGCTGCCCCCGGCGCTAATGTTCCCGCGTGTACTTCCACGAACATTCATAAAACCGCTTTGTTTTTCTTTTCTGCCCGACGCACGCCGTTGTTCGAAATTTGCAGATGCTGAAATGCGAAACCAGAAGTTCACTTTTGTTCCGAAATTGCTTTTGGATTAGTCAAGGCTTTAAAGTGTGTGTTTCTACTGATTATTTCTTGTCTCAGGTTCATTAGAGGAGTGACAACAAAAATACATAAGAAAATATGTTTTATGATGGACATTCTACCAAGCATGAAGAAATTTTCTGAACCATGTTCATTTTAAAGAAAATTTAAAGTAGCTTTCTCTGTTTCCAGGATTTGTATTGTGATCTGCAATTGCTGCATACGAAATCGTATTAACTTCTTTCTTCAGTATTTACATTACAGCCCTTAATGACAGCCCCATTTTTTCTTTTTTCTTCTGCTCTTCTCGTTTCTGAGTGAAACAAGACAGCTTCGCAGTTATTGCACCTTGACAAATGATAAACTTCATTCAATTTTTGATACACTTAGATAAGACAGTATTAACATATGATATATCGGGTGTCTACGAATCCTTTAGACAAGACGAAGCTTTTGGAACACTTATAAGAAATCTGGTATAGGTAAATGGCATCGAGAGAGGAGAATTATCTCAGAAATCCAAAAATATAAAAGTATACGGGGTATACCATTTAAAAATTCGGTGAAACCGGAAGTGATCGAAAAGTGAAAAATCTGCGAAAATTATCCACTTTCCATTCCTTTTACCTATACCAGATCTCATTTTGATATACCGAGTGTCCTAGAATCCGTTGACACCCGGTATGTAATAAATTATTGGTTGAATGTTCAAGTAAATCAATTTACAGGATATTAACTAAAATATAGACCTAAAATTGAGTTTAATAACCTAAATTACAAATTAGTTGGACCTTTTTTTAGATTAGCCCAGCCTATAAAGAATGAGTATGAGTGTGATTCACTCCCCTCAACAAGATTAACAACAAAAAATACATACCTCCTTTCTTGGCAACCATGTTAGTTTTTTTTCTACCAGTAACATTAATAATAACATATTTTTAAAAGCATTTAACACAATTTTAATTTCGTTGAACATACGGAGCTTCTAGGAAACACCGAAATCGTTCCTTCCTAGTTACGCCGCTTTGATCCACCGCTAAGCACTGGTAAAATCTACTCATTATGCGTGTCTTTAGTAACAATTACAATTTTTACAAGCTAGTTTTCGGAACAACGGATTCCACGGACAGTTTTATAGCATACGCTAATTAAGATAATTGTTTGGATTAAGAGATTTTCTCATGCGGAATTGGCCAGACCTCACACTCGGTTTTATGAATGGATTATAGATGAAATCTGAGTAATTGAAGAAAGAAAAAGGTTTTTGAATGGGTTAATTAGAGTTCTTTATAGCGACAACCTGGGGACAGATGTAAAAGTTTACCTCATTATTACATGAACAAAATTTGTATTAAATTAACTGTCTGTACGTATGTAGTTTTTTTTTTTTAAATGTAGTTGAAGAAAGTTGCAGTATGTTATGAAACTACTCACTATTTTTTTTTTCGATAAATTTCACAATATTTCTTAATTTTAGTAAGAGCACTCTTAATTATTAATAATTTATATATTAAAATCGCGATTTATTTTTTATGAATTTAATTATTTGGCGAATGCATCCATTGTTAACTTCGTTGTTGACTCATTTGTCATATCCATTAAAACGTATTGAAAAGTTTTTTTTTATGTGAACGAATGTTTTACATATGTCTACAGAGGATAGAGGTTATGAGTTGTGGAACATTTTTAAAAGTAATGTGTGGTAATGGCTACACGTTACTCACATTAGGCTGCACTCTAAAGGGTTACACGTCGATGGGATGGGCCGTCGGAATTTTTACCAAAAAAATGGCGATTTTTAAAAAAGCTTTTATACATATAATTTATTATTTTTTATGGTGATGGAAGTGAGTATTTATTTTTAATCAGGAAGGTAGAATGCGAATGTTTTACGAGTATGTGCGATAATAAAACCTGACTCTGATGGTGACGCTGTTGTAAGACTGATAAATCCATGAAAATTACAAAATAAAACAAAATTTAATATTACTAGTACAATTTTATTATATTTATATATTACATTAATAAAATACAAGAAAATATTTGGAAGAATAACAATATATAAAACGAAATCATAACAAAGAAATCAATTCGGTTATGAATTTTCATATATTCAAACAATTCAAATTATACTCTTTAAATTAATATAAATTATTGTTATCATTTATGAATAAATTAGTTTATTAAATTATAAATTACATAATAATTGATAAATCCATGAAAATACAATATAAAATAAAGTTTAATGCAGCTAAATTATAATTGTGGTTAATTTATCTAAAACAATTAAATTAAACAAAAACAACGCCCATAAATTAGATAATTAGACAGTATAAACATCAAGACACCTTCGTGTTTAATTTAAATTAACAATAAATAACACGGACCGTAAAAATATATTCGTTTTATTGAGGCACTATCTTTTAGTTGCTTTTAAAGGAACAACATTCAATAAACGTTGACCATAAGGCATAAAACAAGAGTATTTTATTATTGAGGTTCTATTTGTTGAGATAACGAAACGTAAACATTTATTACTGTCTCATAATCTGAATAAAAAACATTTCGAAGCTTATCTTGAAAAGAGTCTTATCAGGAAAGGATCCTTGGAACATTCGTCCCTTTGTCAAATTAATTACCCAATAACGAACTCAAAATTATTTGACGCATACTGTATTTTTGCGTAGGTATGTCTGGGAGGAGTAAACTTTTTATAGTGGGTCTAAAAGCACACAGCTATTTTTGAGACCGGTAATTATAACTAAAAACTGGATCATTTTAATATAATATTGTATTATATGTATTTTTTATTCATGTTGAAATGAAAGAATGAACATTTTTTGCCCTTTCAGTTAACTTTTTATTGAAACGCTGTTCCATTTTGATCTAAATATAAATTCCTTAATTAAACCCGGTTTAAAATTTGATTATTAGTTACCGAAATGTTTCGGTGTCGATTTCGCACGACAACCGGAACCGTACCGGATTCGAGACGCATCGGTTATTTATTTTTTTCTTCTTTCGTTTAACAGCGCCAAGTCTGGCGCCAACGGTCGGCATTTCACCGTTTCAGGTCCACGTTTCTCTTCCACATCCCGCTTTAATTATATTATGACCATTAAAACGCCCCGGTACCAACCACCGTCCGCCGTGCCATAAATTTCGGACGGTGTGAACGCCTAATGGATCCTAAAAACCTACTCGCGGTCCTCTCCACGGACCCCTTTATTTTATTATTCCGTTTTTTCTTTCGGACCGGCGTGACAACTCCAATGATTCAACAATTACCGAGGTTTTGTGGGTTTGGTCTCTGGAATTTTAATATTGTTAGGAATATAGGAGACGTCGTAAAATGCGAGCCTGGCGACTACGTAATGTAATCACCGAAATGTCAATTATTTAATGGACACAGAATGTCGCGTTTCATTCCTGAATCTTATTAGTAATAATGTAGTTGCAAAACTAATATGTGTCAATGTTATTTCACTCATTATTTTGAATTGTTTGGGTGTATTGAAGCATTAATTCAAATTTTGAAAATTTACATAATTAGTAATATTTTAAATTATTTTTGTAATAATGGTAATCTTAAAGATAAATATATAACATATCAAATTATATATAAATTTTATTAAAATAATAACTATACAATAATATTAATTTTCTAATTTATTTAATGAACTTATTAAAAAATATATTGAAATCTTAAAAAAAAAAATTTTTGTCTTTTTTCTGTTTAAATTAAATATTCAGATTCAGTTTCACATTTTTTCAGATATTGATAATTATCAATAATATTTTTAAAATAACTTTAAAGATAAAAATGAATTAAACATGATGTAGCAACTATAGTTAATTAAAATAATAATTATATAATAAACCTATAAAACTTTTGTACAATTCTATAAATATTGATAATTATTCAATTGAAATCTTAAAGAAAAAAAATTAAATAAACATCACATTATATGAATAATATAATATAATATATATATATATATATATATATATATATATATATATATATATATATATATATATATATATATATATATATTGTTAAGCAGTTTAAATTAAATATTCAGTATAATTTTATTTAGAATTTTAATGTTCATATTGATAATTATCAATAATAATTATGTTCAGTTTATTAAAATAATAGTTATATAATAAAATAATAATTATATAATAATATTTAAATTCTAAAATGTCAGTGTAATTCTACAAATTTCAATATTTATCAGTATTTAATATTAATTTTCCAATGATGAAGTGTACAAAATATAATAAATTAAACTCACATTTTACATTTTATTAAAATAATAAAGTTACATATAATATCTTGAAATATATATATTTTTTGTTGAGAATTTTTCTGTTTAATTAAATATTCAGCATAATTTTATTTAGAATTCTAATGTTCAGATTAAAATAATAATAATATAAAAATATATATCAAAACCTAAAATGTTTTTGTACAAATTTCGATAATTATCAATATTTAATATTAGTTAAAACATAAATTTTATAAAAAATAATTATGAAAAAAACAATAAATAAAATTATTCAAATACAGTATTAAAAGAAGAATTATATAATTTTAAAATCTTGAAAAATATATATTTTTTACTATGAATTATGTATAATAATTTTATAATAATTAATTGAAAGCTATAAAATATATTTTTCTCAAAAATTTTCTGTTTAAACATTCGACATTCGACATATTCATAATTATCAATAATAATTTTATAGATATTCAAGACCTCTAAATTGTAACAATTATCAATATTTAATATTAATTCATTTTCTAATAATTAATTATGAAAAAAAATAATAATAAATTAAATTAACTATTAAAACAAGAATTTTATATCAAAATCTTGAAAAATATTTTTTGTTGACATTTTTCTTTCTAAATTAGATATTCAGTATATTTTTATTTAGATTTCTAATGCTAATATTGATAATTATCAATAATAATTATATAAAGTTTATTAAAATAATAATTATATAATAATATTCAAAACTTGAAATGTTTATGTGCATTAACAAATTTTGATATTGCTAATATTTAATATTAATTAAGACATTAATTATGAAAAAAAATAATAATAAAATAAATTATTAAAATATGAATTTTGTATAAATTTACATAATTATCAATATTTAATATTAAATATAATATTAATTTTCTAATAATTAATTGTGAAAATAAATTAAATAATTAAAATAAGAATTAATTAACTAATTAATAATATTAAAACTTTGAAAAATACATATTTTTTGGTTTAAATTAAACATTCAGCTTGAAATGTTTATAAAAATTTTATAAATATTGATTGATAATTATCCATAATAATTTTATAATAATTAATTGAACTTTTAAAGTTAAAAATTATACAAACAACACATATCATACATTTTATAAACATATAATGTTGAAAATTATATAATTTTACAAAAATATATAATTCTACAAATTTCGATAACTATCAATATTAACTATTAAATATATTTAATATCGTATTATTAATATTTGCATAAATCTATTTATATATAAATAATTTTAATCCTACGGTGAAAAATGTAAAAATATATTTATGATAAGAATTCGAACCGCCTATTTAACTTAAAACCTAATTGTTGGTAATTTATTTTAATAAAAATCAGTACACTTAAACTTATAACATTTAAACATATTTTTTATTTAAATTTATACAAACAAAAACCTGATAAATCGTTTAATAGTTTAATGAATGCCAATGAATTTATTAATATAAATGAACACTAAGCTACTTGAACCAACCGGCGCATCCACCATTTTCACAAAAGCAATAAAAACGTTCAGTTAAGCCAAAAGGTGACAGTCAAACTCCGATTTCACTTTTAACAAAAGCACTTTTCATTTCATTTTTGATAAACACTGTTCGCCGACGACAAACTACAACATTCTTCCACTAATTAATCACATCGACAACGACGCATCTCCTTACAGGTTTTATATCAGAAAACCTTGTCGTTGGGCCTTTATCGCCACATAAACGCACAATAAACCCGCGTTAATAACATTCCCCGTCTAATTTGAATGTTGTTTAATTAAAGAGAAACAACATTTTACCGGATTGTTCCTCGAATCGATTCCATTCCGATTTTAATAAATTTTACGAGGATCTCCGAAAACACGTCCACATAAAATGACCCACTAAAAGCTTTTATTGTGCGCGTCCTCGCTTATCATTATCTCTCGCGGCGACCGTAAAAAATAGTGTTCACATATGTTGAATTTATTATGATAATAAAGCAAAAGTGGCCGTAAAAGTTTTTCGGGCCCAGATTACCCGGCCGCGTTCGCCAATACTGTTTATTAGAACATTAACTGGTCCACGAGTGAACCGCGGTTAACTGCCAATATTTTTTATCGGGGAAGTGTGTCATAACGATGGATTATTGATGGTCCGGTAATATGCGGTTTACGACTTGATTATGTACTAGATCAACCAATAAACATTTCATTAGTCGTAAACGACGATCTGTGTCGCTATATCGAATAATAATTCTATACAAACTATTTAAGTAAATGTGGAAATACTAAGTTAACGACACGAACTAAAAATGTGATATTCACACATCCTTAACGTTACTTTTGCTCAGATTTATAGATAAATTTCATTATTTGTTTGTCTATTTAATAAATAAACTAAATTAAAAATTAATGATGAAATTAGGAAGGGAGAAGACAAATAATTATGAAGTAAGTGCATAATTATTATAGACACAATTTTGACTTAAACACCCACAGATAATTATGAATATACAATGTGGCTCATTTGAAATTTGTACTTACATGTTACACAAAATTTTATAAAATATTTTATATATTTAGAACAAAACCAAAGCCTATAGAGTAATTTTAGGCACGAAAATTGAAAAAAGTAGCAAATACATCAATATTAACTATTAAACTAACTAAACTTAAAAAATCTGACTACACTATTGGATTAGGAACCCCCTGAATTTGATATATACCAATTTTCATAAAAAATATTCATAATCATAATTCTGTGGAAAAATTGAAAATCATATTTTTTATGAATTTATATTTTTAATTAGTCTATAGAATAAAATGTCAATAATCTTATTTTTCAAAAATATTAGAATATTATACTAATAAAACTAATAAAAATATCTTTTTTTTTTTTCATGAAATTTAGTATACACCCATCAATTTTTGGGGATTGTTAATGCAGTGGTGTAATACATGAATGAAGTTTGAACGTGACATTTTGTTTATAAGTACATATTTTTATGCTTTATAATTGAAAAAAGTTTGTTAAAATTTGACAAAAAATACAAATTTTATGAGATTAAAGAAAATTAAATAATTTAATTGTAGTTACTTTTTCATTTTATTATATTCAAGAACATTTGCTAAAACAAAATTTAGAAGACTTAAATATCAATTGTTATTCCACAATATTTTTTTTTTTTTTTAATTTTAAATTTTAATATTCATTAATACACTTAACAAACATGTATAATATAAAAATTATGATACATGATGGTTATGAGGTTAAAAAAAGAAGTTTAACTAAAGATTTAAAAGTTCCCCGTTTACAACGACGTAAATCGTACGAACGTCTAAAATAAATTAAACGGGGAATTTTCTCAAAGCTTTGGTAATTAAGTTCTCAATAACACGGAATTAAATTAATTAAAAGTCGAAAAAAGAACTCCGGCAAAGTCACCGCGGGGACTCAAACATCCATTGCAGGTCGATTCACTCAAACGACCATTTAAGACCCATTATCCCTTAAAAATACAATGTTAATTAGGCCTTTATTTTCACAGTTAATTTACCATTCCCGGAGCATATTGATTAGGAGCACAGACCATAATTTTATTTAACGTCAATTTTATCTTAACGACCACGCAATTAAGTCAGGAGTTGGAAAACTGTTACATGGAAATTATCTCGGAATTATTCAAGTAATGTATACAATGCCTGTTATTTATTCAATTCTGAAACACCACCGAGCCGCTAATTTATACTGAACAAGGAGACAAATTTCGATAAATTTTCTTGGAAGGCGAAAAATGTCACTTTGGAGTAGTTTCTGCATTCTATAATTGTATATATTTAATAATATGTTATTCATACATATGTATTATTTTTTTATTATTGAACTTTATATAGTTAAACTTAAAATATATTCAATATAAAACCTCTAGAGTAAATTAAAATTAATTGGCACATAACGATTATTATGTATACTTAATGTTTAATTTAAAATTAAACTAACTAAATAAATTACAGTATTCAAGACGAAACATAAATTTGAAAATTATTATATTTTGAAAATAATATTAACCGGGATTTTTTTTTCCTTATTCCTTTTCTATGGAAATAGTTTTTGAACCTCTACTATTCTACAAAATTTATAAATAAATGCTTTTTTGAGTATTTATAAGTATGCAATTTGAAGGATGTGAAGTAATTGCTTATTTAAAATAAGCTCCTTTTGTTTTTTTCTTTTTTCACAGAAGACATTTTTTTATGTTTTGACTGTTTGGTGCCTCTATCTTAAGTAAGGCAATATTAAATGTAATGAAAATGTGAATAAGAATTATAATTTTTTTAAACTCACAGTTTATATTATTATTATTATATAAAAAATACCTAAAATAATAATAATTATTCTTCAGTTTTATAAGCTGGATCTTCTAGTAATGATTTTATCTAAATCTGGGTACGTAGACTGTAGCCAGAAAAAAACAAATTCTTCTTCAAATCGCCGTCGAAAGCCGACCCCGCTTACCCAATAAAGTGTAAAAACAATGGAAATTCCTGGAGGTGTCCGTCAGCGATGGGTCTCGTTGCAAGTAGCACGAGAAGGAAGACGCGGAGAATCGAATAATCGAAGCCGGAGGAAAACGAAGACGGCGGATCGACGGGAGGCGCGAGAGAGGAGAAGAGTAAACAATGGGTACGGGTCATGAGCGAGGGGCTCGCGATGGAGGCGACCACTACAGGACCGGGCGCCCCCGATGGCGCCACGGGCTGCATTCCCCACGTGCCCCAATAAATCACGGGGCCCCCGCCGGGCAAACTCTCACGACCGGCCATGCACTACACACAATGAAACAATGGGCAAAATAAAACACGCAGACGTCACTTTGTTTATTTCGTATAATTGTTGCTGTTGTTGTTTGTTGCTGGTGCCGTCCGTGATGGCAGAGAGAACGGGCGGAGATCGACGTGCGGTCGCCGCCGCAGCTTTTTTCAGAGCCCGACCTAAAAACCGTTTACTTAAAACTGAAATTCCCGAAGAGATGTTACCGTCCAGTAGCCAGACCGTTCGATGATTAAAGGTGACAGTGATTGATTCCTTCGGACGGCATTAAACGAGGTAAATTCGGTGGAATCGTTTACTTGCATTCCGCCTATCGTCCATGTATCATCTCATTTCCAGCCGTAACTGCGCCAAGAGACGTCCATAATCTTGTCAAGTATTCAAGCTGCTCTTTTACAGTGTTATTATATACCAAGAATAATCAAATTCTGTTATAATCTATTTTCTATATTAAACTCTTCACATTAAATACAATAGATTAAGAAGCTTTTTTAGATTCTAAAAAAGTCCTTATAAAATTGTAAATTTAAAGCTTTTCCTTAATTTTAAAGTACCTTTAAGACCAATTCTTAAAAATGTTGAGAGTAATCAAATTCTATTAATTCATAAATCCTTTTTTTAGAACTCTCAAGATTTATTTAATTCTTCTTTTATATTTTGACATTTACTGAAACATTAGTGAGTAAATAAAAAAGTTATTGGAAGAAATTGTAAGGATTTTCAAGTAAATCAAAGAAGCCATCTGAAACTGCCTTATAAGAGAAAATTTAAAAAGGGAATTGCCCATGTAAAAATCCAGCTGTTGTTGTTTCACTGTCAGCGTAAAATAATGTCCCTTAACCATATCAGTTCTTTTTCGCCGGAATCGCAATAAATTACTGGCACACCATCTACGAGGACAAAAGCCTACGGTGATCGACCGCACGACGTCGAAATGCGATGGTGTAACGCAATATCCGTTTCGGGATCCGTTGTGTGCGAGCCACGGAGTCAGAACGGCCAAAAAGTGGGAGGTTTGTCTGGCTATCCAGACGCCAGACATGTCCGATCGTCGAAAATCTAAATGGGAAAAAAATGCCAAATTTGACACTTTTGTTTCACGGGTGCATTTGGTGTAATTGATGGTGCCCTGTCAAATCCAATTAGCCGATCGTTTCTTGGTTTTCTTGTTTGTTGTGGGGGTCCCATCTTAATTTCTATTTTAAGAAATGTCAACAGCAACAACAACTCTATGATTAACTATCCAATTATATTGAGAAGTATTTACTTCTCTAGATGAAGTAAAGTATGGTTAGTTTTGAAATTATTATATGTAAAGTGTACAAATATAAATTATAATTAAGCCTCTCATTCCTTTTTGAATCTGTCCAAAAGAGACTGGCGTCAAGCGTTTTCTGTGCAATCGTTAAATGTCAATGCACAGATGCGAACTGATGAATAATTATGCCGAAATCAATTACAAGGACAATTTATCATATGCTTCTTGCAACAATTCACCGTCACTTAAGCACTGGAACATCAATCAAATCTCCGTTTAATCATATCACCATTAATTAATTTTCTCGTTAAAACTCCAACTTGTTTTTAATATAAACGGCCAGAAAGTGAGTTAATTAAAAATACATGCGTAAACACGTAACATTTCTTCGACCTAATCTGACTTACTAATGTATTTAAAACAGGCTGTTTGTCAAAGTGCATCGGCTGTAAATGCGTATTTGACGTTTTTATAACGCCCACCAGAAAGATATTCATTCATAAAAACAAGTTTCGAGAGCGCGAATGAATGAAATTTATTTTTGATTTTTTACGGTTTCGACCAGAACAACAGTGAAAGACCATGCAGTGAGTGAATTATTGGGTTTAATCACGAATACTGTATTTTGACTAATACGAAGACAAAAAAGGACGACCTGATTTATTGCCAAGTTCGGTCCGGTGCTGCTACCTGTGTGAAATTGAAAATAACTTTAATTTTATACTGAGCATTAGTACAGTACTTAGATAATTAATTTGAGCTGGCCTTCTACCACATTTTAAATCATTCGACGCCCCAGAACCTGATAGAGAAGCAGTACCTAATAAATCATCAGCTAATTAAAAGGTACTCAATCATTTTAATGGTGTTTTAAGTAATACGTTTTTCCTCGGTGGACTCTTTATCTTGGCAGCCTCTCGTTTATAAAATCAGATCGACGACACTTTCACATCCGATAAAATCCGATCGAGATTAGTTGCGAGGGTGAACAGCACCATTATTTTCGGGATTACGATACCATTGTCAGCTGGGGTCAGTGTGTCATATGTTTCAGCCGTATGTCTGCTCTTTTGTAGGAGTTTTATGTCACCAGTTTTGGCTCTAATCTCCAGGGACACATAAAATGCACACATAAAAAATCTATTTCAATAAGTCATTGGAAATGTTCATTTCTAATCATCTTCAATTTAGACGAAGTCGAAGTCTTTAAACAACGATTGCACTGTTGGAGACGGTTACATCATTTTTCAGTAATGTTGTGCTTTGGAGTCGGTACCTCGTGCATTGTTGATATATTGAATTATTAAAGTACCTCTTTCGAAAGCACCGAACATGTCAATGATGGTAAACGCAATAGCGGCGGAGAGAGAATGAGGTACGAGTTTTCACTTAGCGCATGAGTGCCGTGAAAAAGTAAAATAATCATTGGCCAAGACAGGCGCACTCGTTATTTTCTGTTTACGACGGTACCGCCGACTGGGATATTACTGTGCCACAATTGATAACCCGTTGTGTTTACAGACAGTGCGTATTATAATAAATATCGGTGCCGGACTAAATCTTAATTTGGCCGCTTATGTTCGCATTGACATTTTTTGTATTTTATGGCTTATTTTGGAGCGGCGGGGCAAACAATAGGGGGCACTTTCTTCCTCACATGGGGGCCTCTACAGGATTCTCAGAAGAATCTCACGGACAACTGTGTGTCTCTGTCTCTGGCCGGTGCACAGGCTAGACGCTCAGCTCCGCTCCGCATGACCACTTGCACTTGCTGTCATTGCTTTCTTTTCTCTCTTTTCGTCCTTACTTATCGCATACAATGCGATGCTGACCGCAAAGATTCAATTGGCCTTCGGTGCTTTCGTTGCACCCGTTTTCTCTAATTTAAACGGTTGTAAAACTATTAGTTCTGACCGAATATTTTAGACGAATTCATTTCAATATTCGGAGAATTTTGCTTACGCCTTCATTTATCGTATTCATAGACTTGTAAGTAAAACTTGCAACTCACGGTCGTCATTCGTGTTCACGCATCAACCATTGACAACTTAAATAAAATGTACGATTAATCAATACTAAGGTAAACGCATAAATAAATTAAAAACATCGGAAACATTTCAATTAAGTTTTATTTGGGACTGTCAGGATGATAAGTTGTAAGTTGCGGAGATGTTGACAATAACTTATTGATTTGATTCATTTGGGACCTCACTAACACTACGGCCAACATGTGGCCACTCAATGAAGTGACTGCCCATTATGTTCTGTCAGATTACTTCGGGATTTGCCAAAAAGAAAGTCCAAGTCTCTCTAATAGTACATCCAATGGTAAATAATTGCTTTGCCAGTTTAAATAATTTTCCCAATGGTTTGATCATTACCAAAATACATTTTCTTCAGTTTTAAAAGTTTTGGTTATTGAATTTTTAAAACTATTACAGTTATATTACATCAATAACAAATATACAACTTTTAAATTTAAAAAACTTTTTAATTAAAGTTCTTATATAATTTAAATACACAGTGGTGAGGAGAGAAATACTATTTATTGTTAATGCACACGTTCTGATTAAATATAATCGAAATATTTTATATTTTATTTAAAATACTAAAATACCCAAAATGACTTGTCATAGAAGTAACGTACTGTTAAAAAAATTATTTAATCACTAATATATATAATAACATACAAAAATTGTTAATACTTCTACGATTCTTCAATTAATAATTATAATTTGTCTAAATTCTCACATTTTTGTTAATTATTTGTGGATACTGATAAGATGTAATCCTCCAAATTTTTAGTGCGACATCTAATATTAAATTTCAAAATAAATTACAGTAAAATGTTATAATTAGCAATATTTTATGATGAACAACAGATACTTTTGGGGCAAAAAAGTGGTGTTTTGAAATGAAAGAAATTGTAACAATTGACAAAGGCAAAAGCTAAATCTATTTTCTGTATTTATAGTTAGTTTATGACTTTCTTCAAATGTCTAATCATGAAAAGACCTGTAAATATAACAAGGGGTTGTATCATGTGAGGGTTTTATTTTTGGAAATATGATTCCCATTGTTCAATGTGTATGGTGTTATCGAATATTTGTGGGGGAGTGTTTCACATTTATGATAAATTATTTATAAATATATGCATTTGGTTGTCCTAATTACAAAAACAATATTTGTTTATAGAGATAAACATTTGTGATGGCTCAAAGGTAGGACCTTGATTTCAAACAACAACAAGCCGAATTGGCAAATTTTTGAGTCCTTATAATGAAAGCCAATCCGACCAAGAAAAAAATGAAGGTGCAATAGAGGAGTCGCAAAACTTACACGAGATACAAGAAGAGAAAAATTAATTTCAAACTAACTCTCAAATTTCTTCCCCTACAAGTAAAAATTTATTTTTTGCATATTTCTTTATTTACATGAGATATTTAAATTTTTAGCATTAAATGTTTCATTCAATTCTCACCCCTAAGTTTGTGTCAACGAAAGGATTAATTAGATATGTCTTTATGATGGGCAATGGAGAATATCAACATGAATATATTTTAACCAATTTTGAATGAACGCTTCGAATTATTATATTGCATAAAAATGTATGTAACTGGTAAATTATCGTTGGAAAATGGTTCATCACTTCTTTCATGATATCTCTATGTTCGGACTTTTTTACCAATAATTTTCTGTAATGGTCCATACCACATCATACCAAGAGAAGGAACACCAAACCAAAACGTTGCTTCTACAGTGTTTCAAAGTTTTCGTAGTATATCTAGGGTCCAATCATGATCATATTCTATTAAAATTGGGTTAATAACTGCAAAGTAATCTTCATTAAAATTCTGAAGGATAATTAATATATTTTGAGCAAGCTTCAGTTCGAATATTCTTTTTTTACTATCAATTATTTCTTTCGTGAAATACATCCTGGCAAGTTTTGTTCATTCATTAGACTTTTATTTATTCTACTAGATACACTTATTGTATGACTTAATTCATTTTTTATTTTTAGTAGGCTAGAAACATTTACTGATCCTTCCAATTTGTCTGTCTATAAAATAAGTCTTTTGTTAGGACATTTTCTTATTGTATTTTTGAATGAGTGTGTTGTTTGTTTGTTTCATATTTTTTAATAACATTGAAAAACATTTTTCTGGAGCATCTTAAGTTATAACTACATCTTCAATATTTAAATGTTGCTGTTCCACGTTGATTATTATTTTCTTCTCTGAAATGCATACATGTTTCTCTTTCTTTCTACTGAAAATCATTTATTCAATAAGATAACATAATATAAATTCTACTAAGAATAAATTTTTCTTATTAAGAGTATTATTAAATGGTACCACAAAAAGTAAATATATTTGGATATGCTATTTCTTTGGCCAACCAAATCAGACTAACATGTCCGTTTAATTTTTTAAAATATGTGACATGAAATAAAAAAACGTATATAATATTTAAATAAATTTTTATACTGACTGGATAACATTCGAATTAAAGTCTTTTATGAAACATTTTGTTTAATGTATAATTTTAAATTGGGTGCTATTTATCGGGCCACCATTGCATATGTATATTCTGATGCTATAATTTATGTTTTACCTAGAGACTTTTATTCTGTGTTTACTATAATGATATGAAGCATTGCATTGTTAAAAATCTTGAGTGGATAGTTGTATATGTATTTTTTAATTTAAAATAATAAGACTACTATTTTTAATACATCTTACATGATAATTCAAGTCAGAAACAGAAGGAATCAATATTGGCCAGGTTTAACTAAATCAAACAAATATTATTTAGTGATCAGCAGCATCCAACTAAGCAAATCGTACGTCTGCTCAGTAGACACCTCGTCCCTTGTGACTGTGATCATGAATTTTGCAATGTTAGTAAATTTTAATAATCTTTGTCGGACGAATAATTGATGATTCGTATCCGGCCTGACAGACTTCTGATACGTAGATTTATTTTTATTATTGTTTAAACGATTCACATCAAAGCGACTCTTCGGAGTATTCGCCTGTTAAAATTGCTACAATGTCAATTAAATGCGACATACGCATCTGACGATATTTACTTTCCGGAATGGTTCATTATCAAACTAGTGGGAATTTCTCTACCTAAACAGACCAACGCTTTCTTCATTCAGATATTTAATTGAGGTGACTATCTTGTTTATTTTACATACAAAGTTGTGCCTTGTTGAGATCAACTTTCCATATAAAATAACAGTCCTGCCATTGAGCAAAAATCCAAACGTTCACCACCAACAAATTGAATTACGGACTTTTGTTGTAACAAGTAGCGTGCCGATAACAATGTGAAATATATTTTCCTTTCGTAAACGAATTTATTTGGCCCGCATTCGACGGGACCGTTAGGAAAAAATTTAATTTATGCCGATACTCATGTGCAATTATTTATTTCTTCCTTTATGGAAGTTAATTACCGACGGCTAATACTTTTACACGTGTACAAGCACAAATACACGAGAGTGTGCGGCATGAGGGTGATTACAAAGTTCCTGTTTTTATGTGCACTTTACACTCCTTTATAAACACATCATTAAAGTAACATAATTGGATATTATTGGTAACACTGCTGTGGGACTTTTTACTTGGTATGCAAATTAAAAGGTGCACAATGTTTATGGCATGGTAATAATTAAGGGGTTTATAATATGATGTACAACACATGATCTATTACTGAAAAATGTTAATGCACATATACTTACTGGCTTTTAATGGCAATTAATCATTTTAAGAAAAATTTATTGTTACAAGTACATAAGTAATTATTCAGGACAATTAAATTTCTAATAACCCCGTGTTATAAGTCCGGTTATAAAAATTATTCGTAAAATACAATGTTTAAAACAAAATTAATTTTATTAGATGGGGAAAATATTTTGTTTCCAGGAAAAACTGACTTTCTACCTGTACAATTTAATTAAAGCAGTTGGAGTAAATATTTTTCAGAATTTATGCAAACCGTGTGAGTTGTTTTACATATACTGTAAACAACGGATCCCATAAATTTGTTGGGCCCTTTGCCTCGTCTCTGTAGGAGGCAGCCCTTAATGCAAATGTTAACCAGGACTTTTATGTGTAAAGTAACATGTCAAAGTTTTTGAGTCCCGTAGTGTTAAAATTTATGTCCTGGTCAAAAATCATTCTCGTCTTTGTCCTCACTCTTGAATACAATTTATTAATATTCTGTATTATTTATCCGCATTCTTATACGTTCAAAAATTAATTAGGCCATAAACAACATTAATTCAATTAAAAAAAAATTGGGTTCAGATCGTTTATTATGCAAATAGATTCAATATGATAATGACATTTGTTTCGAGCTTATTATAATCAGCTTCCACAATTTGACGCCACTACTAGTGTTATTATTTAAATCGATTCGAAATTAGGGTGAAACCTACTCATACATTTGTTTCTGTCATTGATTTCATAAATGTTCATAGAACTGATTGTTCGTTAAACAAATTCGGGTGGGTACTGATAAAGTGTGGGCTAAACTTAGTCAGGGACACGAATTTTAATGTTTGACTAAGGTATTAAAAATGCACACCTGTTTCCATCGTTTCGAGTTATTTCAGTTCCGAACCACAAAGCTATTTTTGTGCATTTGTTTAATTGCACAACGTAAAATTTACTACACCGCAAACTAAAATCATAACGCTTTATTATATTCCCCGTGATTACATTTAGTTTTTTGATCTGTGTATGCGGTTAGCAAACAAATGTTACAATATTTTTAATAGATATTAATTGTGTCATTAATTCACACATTAAATTTCCTATATTTACCCAATATACCAATAATTGCGAATACTGTGGAAAATGTGGTAGTTAAGCAAAACGATATTGCAACATTAATTTTCTAAATTACCGTAATTAAATGGGCATTTATCGGTTTTAATACACGGGCAATATATTTTACAGAAAAAGTAAACAATATTTTGTAATTTCAGTGGAATCGATAAAAATGTTGATTCATTTATTTATATTGAATAGATATTAACATAGTATTCATGTTTCTAATTACTGATCTTTAGGGGAAGAGGGTTCTATTTTATTTTTTAATATTTTAATAATTTCTTATTACACAAATCAATTAATTATATTTTATTTTATATATAATTTATATATTGTCTATTATATAATAATTATTATTTCTAAAATATATTATTTACATTTTAAATCATTAATTTTATTTTATTTTTAATATTTTCTAACCAATATGACTATATTTAAAATTAAACTATTTTAAATTAAGGAATTTAAAGACAATATTATCAATAATATTTTTTGTATAAATATTTAGATCCCTTATTTTTAAATTAAAAGTTATTTATAATAATATTTTATAGATTCTATATTTATTATTGATTTAATCAAATATTTTAAATTAAATAATTAAATACTGATTTTGGATTTTTTCAATATATTTAATAATGTGATTATACTTTAATGTTTTTCTCATTTTAATTTTTTTGTTATTTTTATATTAAATTAATTATTATTTAAATTATGAAATCATTTTATAGATAATTTATTTTATTTTTTGTAAGATTTATTTAATATTAACATTTATAAAACTCAATAATTTTAGTTTGAAATTTGAAATAATAAGAAAATTTTAATCACAGTTCGTTCTATTTTGTTTACTTTTTAACATTTAATAGTTTTGTATTTACTGTTGATATAATAAACATTTAAAATTATTTTTTTTATCTTTAAAACTTCAAGTTTAAAAACAAAATAAATATTTACATCTTTATTTTTTTTATTTTCATATTACACAAGTTTACTCTAATCACATTTGAAATAATAAAAAAAGTTAATGTTTGTTTATGCCAATTTCTTTCATTGTCTATATTGTTGAATGATTTTTTGCCATTTTCATGTTTTCGATAATCTTAGTATTCTTTAACAGATTTGTTTTTTGAATTTTTATCAAAAAAGTAAATTTTGTACTTTTAGATGTATTTTTTATCTAATGTCCATGTAATAAAATATATAAAATTAAATTGCAGTATACTAAATTCTGCAATATTTCTGATTTGATTTTTTTAAACATTTTTTAATGTTTTTATATTTTTAATAATCTAGTTTTCCTTTAAAGCATTTCTCTTTTTAAATAATTCGTTACTTTTAAGTTAAATTATTATTTTTTAGATTGATTCAGTATTCAATGAGTCAATTATTTTTTATTTTATTTATAGTTTATGTATTTTCTATTATGTTGTTAACAAAAAAAATATTTACATTTCTATTTTATTTATTTTTTTTATTTTCATATCACACAAGTTTACTCTAATCACATTTGATATAATAAAAAAAAATAAATTATAATATTTATGCCAATTTCTATAATTTCCACAGCCTTTTTAATGATTTTTTGCCATTGTTCATGTTTTTAATAATCTTATTAATCTTTAATGGATTTTTCTTTTTGAATTTGTATTACAGATTAAAATAATTATTAATGAATTTAAAAAATAATTATGAGTATTTTCATATAAGTAATTATAATATATTTTTAATAACATAATAATAATAATAATATTTTTATCATATTTTATTAGAAAAGTATTTTTTTATTTTATTTATAGATGTATTTTTTATATAATGTCCATTTAAATTATTTAAAATTAAATTACAGTGTTATAAATTCTGGAATATTACTCATTTGATTTTTTAATCAAAATTTTTTATGTTTTTCTTTTTTTAACAATCTGGTTATCCTTTAATACGTTTCTCTTTTTGAATAATTCATTATTTTTTATTTAAATTATTATTTATTAGACTTTTAATTACTATTTTTTGTGCATTGATTCAATATTTAAAGAGTCAATTATTTTTTATTTTATTTATAATTTGTGTATTTTCTATTCTATTTTATTTATGTATTCCATTTGTAGTTTTTGATATTCTTGGTATGCTTTCATGTATTCCATTTTTTGAATTTGCAGTTAACATAATTATTTAATCTTTATTTTTTAAATTAAACATAGAATTTTTGTAATAATATTTTCTACTCAGAAAAAAGTTATTTATAATTTTTTAGTTGTTACAATTTTTAAATAATATTTTTTTTTTTGTAAGTTATTTATTATTTAATACAAGATTTATTCTCACCATGTCTAGTTGCTCTCATTTTAAGTAGTGAATAGTGTCAATCAAATCAGTTCTCATACAGTTCTATTTGCAACTTCCAAAACCAATGTATAATATAATATTATTGTAGTAGAACCCTGTGACCCAGTCACATTTTAAACACTTGTATCACTTTCAAAAGGAATGTATCAATTAGACTGGCCCCCCGCCTCATCATTCTCTGTCAAAAAAAATTGGCATTATATTCGAACCTTGTACTCCAACGATTTTACACAGGAAATTTTTGTTGACAAACATCAATCCAACAGGAATTTCACGGTGGCCCCCGACGGGGGTCCTCTATTTCACACAATATTATCGAAAACGTCCAAACTCAACGGGGGTAGTTTGCAAGAGATGCGTTTGTGGGTGTTCCGATGTGCTTTTTCCAAAAATGACTTTCTGGATGGCAAACGAAAGGCACAGTTGGACATTAACAAAAGCAAAATTGCGATCATTACCTGAAATTAGGATGTAAACTTCAGGTAAGGAGATTATGTCGTGTTTGTGTTGGTCATTGTCCGAGTCCGTTGTACGTGTGTAATGTTTATGGGGATGACTTTATAATAACAATGCATTATATCTGTGTCAATATTGTTTGTAAGGATTTAGTGTGAGACTGTCCATTCATCGAGCACCGAACAGGTTTTCCACTGACTAAAGTCACAACTTAAGCGTGTCAGGTGTGTGTAAAGAGGAAATAGGTGTTTGTGGGAATGTGGGGAGCAAATGAAAAATGAGCGTTGCTAAAGATTCATAATAGTTTGCGTATCAGTAAACGTAAAAGTGTAATTTGAATTGCAAAATTACTACAAATCGATTCTCACATAAATGTTATGCCGTATTAAGTTAATAAAAGTGGACCAAAAGTTGCCGGTTAAAAAAGCAATAATTTAGCACATGTTTAATGCATGGGGTGTTATAAAAGTTATGAAAGTCGATAAGGAAAGAAGCGAATTAACAAAATTGACCGGCATGGAAACAGGAATTATGTAAAGCAATTTATGTAACAGTTCGATATCAGCGATCGCGCCTGTTTTGTTCGCTGCCAACGATAAAATTAATTCTATCGATAACGTGTAATAGTTGTGCATGCACTTTATTGGTAGCAAAGATTGCTGTTTTTATGGGCCTTTTCCACATGATTATTCTAATAAAATCCACCACTGAACTAGTTTATAGGCGACTGTTACTATCAAAATATCGTAATTTCGGGTTGTTTAGGACTTTATGTTAAAGAGATGATTCGCTGTTACTGTGTTTAGACACGGAAAACGTCATACTAGAATGTATTGAGGAATTCATTTGTATATAGAAATGTCAAATTTGAATTTTAAATTTTATAAATAATTTGGGACTAACTAAATATTTTACAAAAAAATTCAAATATATTTTTCTCATCTTGATTTACATCATTTTTAAATTAAATTATCATATAAAGAGAATAATTTAAAACATAATTTTAATTTTTAAAAAATACATATAATTGTATATGTATTTTTTCATTTTTTAATATGAAATAATCAATTTAATTTAAAAATAATGTAAATTCAAGATGAGAAATGTATTAAAACACAATAAAATTGTAAAAAACATAAAAAATTACAAAAATTGTCAATTAAAAATATCGAATAAAAAATTGTTAGTGAAATTAATTTATTATAGTTTAATTTTAAATATCTTATTTCAGAAGTGAATAGAAAATACACAAATTAAAAATAAAAATTTATATGACATATTTATAAAAAATAATTTTTTGAATTAAAACTTATTTGGATAATTTTAAAAAATAAAATTATATTTTAAATTATAATACATACCTTATATAACAATTAATTTAATTTAAAATAAAAAATTCAATCTGAAAAATGTGTTAAAGTAAAATAAAATTGTCAAATATATGAGATATGTATTACAAATATTGAATGAAAAAATCTGTATAAATTATAATTTAATTTAAAATATTTTATTACATCAACTTTGAGTAGAAAATATATAAATTAAAAATAAAAAGTAATAGTTAATTTATGTGTCAAGGAGTTATGAAAAACATGAATTTTTTTTAAAATTAAAATTATGTTTTAAATTATTTTGTTTAAATAATAATTTAATTTAAAAATGATATAAATCAAAATGAGAAAAATATTAATTAAAAATAAAAAAATAAAAAAAAATAATTCAAATTCAATAATTTAAAACATAATTTTAATTTTTAAAAAATTCATGTTTTTCATAATTTCTTGACACATAAATAAACTATTATTTTTTATTTATATATTTTTTACTCAATGTAATAAAATATTTTAAATTAAATTATAATTTGTACAGATTTATTCATTCAATATTTTTAATATATATTTCTAACACATTTCTCAGATTGATTATTTAACTTTTAGAATAAAAGGTTTATTTCAAAAAAATTTCTTTTATAAATTTGTAATATAAATTAACTAATAAAAAATTTTATTTTTAATTTGTAAATTTTCTATTCAGTTTTGCAGAAATAAGATGTTTAAAATTAAACTATAATTAACTAATTTCACTAACAATTTTTTATTCGATATTTTTAATTGACAATTTTTGAAATTTTTTGTTTTTTACAATTTTATTGTGTTTTAATTTCTTCTTGATCTTGAATTTACATTATTTTTAAATTAAATTGAGTATTATATATATAATTATAATTTTCAAACTGAAAGTTTTAACTTAAAAAAAATAAATACTTTTATATAATTTTTTAGGACATAAGTTAACTATTATTTTTATATTTTTAATTTTTAAATTTTATATTCACTGTTGATGTAATAAAATATTTAATATTAAATTAAACTTCAGGATTTTTGTTTTTTTTTTATTAAATATTTTTGATTAACACCTAATTTTTTCAAATAAAGGATTTTAATTTATGTATTTCCTGTTCAATATTGAAGTGAAAAAAATTAAATAAATATATACAATTTCTGAGTTTAAATCAAATTTATTTCATTATATATTTTCAAGCTAAGTAATTTAAGTTAATTTAATTTTATAAGCCATTCATTTTAGTTTTGACCTTTCTGAGTTTACATTATTTTTAAGTTAAATTTATTATTTGTATAAGTAATTTAAAAATAATTTTATAATTTAGTATTTTTAATTTATATAGTTAGTTTAGTAAATTAATTATTACACTTTACTTTTTTATTAATTTTTATTACTACATTTTTGTATTACAGGATTTTTGTATCAACAGTAAAATGTAGTAAAAAGGATAAAAACAATGACTCACTTATTCATATTGAATTGATATTAATTTAATGTTAATATTATTTACCATTAATGAATATTAAAGTTTTATTAAATGTTTAATACGTGTCCAGTGTTTTAACATAAACACGAATAATTAAAAGTAGGATCCTTAAAGGGACGAAAATAAACTGAGATTCATTAACATCTTTTAAATAATGATCACAATCACCACAATATACGATAGTCACGGTGTCATTAATACACATTAGTGTCGAAGTGTATCCAAGATTGTCACTAACACGCCTCTATGTGCATTTTACATTTCTACAGATCTCTCTACACATTTAACTCGCTATTATTGGGAAGATGATTAATTATTCACTTCGGCGTCATTTGTTGTCAAGCTCTTTCTAAAATGCTACGTTCGAAAAGTTCTTGTTGCAAGAAGAGCCTGCGGAGTATTGCAAGTCACTGTTTAAAGATAAATATGCGGCAGCTGAAGTTTTTATCAAGTTTATAATGTTATATTGATTTACTGTATGTTTAGGCGAGTTAATATTGAAGCATTATAATTATAGCCTGTAAAATTATGTTAAATCGATTGTCGCACCACGAGGCACATAACATAGGAGGTATATCAAAAACTGGCACTAAAACTGGAATCATCGTTTGTTGGCGCGTTGTTTTTTTTTAACAAATGAATAGAGGGTGGTTACGATTTGGTGGCGTGCGACAATGCGGCATAGCAAAAGACGTAAAAATAAAAGCAAGATTAAGCATTCCGTGTTAAATATGACAGAGTCGTGTCGACACCCCATTCCGGGATCGATGTCGCGCCCTGCCGCAGTTCCCCACGAACGCATTACTATAAATTATCCGGAAAAATACGGCGAAAAATTAACATATTCAAATTTTCCAGGAGTCGCGGTGCCATTCGTTGGTGTGTTTTACTGGAGAAAGTCGAACTATCACGTAGATCCTAATCGGACGGTTATGGCTGTTTTCAATGTTAGTTTAACAGTCGGGGGTACAAATAGATGCTATGCCATGCGAGCCGTCCAAAATTTATTCAAATTACCTCTACTTCCTTTTAATGGGCCCAAAGCTCACCATGCTGCTATTGTTTAGATTAACATTCCTTCTTCTTTAGCTAACATTTTTCTTGTCAGTTTACTAATGTTACAATTATCTTTATCACGGACACATCTTGGCTGATAAATATTTAAACCAAAGTTCAAGTGGAGGCACAAGAATAATATTATAATTACTCACATGTGAAAAACGCTTATTCTGACAGAAACTATTTGCAACGTAAGTATCCAAATATCTAGGAAATCTACTTTTAGACATCAAGCGTGATAAATTGTATTCAAAATAACTGTAAATGTTACTAAATACTATTACAATAATTCTGTTAAATAAACGAAGTGAAAAAAATATTAAATTATTAGCTGACTTGATTATTTTATACCAAATTCACAATACATGTTAAAAATAAATTTTATATTTGTATTATTTATTCTTCTTCTAAGTACTCTACCGAAAATATATCGAAATAATTAAAATAATCAATCTGATGGAAAATTAGTTAACGTCACCCTTTTCAAGGGCAAGACGTAGGGTGACTGAAATATTAAATAGGAATCCCTCTTCCTTATTACAGATTTAGATTTTGCGGCCCAGTTATTCCCAATTTGCAGATTGAATAAACTTTTTTGACTACTAATATTAATGATTCCGTGGAGGAAATACTGTAGTGCTAAAATTAGTCCACCCCTGACAGCACTATCTATCATGAATCCAAAAAAAATGTTTCAGACTAATCTCACGTATTTTTAGGAGCAAAATTCAAACCTGCAATAAAAAAATAGGGGCTTCTATTTAAAATTTCAGCATACCTCAGACCCAGCTAAAAAGTAAGACTTGTATTCATTTTAACACTAATGA